>NC_067408.1:89374947-89681030 GCF_009764475.1 Pristis pectinata | reverse complement strand
AATTTGGGAAGTGGTCTACATTTCCCCAGATCTTGCCATGAATCTTTATTGTCAGAGGCCTGTCTGATGCAGCAGGAGAGATTGGCAGAGGACCTTTGTCCTGTGGATGTTGTGTAAGGTTTGTCCTCCAATATGCTTCAGTGAAAGGGTCAACAATGGCTTGGAGCTTAGCCTCTGAGCATGCACACTACAGTTCAATTGGGGTTTTGGTAACCTTGGCTCCGGAGTATAGCCTCCCATAGATTGAACAGCTTCCCATTAGTTATCAGGATTAGTTTCATTCACGTGGGAAGTTTGTTGGAGATGAGATGCAATATTACAACAAGAAAGATTTAGAAAAGTGTTAGAGCAATGGCGCAGCTTTGTCTGACACCAGTCCTCACTGAGATTGGCTCTGTTGTAGACCTTTGGTTAGTACCATGGTTTGCATGCTGTCACAGTGCAAATGTAAGATGGAGAGGAATTTCTGTGGGTAGCCAAATTTGAGGAGGGTGTTCCACAATCTCTCTTGATGGATGGAGTCAAAAGGGTTTGTTTAAGTCCAGATAGGTCATGCATAACGACTGGTGCTTGTCCAAGCATTTTTCTTGGAGTTGTCACACATGGAAGATCGCCTCCATTGTGCCTTTTCAGGGAGCATCTCTTCAACCAATGGAGCAAAGCAATTGATGACTTTCCCTGTAGTAGACAGCAGGGAACCCTTCTAGATTTACCACAGATAGTCTTGCCTCCTTTCTTGAAAATAGTCATTATTAGAATAGCTTTTCTGAGATCCCTGGAACATCTTACTCTTCCAGATGAGTTGGGCTGAGGGCCTGTTTTTCGTGATGTACAGCTCTATGATTCCATGACTATAAGATGTATTTTAATGTATATGGATCCAACAATATTGATTCCTGTTGCAGCAATTCCACCTCACGAGACTACATATTAAATAAATCTTCCTCTGCCATCTCCAGCCTCCACAATATAATACAAGCAGTAGATATGTCTTCCCCTCTCCTCCCCTTCAATGGGAATGATCCCTCCCCAACACCTTGGTTCACTCCGCGATTGCCATCAACATAGCTTCCCTTTCCTACCGTAAGTGAATCAAGACCTGACCTTTTATTTCCTCCTTTTCACCCCTTAAGGGTCCCCAACACTCTTTCCAGGTGAAAGAACAATTTAAGTCCATTTTTTAAATTTAATGTATAGGAATGCTGCCCACCATGAAATTTCTGCTCCATTGGGAAGACCAGTCACAAATGGGGTGATTGCTTTGAGGAACACCCTGTTCAGTCCTGAAGCATGACCCTGACTGTCCTATCATCTGTAACTTTAATTTTCCATTCATTTCCACTGTAACCTTCCATCTCAGCTTCCAACATGGTTCCAATGAAGCCAATGTAAGCCTTGGGAACTGCAGTTCAACTTTCAACATTTCAGCCCTTCTAGATTCAACAATGAGTCATGGAGTCATAAGAGAGAGATAGAGCACAGAACCAGGCCTTTCATCCCATCAAGTCCACATCAACCCCCTATTTATATCAATCCTACATTAATCTCATTTATTTCTCCTCACATTTTTATCAACTCTCCCCAGAAACTACCACTCGCCTACACACTATGGATGATTTACAGTGGTCAATTAACTTACCAATTAACCTATTTAATTAATTGAATTAAGTAGTTTCATACGAGGATTCTACTATTCCAAGTTGCATCTCTTCTAGACTCATCCTTTGTTTCTTTACTTGACCCAAGCCTTCCCTCCTTAGCCTTGTTCCCTTAAGTCTTTTGTCATTTAGTCTTTCCTGCCTTCATCCCTCAACTGCCCTTTCCCATCAGAACTTTCCCAGTTCTGATGAAAGGTGACTGCCTTGAAACTTTAACTCTATTTGTCTGTCTCTCCACACTGTTGCCTAACCTGCTCAGTATTTCTAGCATTTTAATTTTAGATTTGCAGCTGCGGTATTTTGCTTTTATGGTATAGGTTCCTCACCCACTGGATTAACACGACTAAATTCATCCTAATATTGGGAAAGCCTGGTCTAAAGTTAGAATAGTAGTGAAATAGTAGATAAATGGCACGGTAGTGTAGGGTTCAATTCCAGCTGCTGTCTGTAAGGAGTTTGTACGTTTTTAAAAAAATTTTATTTACAGCGTGGTAACAGGCCCTTCTGACCCAACGAGTCCACGCTGCCCATTTTATACACAAATTAACCTACCCGTACATCTTTGCAATGTGAAAGGAAACCGGAGCACCCAGAGGAAACCCACACAGACACGGGGAGAACATACAAACTCCTTACAGACAGCGACAGGAATCGAATCCTGATCGCTGGCGCTGTAATAGTGTCGCGCTAACCGCTATGCTTCCGGGGTTCACCCTGTGTCTGCGTGGGTTTCCTCCAGGTGCTTTGGTTTCTTCCCACATTCCAAAGACATATGTGTTAGGAAGTTGTGGGCATGCTATGTTGGCACTGGAAGAGTGGTGACACTTGCGGGCTGCCCCCAGCGCATAGTCAGTAAGGCAAAAAGATGCATTTCACTGTATGTTTCGATGTACATGTGACCAATAAATAAATAGTTTATCTTATCTTAAATCATGTTGCTTATTGGTGCTGAAATTCAAGATTTCAGCTATTTGTTGGCCTGGATGCACGATTATTGTAACCAGCTCTTATCAGTGGAGAGCTGGTAAATGTTTTGTTTTAATTTATCTTTTGAGATCTGGGTATTGCTGGCAAGGCCAGCATTTATTGCCCATCCCTATTTGCCCCAGAGAAGGTGGTGATGAACTGTGTTCATGAACTTATGTAGTCCTCCTGATGAAGACACTCTCATGGTGCTGTTGGGAAGGGAGTTCCAGGATTCGGACCCAGTGACAATGAAAGAATAGCAATGTATTTTCAAGTCAGGATTCTGTGTGACTTTGAGAGGAATCCGCAAATGATGCCCGGCTCATGTCCTCCCTAGTGATGGGGATTGTGGGTTTAGGAGGTGTTGTCGGAATGAGCAATAAGTAATTCATGGGGTAGAAGAAAAGCAACACGGTTGGTAAATACGAAATGCCCTTGTACTGTGCTGAGGACTTCCTTGATATGTTCCACAGGGGACTTGATATCTTTAACAGGAAATGGAAGAACACATTTGTATCAAGTAGTCATTTTTACAGTCTGGAACTTACTGTAATTTTAATGGTATATTGCTTCCACACAGAGTGCCACAAAGAATTTAATCTATAATGGTGTGATTTCAAAACAACTCGAAGCACTTTAGATATTTAATTATTTATTGTGAGTACATTCACTCAGCAATTGGTTAACATGACATTATTTTCCCAAGTGGCTCTCTATCTGTCAACTAATGTTTCAATCACGTAAGAGACAGGAGGAATATTAGGATGATTAGATTCATTGAGGGAGATTCTCGGCAAAGATTGGGGAGCAAATTCTCATCATCTGTGATCATTCTGAGCAGTTGTGAGATCAGAGAGCATTAGAAATATGCCATATGGATTCGTGTCATTCTTATCAGGCAATAAGAATGACACGAATCCATATGGCATGTTTCACTTCTGTTTTTACCTTATAGCCAATGAAATATTTTTGAAGTATAGTCAGAGTTGTACAAAGTAGCCCGTCCGGGTCCAACCACGGAGATGCCACAGCCTAGAAAGTGCACCAATGCCTCTACTTCCTCAGGAGGCTAAAGAAATTTGGCATGCCTTCTTTGACTCTCGCCAATTTTTATCAATGCACCATAAAAAGTATCCTTTCCAAATGCATCACAGCTTGGTATGGCAACTGCTCTGCCCGGGACCGCAAGAAACTGCAGAGGGCTGTGGACACTGCTCAGCACATCACGGAAACCAGCCTCCCCTGCATGGACTCTGTCTACACTTTTTGCTGCCTCAGTAAAGCAGCCAGCATAATCAAAGGCCCCACCCACCCCTGACATTCTCTCTTCTCCCCCCCTCCCATCGAGCAGAAGATACAAAAGCCTGAAAGCACGTACCATCAGGCTCAAGACAGCTTCTATCCCGCTGTTATAAGACTATTGAATGATCCCCTAATACAATAAAATGGACTCTTGACCTCACACTCTACCTTATTATGGCTTTGCACTTTATTGTCTGCCTGCGGACTTTGCACTTTATTGTCTTTACACTTTCTCTGTAACTAGCATTTTATTCTGCATTCTGTTATTGTTTTCCCTTGTACCACCTCAATGCACTATTGCAATGAAATGATCTGTATGGATGGCATGCAAAACAAAGTTTTTCACTGTACCTTGGTACATGTAACAATAATAAACCAATTTACCCAGCAAGCCTCAGGATATTTGGAGGATATGCTATGACATGATACTATTACAAACTTCTGAGGCATTCAGGCTTGCATTTCCCATGAGAAGAAAGTCTTTGCCTTCCCCACTATTCATTAGTAGCTATTTTGACATTCCTGGCTAATAGGATTTAGTCATTGAGTTTTATTTTACCACAATTAATGGACAAAGACATATGGCTATGGTGTGCACAAGAGCATAATATTTGTGAATTATACATAAACCCATCATAAGTACAAAATAACAAACAGAAAGTGCATTATACAGTAAAATGTTCAATGGAAATAATTTCTACATCTTTTAAAATAAATCTTTAAATAAATCAGAAGTCTTAAAAATGATTCAGGAGAAAATTCTTAGTTGAATACGTGCAACCAAAATCTGTGAATGTTGCAAAAAAATACGGCTTGGAATAGATCTGCATTTTCTGCTGTATCAATAACAAACCCAAATTAACATTTGTTCCTGTTTCCCCAATGGCCTCTGAATTTCTGTGGGATTTCAAAACAGTAAAGTATGATAATAATGTACTTACAAATATTCATCATTTGCCTGAACAAAAAATTGAGATAACAGTTCCAAATATTTTTGGCAAAAGCAGACACAACTCTCAAATCCTTGGAGGATAACAAGGCATTTTGTTGACCTTTCAGGTACATTTAGTGGGCGGCTTGCTGGGAAGTTTCTACAAAAAAATATTGTTCAAAATTCACAAATATGATTTTAATTCTCTTAGTTGGAAAAGAGTTGCATGAATAATTTTTGCAGGAAACATAGGAAACAATGGCCAATTGTGCAATGCCAGGTGAATTTTTCTCTCTATAAATTAGCTGCTGTTGTGTGTCAAGTGTTAAAATGAATCACTTTAAGACTATGTCACAGTAACATCTCTTAATTTTGAAGATATTTATTATAGTGACACCTTCTGGAGTAACGTTTACTATAGCTGTTCAGAATGAGTCTGATGATTATACATGAGTTTAGCACTAATGTGTAAGTTAAATTCTTCCAGCATGCAGGCAAAAAATGATTTCACCTCAGGCAGATTTGCTTAACTTAAAACAAAGAAAGTGCTGGAAACACTCAGCAGGTCAGACAGCATCAGTGGAGAAAGAAACAGATTTAACGTTTCAGACTGAAGATCCTTCAATTGACTCTTCTCTTTCACAGATGCTGTCTGATCTGCTGGCTGTTTCCGGCATTTTTAGTTTTTGTTTCAGATTTCCATCATCTACAGGTTTTTTTTATTTTCCTTTGCTTAACTTTATTATTGGCTCATCAGTTCCATATTCTTGTCAGAACATTATCATAGAAAACCTCATATTGATGCATGATGCATCTTGCATCTGTCAGGATTTTTTTAATGCCTTAAATCACTTACATTTTCACTTACAGCAACTTGCATGTTGCATGCTTGGACGTGTCTGGGGGCAATCACACAATACAGAATTTTACTGAACTATCTGCAATTAAGGGGAAAAAACTCAATAATGCAGAAGAGATGTGAGCACAGGATGAGGACTAACCAACCAGCAGAGTCTAATTGTATGTGAGGAAAATGTGGATGTAGGGAAAATTAGCTGTGAAATATCGACTAGGGTTTGTGGAGCATTCAGCAAGAATCATGCAGAGAGTTGTATCGCTAACACTTATTCTACCCCCCTACCCCTTATCTTTCACTCTTTTTCTTGGGCAGTCCCTCAGAATTGAGGATGACTTCTTCCACTCCATTTTGTGGGTTCTGAATCGACTGATGAAGCCAATGTGGGTACCACAGACTTTTCCACGGATGAGGCGGAAGGTACCTGATGGGAAGGTAGGGTACGTAGTTAGTGAGGTGGTGTGCACCATCTGCTACTTACACAGAGTTTCTTCTCCACTTTGAGCAGTCATGGCCTTGCACTTCCCAAGAATCAGTGGGGATGGTGCATTTCTTTTTAAAGAGGGTTTGAGCACATCCTTGAATCTATTCCTCTGTCCACTTGATAATCTTTTCCCTCCAAATTGACTGGAATGATAAGGCAACCAATGTCAGTGTCCTCCCCCAAGCCAACATTTCCAAAACTTTGCAATCAGTTGCAATCAGTCATCTCTGTGGGGGCTGGCCACATCATTCACATGCCCAACACCAGACTTTCGAAACAGATACTCTGTTCTGACCTCTGTCTGTGAAAGAGATTATCCTTCACACATTCTGTCGTTGACTAACTTGCATGCAAGTCTTTGAAGTGAAAGTACTAGTTGCAAGCAGAGGGCCTTATTTAGCTTAAAGCAACACACTAATACTTTCACAAACTTCCTTTGGTTAGAAAAGATTGTCTAGATCGGATTTTTTAATATATTATTCCAAGATAAACTTTATTCATCATAAAAAAACAAGCCATATACAGCAATAAAACAGTGCATACCTTTACATTCGTGTACGGATCAATCACTAGTGTTACCTTTTTATATGAAAAAAACCACAGACCCGATGCCACTCATGTTATCCTGCTGTCCACGTTTCAAGCCAGGTATTGGCAAATCACCAGGTTTGTGGTGTACTTATGTAAAACATGTTTGAGTCACATGGTCAGAAGATGTAGTGATGTCATTGTGTATCTAAAGGACAAGCAGACCACCTCACAAACCACTCAGCTACCCACCCTATGGGAGTCCATCTGTGGAAGAGTCTATAGTTCCCACATTGCCACCTCAGAACTCACAAAATGGAGTGGAAGTGAATCATCCTCCATCCTGAGAGACTGCCTACGAAAAAGAAGATAAAGGGCATAAGAACTATATGGAGTGAATTCCTTGCTTTAAGAGAAAAATAAAAGTAAATGCCCTTGTTTAAACTCCTGTGTCCTGCAAATGTAATTATGAGAAGAAATTGCCAGCACTGCAGCAATATCCAAGACCGCCATAGAATGCACTACCCTTGACAGAGAGCTGTTCCATAGTACCATGGCAACTTGGCAGAGGAAAAAGATCTTTTTTTAAAAAGGAATGGTTTGACTTCATGTACTCCATAGCTACAAGCAAAAACAACAAAAATACTGTCAGGTGACAGGCACTGAAGTTTCCTTCTCCCAGCTACATGCTCAGTAAATTAATCTCACACCTACCTTGAGTCAAATCAAGGGGAGACGGGGAAAACTCCAGGTCTATGGGTTTGACTGTGAAGCAGCAGCTGCCACTCTTAAAGCTGGACCAAATGGGGTTTGAAGCAAAATTAGTGCAAGGAATACAGCATAAATCAGCAAATAGTGAAACAAGGTGAGAGTGAAAGTGAATACAATAACAATGTATTGGTCAGAAAAGACAAGTGACAACTCGAGCAGGCTCAATGGGTAGCTTTGGGGATTTATAACAACTGTGTGAGTCATTCACTCCTGCTGATAATATCCTTGAGCTGGAAGCCAGTGTTAAAAATGCACACGTATTGAATGTCACTGTGTGAGAATGAAAGCAAGCAATATTATTTATGAAATTGGCTTCAAAATGTATCAAATATTCCATGTTTTGTAAACCAGAGTTTGGAAGAATACTTCAACTCACAGCAACTTGAGATAGGGGAGAACTATAAATTTGGCATGCACAATCAAAAACTGACAGCAAACATTACCTTGTTGTACTCAAAGACCTATCAAAGTATTGTAACTTCAGGGAGTTATTGGATCATGCCCTCAGAGATGGGTTTGTGTATCGTCTAAGAGACATAAGGAACAATGAAAGGCATTTGATACGTGGGATTGTGAATCTCAGCTAAGAACACCAGGGAATTCTATCCTGTGCCAGCCTCAAATGTAATTGTGACCTGCTGTGAAAGGATTAATCCTAAAGCTCTGGTTGAGAAAGAAGGATGGCATTGTGTGACTGCCGGTGACGTGAGTCAATTTTACAGATTTACTGGCAGTCAATCCCCACACGTCTTTTCTTTTAAAGGGTAGAAGTGCTACTAATGTTAGAAGAATGGATAGATAGAAGCATTGTCTAAAATGAAACACAAGAGGACAGACAAGATTGCAGTCTCAAATACAACATCAAAACAAAGAGAACAAGTTTCTCATTAGAAGTCACAAAATTGAATCTGCATTAGAGTCGCTGATGACATAGAACTACTTTTATGCAAGGAATATTGTAAACAACTGTAGTGTAAGACAAAGAGGATTTGAAGGTTCATAGAACTGATTGGCAAAAGTCATTAGAGATGAGGTTCAACACAAGTGCAGATTGTTCCACTAAGGGGAAGGACACATATGACAAGCAATTTAGTCACCAATCCTTAGCGAGGAATGCATCCAGTCTTAAGACTTATTCAAGACAAGTTTTGAAAGTCTTGGGAGAGATGTAATGCATAATATGATATAGTTATCAGAGTCCTATGTTAACAAAAGTTATGGCCTCTGTGTCGACTGAATGTCGACCTCTGTGTGAAAGGATGGACTTTCAAAATCGAAACTCAGTTGGAAGAGGATATTTAGCATGCACACAAATACACAAAACTTACATCTGAACGTATTTTCAAATATGATGCTCTCTTCAAAGATGACTGCACAGGAAGAAAAAGCAAACGTATGGATTAGACTTCATGTTAAATCAGGTAAAACCAGTCCCTGAAGAGTTAAGTGAAAGAAGAACTTGAGAAATTGGAAATAGATGATGTTTTGGTCAAAGTAAATCCTAGCCATTGGTCAAGTCTAACACTGGTCATAGCTAGGGCAGATAAAGCAATTGTCAATTATTATTTAGTTGATGGTGAAATTATCTTTTACTAACATCTGAGAATCTATAAGCATAGTTGGTGGGATGTGTTGTGACAGTGATCTGAGCCACCGGAGAGACACTGAAGCTGGTGATATAGAATTTTTTATTTTTTTTTATTATTCCAAAATAAACTTTATTCATCATAAAAAACAAACTATATACAACAATAAAACAGTGCAAACCTTTACATTCATGTATGGATCAATCATTAGTGTTACCTTTCTATATAAAAAAAACACAGCACCAATGCCACTTGTGTGTCTCCCTGGGGTGCTACCCCAATCCTGTATTTACAATATTTAAGAGGCTTTCTCGCCTGACCCCACCCCTCCCTCTTCAGTGGCAGAAGAACCCTAAACTCTAGTCCTTCCCCACTGAGCCCTTGCGTTGGCTGCACCCAGCTTCAGTGCGTCCCTCAGCACGTACTCCTGCAGCCTGGAATGTGCCAGTCGGCAGCATTCCCCTACGGACATCTCACAGTGCTGGGAGACCAACAAGTTTCAGGTAGACCAAAGGGTGTCTTTCACCGAGTTGATGACCTTCCAGCTGCAGTTGATGTCCGTCTGTGTGTGTGTGTGTGTGTGTGTCTGGGAACAGCCCGTAGATCAGAGAATCCTCTGTTATACAGCTGCTAGGGATGAAATGCGACAAGGACCCTTGCATCTTCGCCACACCCTCCTTGCAAACCCACAGCCCGCAAAGAGGTGCTACCCTTAAAAATACTCAGCCGTTAGACTCCTGAGGTCACTGGCCATGTAATGGGTCATGAACATCATGAACATATCCCGGATGAGCCCCTATATGTTGGGACTGTGATCTGAGTCACAGGAGAGACACTGGAGCTGGTGATATAGAAATCTTTATTCATCACGACAAGAAGGCATTCTCCTGGAGACCTTCTTGGTAGAGTCTCCCAAACTCAAAATATATCAGATTTTTATATCCTTAAGATCAAAGGTAACAGTAGGTGATCCAATGCAATTTCAATGGCTACAATGACATTGGTTACTTCAATATTTTGAGCCTGGCAATGCTTCCATTGAGTTACGTATCTACAACGGGAGACATCTCTGAATGTTCAAATACCTTTGCTGGGACCAAGTAATTCACACGGATGGTTTAAAAGCTTCTGAGGACAGAGAACACAGACACCCAACATTAATGCTGTGAGGGCTGTGTACACAAATATCCCAACTATTGATAGACCATATATATGCCTGTGACCATGTTTGATGTGTTATGTGACAACATTAGTCTGGTCTGCAAGCTTCCTTGAATTCAGTCACAATGGTGCAAAATAACTTAGCCAGTGTTGCCTGGTTTGATGTAGGCTAATTAACATAGCTCCATTGTCTTACATTTGACTGATGTGGACGAGAATATGTCATGGTTACCTCACTTTGCAAACCATATCTCCTGAGCAGCCACTCCCCCTGCTGTGGGCCCAGCCTGTGCTCTGTAGACAGTACTGTTTGTTTACAAAGCTGTCCTTCTAACTTCAAACTGATTACTGCTTGCAATTTACATTAAGAACTGAAGACTCGTTCTTGTTTGAATTATTGTCTGTTATATTCACGTAACTGCATAACTCCTGAATCCCTAATATATATCCTCTTGACCCCTGGATATATATCTCATTCCCTGCTGGCCCACTGCGGTATTCTCTCTCTCTCTCTCTCCCTCTCCCTCCCTCTCTCTCTCTCTCTCTCTCTTCCCCCCCCACCCCCACCCCACCCCCATTATTCGGACCTTCCCATCTATTTTCCAATGCCTTTCTATTTTGATCTATATAACTAAACATCTACCTCCCAGAACAAGCCTTCATTGCAAAGTGCATTTACCATTTATCCATTTATTAGGCATTTATTACAGCTTGCTGACACACAGTCTGTGTCTTCTGTGCTTGTGTTCCTGTTTCCCGTTCATTCTTAGATCTGCTTCCATCAGGGGTGGTCAGATGTGAAGCAGCAGGCTAGTGTTCATCATTTAGATTCTCTGTAACAACATTGTTAGCGGGTGGACTTGGTCTCTTGGTCTACATGTAAGGGTGAAAAGAAGGTGAGTCATAATGTTTGACCTGAGTCCGGTGTTCCCACTGGCTGCCTCACTGGGTCTGTACAGACACACCGGTGTCATTTGTCAGCACCAGCACCTGTGGTCCTGTCCACCTGGGAGCAAACCCTGCCTTTTCAGGCAGCTCCCTCACCATGACTTGGTCACCCAGCTGTGGGAGGATTAACTTCTCTCCCTCTGAGTCTTTCTGTCAACAACATGTTGCTGTTTTGCTCAGTCCCGCAACACTTTAAGCTGGTTACAACTGTCCTTCACATCTCCATATAATTTTACCAAATTGGCTTCAGTAGTTCTTCCAATTTCTCTGATCTCCTGTACTTCTGCCCTTTCTGCCCTGGGGTCTTCCCACTCATTCCCTTTCTGCTCCTTACTTTCCCCTTTCTGGTGTGCCTTTACTTTAATTGCTGCTACCTCTGCACTGCTTCTAACACTTCTTGTCTGTGTTTGCCCCCTACTCCAGGGACCTCCTGACATGATTCACACACATCGTCCTGTCTCCTGCCCCTGCTTGGGGCTGCTGTGTCTCTGTGGATTGAACATGTTTGCTGACCATGAATCATCCATGTAATCTGTCCCTTCCCTGAGTCTATGATAGCACCTGTCTTACTCAGTGTATCTATTGGTATTGGTATTGGTTTATTATTGTCACTTGTACCGAGGTACAGTGAAAAAATTGTCTTGCATACCGATCGTACAGGTCAATTCATTACACAGTGCAGTTACATTGAGTTAGTACAGAGTCCATTGATGTAGTACAGATAAAAACAATAACAGTACAGAGTAAAGTGTCACAGCTACAGAGGAAGTGCAGTGCAATAAGGTGCAAGGTCACAGCAAGGTAGATCATGAGGTCATAGTCCAACTCATTGTATAAGGGAACCGTTCAATAGTCTTATCACAGTGGGGTAGAAGCTGTCCTTACGTCTGGTGGTACGCGCCCTCAGGCTCCTGTATCTTCTACCTGGTGGAAGAGGAGAGAAGAGAGAATGTCCTGGGTGGGTGGGGTCTTTGATTATACTGGCTGCTTCACCAAGACAGCGAGAGGTAAAGACAGAGTCCAAGGAGGAGAGGCTGGTTTCCGTGATGCTCTGGGCTGTGTCCACAACTCTCTGCAGTTTCTTATGATCCTGGGCAGAGCAGTGGCTGTACCAAGCCGTGGTGCATCCAGATAGGATGCTTTCTATGGCGTATCGGTAAAAGTTGGTGAGTGTCAAAGGGGACATAACAAATTTCTTTAGTCGCCTGAGGAAGTAGAGGTGCTGGTGAGCTTTCTTGGCCATGGCATCTACATGATTTGACCAGGACAGGCTATTGGTGACGTTCATTTCCAGGAACTTGAAGCTCTCAACCCTCTCTACCTCAGCACCATTGATGTAGACAGGTGCATTTACACCGCCCCCTTTCCTGAAGTCAATGACCAGCTCTTTTGTTTTGTTGACATTGAGGGAAAGGTTGTTGTCATGACACCATGCCACTAAGCTCTCTGTCTCCTTCCTGTACTCCGACTCATCGCTGTTTGAGATATAGCCTACAACGGTGGTATCATCTGCAAACTTGTAGATGGAGTTAGAGCAGAATCTGGCCACACAGTCATGAGTATATTGGGAGTAGAGTAGAGGGCTGAGGACACAGCCTTGTGAGGCACCAGTGTCGAGAGTAATCGTGCTGGGGTATTGCTGCCAATCCTCACTGATTACGGTCTACTAGTCAGAAAGTCAAGGATCCAGTTACAGAGGGAGGTGTTGAGTCCTATGTCTCGGAGTTTGGTGACAAGTTTGCTTGGAATTATAGTACTGAAGTATCTATCCCCAGGACAGTACCCTCATTGTTTGGGCATACCCAAAAATCTACTGGAAGCTGCACTCCCTCTTTCTCAATTACCTGAGGCCCACTTCTGTCTGCTCTCATTGTTTCTCTACCTGCACTGTTAATGGATATTGCTTCTCCATTTGTGGGCAAGGGTAGGTCAGTTAACAATACTGATGACCCTGTGTCCACTAACATATCGCACTGCTGGCCCCCTAATAAAGCTTTTGTGTACATTCGGGGGGCTGGGGGTGCAGGTGACCAGTACTGGCCAGCTGTTTGTCTGACCTGGATGCTGTCATCACCGGCTCTATGATCTGGTCGGCAGTCAGATCGGACAGAAGGGGTGCTGCTGTGGTTTCTGCCTGTTTTGGTGGGTGACTCTCACACCTTCCTCCCTTATTAGGACACTGCCTCCAACCATGGCCTGAGAGCCCACAGCTGTTACGTAACATCTCCTTTATCTCTCTATGTCTAGTGCAACAGTCCCTTGCTGCACACAGAGCAAGTTCTCTGTGTCCTTGCAGCAGCTACATTTACTACAGCCACCTTATGATCTTTCTTCCCTCTCCTCTGATCCTTCTCCCCACCCTTGATACTATGGCAGGGTAGGCTGATCCTACAGCTGTCTAAAATCTCCTGCTGGGCTGAGCTCAGCTTCAGCATTTTCAGGAAGACTGGATCATCCCTCCCTGGATTGTCCATCCTTGAGTATTCCTCATAAGCCCAATATTTATGCTTCGCATAATCCATGACGGGTTCATCAGCTCTCTGAACTACCGACATTATCATTCCCCAGTTACTCTCACCTCCCCCCAGTCACTGCCTCACTTCTTTCTTAAAGCCCCGATATCTCTCCTTATTACTGGCACTCCCACTAGTCGCCCACGTACCATCCCGCACCCCCTGGGCCATACTGTCCCACATGTTTCTCGGGCATTTAGCTTTAACCAACACATGTATGTCTTTCGGGTGCATCCAGATGAATTTCAATCACTTCTTCGAGCTTACGCCAAAATTCTGCGTTCCCACAAGTAACTTTAAGTGAGGGCAGCTCAGACAAAATGCTCTGCTTCTCGCCAGGGGTGAAGAGTTTGTGGATGGTAGTAATCAGTGTCAGGGGCTGGCTGGGATCATCAGGATTCTAGGCCAGTCTTTGTCTGACCTCAATAGGTGTCATCCCAACAGATATGTCTGAGTATAACCTCTCCCTCAAATATTTCCACACTAATTCCCATATTAAAGAAAATGTAAGGGGTGGAAAAAACTTAAGGAACACATACTTAAAACCAAAGAGTATAAACTCTGCAATCTTCCACTTCCATGCCACTGAACTCATGATGCCCTGTTGATTTCCCTTCTATATAAAATTCCGTTATCTCAAAGTTTCAAACTTATTCTTAACACACACAAACACACTCACAAACAAGTGTACTGTTCCATTTTCTTCTGAACGACATGCACCCTTCTGGCCCCCCGAACGGTCAGTAACCACCTTTCTCGACTTGTGGCCCGGTCTCACCAAACTACCCAATACTGTCTGATAGCTGGTCCTTTACACAAACACAACACATGCCACACAGTTATATCTACCAGTTCAGCTCTCTGCCATATTCTTTGATACCTCGTGATCCCATGGTCATTGGCCTAAGCGTGGGGTGTGTAGTGAAAATATTTTAAAATTTATTCCTTGTTCTTTCCTGATTCAGCAGCAAGAGGTATTATACACATGTTAAAGGTTATAGAAACTACTCTATTACAGAGTTTTATAAAGAATAAAATACAGAAAGGAAGAAAAATACTTTAACTACAGAAGGAAGCAATATAATACTTATCAACCAATCAATGAACTGATCTATATAATGCCAGAGGAAACCTCAGGTGTCCAACTGCCTTTCATGCAGCCTTCTGTCTGTGTCTTAGCACCGGTCGCGACCCAGCCTAAGGGAAGGTTCTGATTTGCACAAAGGAAGTGCTCCCATTTTATGCCCCTCAAAAACTTAACGTAAATTTTACCCAGTACTTTTCCATTCCTTTGTGGTACCAGCCTATACCTTCTTATCAATTACGACCTTCAGCCTAAACACCTAACTTAGAAACAGAGAAAACAGGTCTGTAAAGAAGATAACATTCTTCACTGGTGTCCAATCTCAAGGATGTATGTCAGTATTCCCATAAGTTCTCAAAACATTCCCACATTCCAAGCTGACGCCATTTTGTCTTACAACCATATTTTGTGTTACACACTACTGCACATACTAAGGAGGAATCAGAAATGACTTTTGGCTAATTTAACTTTTTCCTTACGGGGTGCTACCCTTAAAAATACTCAGCCCCTTAGACTCCTGAGGTCACTGGCCATGTAATGTGGGTCACGAACATATCCCGGACGAGCCTCTAGATGTTGGGACTGTGATCTGAGTCACATGAGAGACACTGAAGCTGGTGATATAGAAGTCTTTATTCATCACGACAAGCAGGCATTCTCCTGGAGACCTTCTCGGTAGAGTCTCCCAAACTCAAAGTATATCAGATTGTTATATTCTTAAGGTTAAAGGTAGCAGCAGGTGATTCAATGCAATTTCAATGGCTACAATGACATCACTTGCTTCAATATTTCAAGTCTGACAATACTTCCATTGAGTTACGTATCTACAACGGGAGACATCTCTGAATGTTCAAACACCTTTGCTAGGACAAAGTAATTCACATGGATGGTCTAAAAGCTTCTGAGGACAGAGAACCCAGACACCCAGCATTAATGCTGTGAGGGCTGACTCTCTGAGGACACAAATATTCTTACTGTACAAATATACCTGTGACCATGTTTGATGTGCTAGGTGACAATATCAGTCTGGTCTGCAAGCTTCCTTGAACTCAGTCACAATGGTGCAAAATAACTTATCCATAGTTGCCTGGTTTGATGCAGACCAATTAACATAGCTCCATTGTTTTACGTTTGGCTGATGCATACGAGATTGCCTCATGGTCACTTCACTTTGCAAACCATATCTCTTAAGCAGCCACTCCCCAGCTGTGGGCCAACAGGCTGTGCTCTGTAGACAGTACTGTTTGTTTGCAAAGCTGTTCTTTTAACTTCAACCTGATTTCTGCTTGCAGTTTACATTAAGAACTGAAGACTGTTTCTCATTTGAATTAATATCTGCTGTATTCATATAATTCCATCACTCCTGAACTAATTTTTCCACAAAACTTGATTTGTCAAATGCTTTCACACAGTTGGACGTGGATGAGAGCAGTTAGAAATACCTCACTATAAACACAGGTAATGGGTTGCACGATTACACTGCCACACAAAGATCTTTCAATCCACCACAGACAACAGTTTGACCTTTGTGCAATCAAACTGATCATTTTATTGCTGCATTTGGTGCAGAGGGTAATCTGTGACTTCTGAAGCGACTCTATCGTATGTGTCTTTGTACAGTCACATGTTGTGTATCTTACGCTAGATGCTATGGGCTGTAACTTGTTAAATACAAGGTTCAGAATCAGAATCAGGTTTATTATCACTAACATACGTTGTGAAATTTGTTTTGCGGCAGCAGTACAGTGCAAGACATAAAAATTACTATAAGTTACAAAAACAAATAAATGCTATCATGAACGTCAAGTGTTCTGAATGTGTCACAGAGCTTCATTCCTGTCTGGAATTGATTCAATGTTATTCCTGATTTTTGCCCAATCCGGCCATCACTTGTACTGTTGCATCAGTTTCGTAAGATGGACAAGAAATAGAATTGTGCTGGCACAAAACAGAAATCAAGTAATAAATGTAAGTGCAGATTGAGTATTAGCTCACTGCAAAATGATGAGAACCTTGCAGCTGGCATGTAATTTTTCCACTACCAGCATAGGTGCTGTCACTAGCTGTATTATGGATGATGGGCAAAGAGCCCATACCATTTGCTTTGAGCACTCTTAACTAGTAAAACGTGTACAAATTGACCGTCTGGTCATATTACATTATTGGTGATCCTGGGTCCTAAAGCAGCAATTCAAAAAATGGCAGTTATATTAACTTATCTCACAAGAAGGTTACGTGATTGAAAATTGGTTGTCAAAGCAAATTGTAAAAGATGGCTCTCTCAGGTAAGTTATGATAGAGGTAGTGAAAATACAACTTTCACTCTCCAACTTACAATTGAGGATTAGTCAGTAACAGTCAATGAAGTTGCTCAGATGATGACTCAGAAAAATGCATGTTGACTTTTAATAAAATGGGAACAATCATTTCCTTGTGCTCATCAATGTGCACTTAACATAAATTGAAGTCAGACATGTAAGTAGTTGTGTATTACTGAAATACTGAGATGAACCTTTTCTACGTATGGAAAACCAGCAGAATCAGTACCAACAAAGGGCCACACTTCACTTTCCATTATTTTTTATTTATTCAGTTTACAGGATCCAGATGTCACTGGCAAGTCCAGAATTTATTGCCCATCTCTAACTGCTCTTGTGAAAAAGTATTTAGAGATGGGCAGTAAATATGCCACTGTTACAGACTCAGTGAAAGTCCCTTTAAGATAGAGAGTGTGTGTGTACGTGTGTGTGGGGCGTGCTTACGTCAATAGAAGATAAAGGACGTGATGACGTTGTTGAAGTCAGAAGAAGAAGGAGAGAGAGAGAGAGAAGGGAGAGAGACACCAGCCTGCTTGTTTTCTCTATCGATGGATGAGAAACTATAACTGTGTCTGTCACTGAAATCCATGTATGGAAGTTGGAAGTAATCCAGTGGAGTTCACTTTGTTGCTGACCTGTAGAAGGAAACAGGTATTTGTGTGTGGATGACCACGATTCGGATGCTTTTCAGGGTGAGGAAGTCACTACCGAGTAAACACTGAAGTGTCGTTTGGGTTCCATCGTGGAACATTTGGATTTCATATGTACTCTCTCTATGTTTCTCTACGTCTACGTCTTATCTTCAGACAATGGTGGTTGTTGAAGAAGCCCTTGCTCATGTTTCACCTTATGGCTTGCGGAACTGAACTTTAAGAACCATTCCGGAACTGGGAGTTTTGGACTTTGTCACACACACACACGACGAGTTTAGTTTTGGGGTTAACGTTCGAGGTTTAACATTTTTGAATTCTAACATACTAGCATTTTTACTTTTATTTTACGTATTATCATAAGTAGTGATTAATAAAATAGTTTTTAACACTAAATCATGCTCAGTGTGTTTCTTTTGTTGCTGGTTCGTGACAAAATTGAGGGCTCGTCCGGGATAGTTCCCAAGGTTAACGAGATTCGTCCGGGATCCAATCCAAAGATTAACGAGTGTCGTCTGGGATCGTTCCCCAGATTGACAAGATTTGTTCGGGATTCAATCCGAAGATTTTTGAGGGAGGTCTGATAAATTCTTTTTAATTGGCTTGTGTGTGTGGAAACCAGCAGCAATGGATATTAAGGCATTTTTGGAGTCACCGACCCAAAAGGGATTGGAGGTGGTGAAAAAGGATGATCTGATAAGGATTGCTACAAGGCTAAACCTTACAGAAGTAAAACAGTCTATGAGAAAGGCAGATATTCAGAAACTGATAGCTGGCCATTATGTGGAAAAGAAGGTGTTTGAGAAGGAAGTGTTAAAACAGTTTCCTGGCAGTGAAATAGCAATTTCTGAGGCACAGGTGCAGCTGGCAAAGATAGAGGCTGAACGAGAGCAAACCCAGTTAAAGATAGAGGCTGAACGAGAACAAAAGAAATTAGAAGCTGAACGAGAGCAAAAGAGATTAGAGGCTGAACGAGAACAAACCCAGTTCAAGATAGAGGCCGAACGAGATAAATTAGAGGCCGAACAAAAGATAACTCAGATGAAGTTAGAGGCTGAACGGGAACGGGAACTAATTCGGTTAAAGTTTGAGGCAGAGAAGAAGGAAAAACAGAGGCAGAATGAGTTACAAATGAAGCGTAGGAGTTTGGAATCTGATTCTGATGATGGTTTTTCAGCCAGCAGGGAGGTTCGATTAGTCCCTCCTTTTGAAGAAGATCAGGTTGATCAGTATTTCCAACATTTTGAAAAGGTTGCTGTGAGTTCAAACTGGCCAAGGAAAGGATGGGCTCTTATGGTACAGAGTGTGATTAAAGGTAAAGCTCAAAAAGCTTATTCTGCTTTGTCTGCTGAGGATGCAGCTGATTACACCAAGGTAAAACAAGCTATATTGAAGGCCTATGAATTGGTACCTGAAGCTTATAGACAAAAATTCAGAGACTTGAGGAAATCTGCAGATCAGACTTATATGGAATTTGCCAATGGAAAGAGAATATGTTTTGAACGATGGTGCCTGGCTAAAAATGTAGATGGGGATTTTGATACATTGAAAGAATTGATACTGGTGGAGGACTTTAAAAGATGTGTTCCAGCTGAATTAACAACATATTTAAATGAAAAGGCAGTGGAAACTTTACAAGAAACTGCTAGGTTGGCAGATGATTATGCTTTAACCCATAAATCCAAATGGGGACAACCTAAAACCTTTCAAAAGAGTTACAAGGACAATCCAGGTAAACCGGAGATTAAATTGGGAGGTAATCAAAAAGGAAAGGATGAAAAGAAGCCAGGGCTGGAGAAACCGGTTGAGCGTACTTGTTATTACTGTAAGAAACCTGGCCATGTGATATCTAATTGTGCCCTTTTGAAGAAAAGGAAGGAAGCTGTGCCCAATGCTTGCTTTCAGGCAATTAAAAATCAAAAAGGTTTAGGAGATGCTGTTAAAGATCAGTCCTTGCAAGAGGTAAAAGCGGAAAAGTTGGAGGAGGTGAGAAAGGAATTCTGTTCTTATGTATCAGAGGGTTTTGTTTCACTGAATGATGAGTCACCCCAGGTGCCAGTGAAAATTCTTAGAGATACTGGGGCTAGTCAATCTCTCTTGCTGGACAGTGTTTTAAATTTTGGTGAAGAAAGTGACACTGGTGAGGTAAATCTAGTGCGAGGCGTTACAGATGACACCATGTCTGTCCCTTTACACAGGGTGATTTTAAAGTCAAAGTTCGTAGAAGGACCAGTCGAGATAGGGATAAGACCTAGGTTGCCAGTGGAAGGAGTTTCTTTGTTATTGGGAAATGACCTTGCAGATGGAGAAATTGTTCCTGTGGTACGGTTAACAACCAAACCAAGGATTGATGAGTCTGAGAATGATCCAGATGTTTACCCATCATGTGCGGTGACTCGAGCTAGAGCTAAAGAATTAGCCAAGACAGACAGTCCGATGCAGTCTGATGTGGTTCCTTGTGACAGTCCTTATCTGAGACTTTTCATGTCAGATGGTAGGTAAACCAAATCAAAAACCCCCTGTGGCTCCTTTGAAACCAATTCCTGCTTTTGGTGAACCCTTTTCGAAGGTGATTGTGGACTGTGTTGGTCCATTACCAAAGTCTAAGACTGGAAATCAGTATTTGTTAACCATCATGTGTGCCACTTCTAGATTTCCAGAGGCAATACCCCTTAGAAATATTAAGGCCAAGACGGTGTCAAAGGCTCTTTTAAAAATTTTTACCTTGTTTGGTTTGCCAAAAGAAATCCAATCTGATCAAGGTAGTAATTTTATGTCAAATTTTTTTCAACAACTAGTCTATGAGCTGGGAGCAAAGCAGATTATATCATCTGCATATCACCCAGAATCTCAAGGAGCTCTGGAGAGATTTCATTCTACTCTCAAAAATATGCTGAAGACGTATTGCTTTGAAAACACAAAGGATTGGGACGAAGGTATTCATTTACTTTTGTTTGCCGTTAGAGAATCAATCCAGGAGTCAATAGGATTTAGTCCGTTTGAGCTTGTATTTGGACATAGGGTGAGAGGACCTTTGGAGTTGTTAAGAGAGCAATGGGTTAATGAAGAAGTGCACTTGAGTCTGTTGGACTATGTCCAAAAATTTAAAACTCGGTTGGAGAGAGTCTGCCAGCTAGCGAGAGAGAATTTGAAAACCAGCCAGATAAGAATGAAGACATATTTTGATAGACGTGTTCGGCCTAGGACATTTGCAGTGGGGCAAAAGGTGTTGGTATTTTTCCCTAGCCAAAATAATCCCTTGCAATCTCGTTTTTCTGGACCATATGTTATTGAATCTCGAGTGACTGATTTAACATATGTAATCAAAACACCAGATAGACGCAAGAAAACACAACTCTGTCATGTAAACATGCTAAAACCTTATTATGAGAGGGATTCAGTTGTGGCCTTGGTGGATGATCTAAAGGTTGTTTCTAGAATGCCTGATGTTGATGTTGAGGAAGGCCAATTTAGACCAAATATTGTTCCATCGAGACTAAAAAACCAAAATATCATGGAGAACCTTGAAACGAAGTTGGACCATTTACAAGTTTCACAAAAACAACAGATGAGAGAATTAATTTAAAAATTTTAAAATTTGTTCCCAGATGTTCCAAACAGAACATCGATAATTACCCATGATGTTGATGTTGGGGATGCAAAACCAATCAAACAACACCCATATCGAATGAATGTGGAAAAAAGTAAACTTGTTGATCAGGAAATAAAACACATGTTGGAAAATGATATTATTAGACATCCTACTTCAAATTGGAGTTCGCCCTGTGTTATTGTACCTAAACCTGATGGAACTGTTAGATTTTGCACAGATTACAGGAAAGTGAATGCTGTAACAAAGTCAGATGCTTACCCTATTCCTAGGGTGGATGATTGCATAGATAGAGTGGGAAAGGCAAAATTTCTTACAAAGATTGACCTATTAAAAGGGTACTGGTGTGTTCCATTAACAGATAGAGGAAGGGAGATTTCAGCCTTTGTAACCCCTTCTGGATTGTATGAATACAATGTTTTACCATTTGGAATGAAAAATGCTCCGGCAACATTTCAAAGAATTGTCACAAACCAGCAACAAAAGAAACACACTGAGCATGATTCAGTGTTAAAAACTATTTTATTAATCACTACTTATGATAATATGTAAAATAAAAGTAAAAATGTTAGTATGTTAGAATTCAAGAATGTTAAACCTCGAACGTTAACCCCAAAACTAAACTCTTCGTGTGTGTGTGTGACAAAGTCCAAAACTCCCAGTTCCTGAATGGTTCTTAAAGTTCAGTTCTGCAAGCCATAAGGTGAAACATGAGCAAGGGCTTCTTCAACAACCACCGTTGTCTGAAGATAAGATGTAGATGTAGAAAAACATAGAGAGAGTACATACGAAATCCAAATGTTCCACGATGGAACCCAAACGACACTTCAGTGTTTACTCGGTAGTGACTTCCTCACCCCGAAAAGCATCCGAACCGTGGTCGTCCACACACAAATACCTGTTTCCTTCTACAGGTCAGCAACAAAGTGAACTGCACCGGATTACTTCCAACTTCCATACATGGATTTCAGTGGCAAACACAGTTATTGTTTCTCATCCATCGATAGAGAAAACAAGCAGGCTGGTGTCTCTCTCCCTTCTCTCTCTCTCTCCTTCTTCTTCTGCCTTCTTCAACAACGTCATTACGTCCTTTATCTTCTATTGACGTAAGCACGCCCCACACACACATACACACACACTCTCTATCTTAAAGGGACTTTCACTGAGTCCATAACACCTCCCACCTAAAAAAAATTTTTCCCAAGAAAAATTCAACCGCACATACAGTTAGTAATGTTAATAATTATCATGCTACACAACTACAGACTATCAGATTAGTACAGATACATGTTTCCCATTTAACATCGGGAAAGACAATCAGCAATCACATTATCTTTGCCTTTAATGTGAGTTATCACGAGATCAAACCTCTTGCAAAATTAAACTCCAGTTTAACAGCCTTCTGTTCTTGTTTTTGACTCGGCTCAGAAACACCAATGGGTTATGATCTGTATACACAGTCAATGGTTTCTGAGCGGTGCAAACATATACACTGAAATGTTGCAAGGCTAAAACAAGTGACAGTAATTCTTTCTCTATGGTGGAATAATTCTTTTGATGCTCATTAAATTTCTTTGAAAAGTAAGCTACAGGATGGTCAATATCATCAAGGTCACCCTTCTGCAACAACACAGCTCCTGCAGCTTCATCACTGGCATCTACTGCTAATGAAAATGGCTTTTCAAAGTCAGGTGTTTTGAGCACAGGATGGTAGCATAAAATGGCTTTCAGCTTCTCAAATGCTTCTTGACAAGAATCTGTCCAAACAAACTTTACTCCCTTCTTCAGAAGATTAGTTAGGGGAAGAGCAATATCAGCAAAATTTTTACAAAATTTTCGGTAATATCCAACCATTCCCAAAATTCTTCTAACAGTCCTCGTACCTGTGGGAATAGGGAACTCAGATATCGCTTGAACTTTTGCCTGAACAGGAGCTTGCTTGCCTTGACCTACAACATAACCAAGATACGTCACAGTGGCATGGCCAAATTCACTTTTAGCCAAGTTAACTGTAAGGTTAGCCTTGGAAAGTCTTTCAAACAACCTTTCTAACGCAGAGATGTGATCTTCCCAAGTATCATTCCCAGTCACTAAGTCGTCAATGTAGGCATCTGTATGTTTTAACCCATGAATCACTGAATTAATCATTCTTTGAAATGTTGCCGGAGCATTTTTCATTCCGAATGGCAAAACATTGTATTCATACAATCCAGAAGGGGTTACAAAGGCTGAAATTTCCCTTCCTCTATCTGTTAATGGAACACACCAGTACCCTTTTAATAGGTCAATCTTTGTAAGAAATTTTGCCTTTCCCACTCTGTCTATGCAATCATCCACCCTAGGAATAGGGTAAGCATCTGACTTTGTTACAGCATTCACTTTCCTGTAATCTGTGCAAAATCTAACAGTTCCATCAGGTTTAGGTACAATAACACAGGGCGAACTCCAATTTGAAGTAGAATGTCTAATAATATCATTTTCCAACATGTATTTTATTTCCTGATCAACAAGTTTACTTTTTTCTACATTCATTCGATATGGGTGTTGTTTGATTGGTTTTGCATCCCCAACATCAACATCATGGGTAATTATCGATGTTCTGTTTGGAACATCTGGGAACAGATTTTTAAATTTTAAAATTAATTCTCTCATCTGTTGTTTTTGTGAAACTCGTAAATGGTCCAACTTCGTTTCAAGGTTCTCCAGGATATTTTGGTTTTTTAGTTTCGATGGAACAATATTTGGTCTAAATTGGCCTTCCTCAACATCAACATCAGGCATTCTAGAAACAACCTTTACACCATCCACCAAGGCCACAACTGAATCCCTCTCATAATAAGGTTTTAGCATGTTTACATGACAGAGTTGTGTTTTCTTGCGTCTATCTGGTGTTTTGATTATATATGTTAGATCAGTCACTCGAGATTCAATAACATAGGGTCCAGAAAAACGAGATTGCAAAGGATTATTTTGGCTAGGGAAAAATACCAACACCTTTTGCCCCACTGCGAATGTCCTAGGCCGAGCACGTCTATCAAAATATGTCTTCATTCTTATCTGGCTTGTTTTCAAATTCTCTCTCGCTAGCTGGCAGACTCTCTCCAACCGAGTTTTAAATTTTTGGACATGGGGAGGTCTCCATTTCCTCCTTAACACTCCATTTTTGACATAATATCCCCTTGGCACTTTCTCAATCTCCTCACATGAGAGTGCTTTTTCTTTCAATTCTGTCAACTCAGGGTCCTTTGTCTGTTCCACCATAAAATCCTTCCTCGACAAAGACAAATCTTTAAATTCAGGCTCACTATAAGGATGTTGATCCTCCAGTGAAGACAGAAAAGTCTCAGATAAGGCATCATAATTTTCTTCCTGTTTAGGACTGTCACAAGGAACTACATCAGACTGCACCGGACTGTCTGTCTTGGCTAATTCTCTAGCTCTAGCTCGAGTCACCGCACATGATGGGTAAACATCTGGATCATTCTCAGACTCATCAATCCTTGGTTTGGTTGTTAACCGTACCACAGGATCACTTTCTCCATCTGCAAGGTCATTTCCCAATAACAAAGAAACTCCTTCCACTGGCAAACTAGGTCTTATCCCTATCTCGACTGGTCCTTCTACAAACTTTGACTTTAAAATCACCCTGTGAAAAGGGACAGACATGGTCTCACCTGTAACGCCTCGTACTAGATTTACTTCACCAGTGTCACTTTCTTCACCAAAATTTAAAACACTGTCCAGCAAGAGAGATTGACTAGCCCCAGTATCTCTAAGAATTTTCACTGGCACCTGGGGTGACTCATCATTCAGTGAAACAAAACCCTCTGATACATACGAACGGAATTCTTTTCTCACCTCCTCCAACTTTTCCGCTTTTCCCTCTTGCAAGGACTGATCTTTAACAGCATCTCCTAAACCTTTTTGATTTTTAATTGCCTGAAAGCAAGCATTGGGCCCAGCTTCCTTCTTTTTCTTCAAAAGGGCACAATTAGATATCACATGGCCAGGTTTCCTACAGTAATAACAAGTACGCTCAACAGGTTTCTCCAGCCCTGGCTTCTTTTCATCTTTTCCTTTTTGATTACCTCCCAATTTAATCTCTGGTTTACCTGGATTGTCTTTGTAACTCCTTTGAAAGGTTTTAGGTTGTCCCCATTTGGATTTATGGGTTAAAGCATAATCATCTGCCAACCTAGCAGTTTCTTGTAAAGTTTCCACTGCCTTTTCATTTAAATATGTTGTTAATTCAGCTGGAACACATCTTTTAAAGTCTTCCACCAGTTTCAATTCTTTCAATTTATCAAAATCCCCATCTACATTTTTAGCCAGGCACCATCGTTCAAAACATATTCTCTTTCCATTGGCAAATTCCATATAAGTCTGATCTGCAGATTTCCTCAAGTCTCTGAATTTTTGTCTATAAGCCTCAGGGACCAATTCATAGGCCTTCAAAATAGCTTGTTTTACCTTGGTATAATCAGCTGCATCCTCAGCAGACAAAGCAGAATAAGCTTTTTGAGCTTTACCTTTAATCACACTCTGTACCATAAGAGCCCATCCTTTCCTTGGCCAGTTTGAACTCACAGCAACCTTTTCAAAATGTTGGAAATACTGATCAACCTGATCTTCCTCAAAAGGAGGGACTAATCGAACCTCCCTGCTGGCTGAAAAACCATCTTCAGAATCAGATTCCAAACTCCTACGTTTCATTTGTAACTCATGCTGCCTCTGTTTCTCCTTTTCCTCACTATCCAGCTCCATCCTCTTCAATTCCATCTGCTTCATTGCTAGATCAGCCT
This sequence comes from Pristis pectinata, assembly GCF_009764475.1. Taxonomy (NCBI): domain Eukaryota; kingdom Metazoa; phylum Chordata; class Chondrichthyes; order Rhinopristiformes; family Pristidae; genus Pristis; species Pristis pectinata. Next base: position 89,654,862 of record NC_067408.1, on the reverse strand, counting down.
CTATCTTCATCTGAGTTAGCTTTTGTTCAGTCTCTAATTTCTTTTGTTCGGCCTCTAATTTCTTTTCCTCTTGTTCGGCCTCCAATTTCTTTTGTTCTCGTTCAGCTTCTAATTTCCTTTGTTCTCATTCGGCCTCTATTTTTAACTGGGTTTGTTCTCGTTCAGCTTCTATCTTTGCCAGCTGCACCTGTGCCTCAGAAATTGCTATTTCACTGCCAGGAAACTGTTTTAACACTTCCTTCTCAAACACCTTCTTTTCCACATAATGGCCAGCTATCAGTCTCTGAATATCTGCCTTTCTCATAGACTGCTTTACTTCTGTAAGGTTTAGCCTTGTAGCAATCTTTATCAAATCATCCTTTCTCGCCACCTCCAATCCCTTTTGGGTTGGTGACTCCAAAAATGCCTTAATATCCATTGCTGCTGGTTTCCACACACACAATCCAATTAAAAAGAATTTATCAGACCTCCCTCAAAAATCTTCGGATTGAATCCCGAACAAATCTCGTCAATCTGGGGAACGATCCCAGACGACACTCGTTAACCTTGGGAACTATCCCGGACAAGCCCCCAATTTTGTCACAAACCAGCAACAAAAGAAACACACTGAGCATGATTCAGTGTTAAAAACTATTTTATTAATCACTACTTATGATAATATGTAAAATAAAAGTAAAAATGTTAGTATGTTAGAATTCAAGAATGTTAAACTTCGAACGTTAACCCCAAAACTAAACTCTTCATGTGTGTGTGTGACAAAGTCCAAAACTCCCAGTTCCTGAATGGTTCTTAAAGTTCAGTTCCGCAAGCCATAAGGTGAAACATGAGCAAGGGCTTCTTCAACAACCACCATTGTCTGAAGATAAGATGTAGATGTAGAAAAACATAGAGAGAGTACATACGAAATCCAAATGTTCCACGATGGAACCCAAACGACACTTCAGTGTTTACTCGGTAGTGACTTCCTCACCCCGAAAAGCATCCGAACCGTGGTCGTCCACACACAAATACCTGTTTCCTTCTACAGGTCAGCAACAAAGTGAACTGCACCGGATTACTTCCAACTTCCATACATGGATTTCAGTGGCAAACACAGTTATTGTTTCTCATCCATCGATAGAGAAAACAAGCAGGCTGGTGTCTCTCTCCCTTCTCTCTCTCTCTCCTTCTTCTTCTGCCTTCTTCAACAACGTCATTACGTCCTTTATCTTCTATTGACGTAAGCACGCCCCACACACACATACACACACACTCTCTATCTTAAAGGGACTTTCACTGAGTCCATAACAGAATGATTAATTCAGTGATTCATGGGTTAAAACATACAGATGCCAACACTGACGACTTAGTGACTGGGAATGATACTTGGGAAGATCACATCTCTGCGTTAGAAAGGTTGTTTGAAAGACTTTCCAAGGCTAACCTTACAGTTAACTTGGCTAAAAGTGAATTTGGCCATGCCACTGTGACGTATCTTGGTTATGTTGTAGGTCAAGGCAAGCAAGCTCCTGTTCAGGCAAAAGTTCAAGCAATATCTGAGTTCCCTATTCCCACAGGTACGAGGACTGTTACAAGATTTTTGGGAATGGTTGGATATTATCGAAAATTTTGTAAAAATTTTGCTGATATTGCTCTTCCCATAACTAATCTTCTGAAGAAGGGAGTAAAGTTTGTTTGGACAGATTCTTGTCAAGAAGCATTTGAGAAGCTGAAAGCCATTTTATGCTACCATCCTGTGCTCAAAACACCTGACTTTGAAAAGCCATTTTCATTAGCAATAGATGCCAGTGATGAAGCTGCAGGAGCTGTGTTGTTGCAGAAGGGTGACCTTGATGATATTGACCATCCTGTAGCTTACTTTTCAAAGAAATTCAATGAGCACCAAAAGAATTATTCCACCATAGAGAAAGAATTACTGTCACTTGTTTTAGCCTTGCAACATTTCAGTGTATATGTTTGCACTGCTCAGAAACCATTGACTGTATATACAGATCATAACCCATTGGTGTTTCTGAGCCGAGTCAAAAACAAGAACAGAAGGCTGTTAAACTGGAGTTTAATTTTGCAAGAGTTTGATCTCATGATAACTCACATTAAAGGCAAAGGTAATGTGATTGCTGATTGTCTTTCCCGATGTTAAATGGGAAACATGTCTCTGTACTAATCTGATAGTCTGTAGTTGTGTAGCATGATAATTATTAACATTACTAACTAACTGTAAGCGCGGGTAAATTTTTCTTGGGAAAAATTTTTTTTTAGGTGGGAGGTGTTACGGACTCAGTGAACGTCCCTTTCAGATAGAGAGTGTGTGTGTATGTATGTGTGGGGCGTGCTTACGTCAATAGAAGATAAAGGACGTGATGACGTTGTTGAAGTCAGAAGAAGAAGGAGAGAGAGAGAGAGAAGGGAGAGAGACACCAGCCTGCTTGTTTTCTCTATCGATGGATGAGAAACAATAACTGTGTTTGCTACTGAAATCCATGTATGGAAGTTGGAAGTAATCCAGTGGAGTTCACTTTGTTGCTGACCTGTAGAAGGAAACAGGTATTTGTGTGTGGACGACCACGATTCGGATGCTTTTCGGGGTGAGGAAGTCACTACCGAGTAAACACTGAAGTGTCGTTTGGGTTCCATCGTGGAACATTTGGATTTCATATGTACTCTCTCTATGTTTCTCTACGTCTACGTCTTATCTTCAGACAACGGTGGTTGTTGAAGAAGCCCTTGCTCATGTTTCACCTTATGGCTTGCGGAACTGAACTTTAAGAACCATTCCGGAACTGGGAGTTTTGGACTTTGTCACACACACACACGACGAGTTTAGTTTTGGGGTTAACGTTCGAGGTTTAACATTTTTGAATTCTAACATACTAGCATTTTTACTTTTATTTTACGTATTATCATAAGTAGTGATTAATAAAATAGTTTTTAACACTAAATCATGCTCAGTGTGTTTCTTTTGTTGCTGGTTCGTGACGCCACAGTCAGTATGAATTGGTAATCACATCTCCTCCTTGCTGACAATCAACAGAGGCACACCTCAAGGACGTGTGCTTAGCCCACTGCTCTACTCTCTCTATACTCATGACTGTGTGGCTAAGCACAGCTCAAACATCATCTATAATTTCGCAGATGACATCACTGTTGTTGGTAAAATCTCAGATGGCAACAAGGAGGCACACAGGAGATAGATAGATTGGCAGGTTGAGTAGTGTCGCAACAGCAACCTCGCGCTCAACGTCGGTAAGACCAAGGAACTGATTGTGGACTTCAGGAAGGGGAAGTCCAGAGAACACACACCAGTCCTCACTGAGGGATCAGCAGTGGAAAGGGTGAGCAGCTTCAAGTTCCTGGGTGTCAACATCTCAAAGGATCTATCCTGGGCCCAACACATTGATGCAATCACGAAGAAGGCACACCAGCAGCTCTACTTCGTTAGGAATTTGAGAAGACTTGGTATGTCACCAAAGATGCTTGCAAATTTCTATAGATGTACAGTAGAGAACATTCTGACTGGTTGCATCACAGCCTGGTATGGAGGCTCCAATGTACAGGATCACAAGAGGCTGCAGAGGGTTGTAGATTCAGCCAGCTCCAACCCTCCCTGCCATTGAGGACATCGTCAAGAGGCGGTGCCTCAAGAAGGCAGTATCCATCACTAAGGATTCTCATCATCCAGGACATTCCCTCTTCACATTACTACCATCAGGGAGGAGGTACAGGAGCCTGAAGACCCACACTCAATGATTCAGCAATAGCTTCTTCCCCTCCACCATCAGATTTCCGAGCGGTCCATGAACCCATGAGTACTACCTCGTTATTCCTTTTCTTTGCACTGTTTATTTATTTTGTAATTTATAGTAATTTTACGCCTTTGCACTGTACTGCTGCCACAAAACAACAAATTTCATGTCATATAAGACAATGATAATAAACCTGATTCTGATTCTGAGAACCACTTTATGAACCACTTCAGTCCTGCTACTGAGGGTATAATCACAGCATTGTTGAGTAGGGAGTTCCAAGATTTTGACCTGATGTCAATGAAGGACCAGCAAAATATTTCTAAATCAGGATGGGGTGTGACTTGGAGGGGAATCTGGAGGTGGTGGTGTTCCCACATGACTACTGTCCTTATCCTTTTCAGTGGTAAATGTAGTCTCCCTCGTAGCTCACATAATTCAACTTCTGATGATTATTCCTTCAAATCTGAGTAACTGCAATTACCTGTTTACAGTTTCATTTCTAGATGGGCTGCAATATGCTTGTAATATTTCTAACATATTCTCTGTACTATTACTTGATAGCTTTATGGTAACATGTAATTCTCTCCCTTTGTGACCAATGAAAAACAATAATACCTTGACTTTCATCTGTTAAAGTTTATTTGCCATAGCCAGCTCAATATATGGTATCACATTTTCTTTCCACTGTCTCAATTCCTTAGACAAGTTATTTCCTCAAAAACCAATGGCTCAGCTGCTTTAATTTGCTCCATTGTCCGGTATCTCAATTGAAGTACACAGCTTGCAACCTTTGGCTGCATGTCTATGTGCTACTCATTTAGGAGAGATCGCACTTTAACTCCAGCCTCCCAGACAATCTCAAACCACTGCAATTCGCCTACTGCCGAAACAGGTCTACAGCAGATGCCATTTCACTGGCCCTGCACTCATCTCTGGAGCATCTGGACACTAAAGAGACCTATATTAGACTATGGTTTATTGACTACAGCTCTGCCTTCAATACTATCATTTCAAGCAAACTCATCTCCACACTCCCAGTCCTGGGACTCAACACCTCCCTTTGCAATTAGATCCCTGACTTTCTGACCAACAGACCGCAATCAGTAAGGATAGGCAGCAACACCTCCAGCATGATTATTCTCAACACTGACACCCCACAAGGCTGCGTCATCAGCCCCCTACTCTACTCCCTAATACACTCATAACTACGCAGCCAGATTCTGCTCAAACTCCATCTATGAGCTTGCAAATGATACTAATGTAGCGGGCCGTATCTCAAATAATAATGAGTCGGAGTACAGGAAGGAGATGGAGAGCCTAGTAATATGGTGTCATGACAACAACCTTTCCCTCAATGTTAACAAAACAAAAGAGCCAGTCATTGACTTCGGGAAGGTGGGCAGTGTACATGCTATTGTTTACATCAACGGTGCTGAGGTCGAGAGGGTTGACAGTTTCAAGTTCCTAGGAGTGAACATCACCAATATCCTGTCCTAGTCCAACTACGTTGACATGACCAAGAAAGTTCACCAGTGCCTCTACTTCCTCAGGAGGCTAAAGAAATTTGGCATATCCTCTTTCACCCTCACCAATTTTTATTGATGCACCATAGAAAGCATCCTATCCGGATGCCTCATGGCTTGGTATGGCAACTGCTCTGCCCATGACCACAAGAAACTGCAGAGAGTTGTGGACACAGCTCAGCACATCACAGAAACCAGCCTCCCCTCCATGGACTCTGTCGACACTTCTCGCTGCCTTGGTAAAGCAGCGTAATCAAAGATCCCACCCATCCCGGACATTCCCTCTTCTTCCCCCTCACATTGGGCAGAAGATACAAAAGCCTGATTGCATGTACCACCATGCTCAAGGACAGCTTCTATCCTGCAGTTATAAAACTATTGAATGGTTCCCTAGAACGATAAGATGGACTCTTGACCTCACAATCTACCTTGTTGTGACCTTGCATCTTATCATCAACCTGCACTGCACTTTCACTATATTGTAACACTTTATTCTGTATTCTGTTATTGTTTTTACCTTGTAGTACCTCAATGCACTTTTGTAATGAATTGATCTGTATGAACGGTGTGTAAGACAAGTTCTTCACTGTACCTTGGTACATGCGACAATAATAAATCAATTTATCAATTTACCACACCCAATCCTCGGTATTCTGATTCAGACATTTGGTCTAAGTTTCACAGTTTCATTTACTAACACCATGTCTCAATACTTAGCTTAAGATACTGGAAAAAAGTCATTGGTTCCTTTTCTGTCTATAAAAATTGCACCATTTATGAAAGGAGTTTGTACGATCACATTTAATCACTGAGACCTTGCACCCTTATAACCACCATTATCCTGACAGAGTGCAGAACGTTCTCCTGCTGACAACTTTTGGGGAAAAATGGAAAACAATTTGCCATGGCAAACAAGGCCTACTAGAGGCAGTGGTGCACTGCAGTTTGATGGCTTCAACTGAACTTTCCAAGGCAACTTGAAACAGATGCTGATACTTTTCAAATCCATAGGGACAAGTTGTTCGAGTTTTAGATGCAGTTTGCATGCCAGATTGCTGGAGACTACCACACACCTCGGTGCAGCATAGAAGGTAACAAATTCCTTGGCACGTCCCCATGTAATTGTGCTGACGGCTATAGATTATTTCCTTTATGTTACCGTGATGTGGAACAAACCACATCAGATGCAAAAGACCCGGATTTTTTATATTTCTTTGCCAGTGAACTCTGAGCCAGTGAAATTCTCAGAGACAGCAATTATGAGTTTTAAATACTTAGAGATTGAGTTACTCACAATGTCAAGTGGGGTAGAAAGAAACACATTATTTTATTTAATTGCATTTAAATACAAATTTGGTAGGAAAAATAGAAAGCTTATTTTTATGGTGAGAGATTGGGCAACATTGATACTCAGAAGGATCTGAGCATTCTTGTACAAAGTGCAAGTGCGGGAAGCAGGTAGAAAAACAATGGAATACCAGCCTTAATTACACTCACCCCATTCCTTGGCATTTTTCCATACTCTTATATTGTTGTTCCTTTCTCTATTTCCTTTTAAACAAGATAATGGATCCTGCTTTCACTGCTCTTCCTAGTTCAGAACTTATTAATGCCTTCGTCACTTCCTCCAAGTGGAAACTAATTCCTGAGATTCTCCTTTTGGAGATGATTTTAAATTTATGCCCTCCAAGTTAGGAACCAGAGGGTAAGATCACATTTGCCCATCAAACCATCAAAACCCAATGTGATGCTGTATGTTAAATTACAATTAAATCTATTTCTAATGGAATTAAATAAAAATAACTTCTCCAGTTTCTCTTAATGTCGTTTGATTCTTGTTTTGTTTCAGCAAACATGTCTTGCACTTCTCAAAATGCCAAATCCGAACTATTCTAACTATGGCCTGACCCAATATATGGAAATGATTGGCACCAGTTCTTTGGCCTTAATACTCTTAGCTCCATTTAGAAAATCTTGGATCCTTTATGCTTATCTTTTATAATTCAGTAGGCAAGCTGCTATGTACAGAATTTTAAACAGTGCTGTTTTTATAATCTATTAAAGCTTTGGTTGAATACATGTATATTTTTATAACACACCACTGTTTACGTTCCTGGGCTACATCAGAAATATTACTTATCCTCAAATGCATGACCTCGTATTGCTCCACATCAAATGCAACATAGCATTTTTCTATCTTTCCAATCTGTATGCAACTCCTGAATTCATCTACAGTATTCTTGAGAGTCGATCATTCCCCCAATTTCTGTGCCATCTGCTGGTTATGATAATACTCCCTTACACCAAAGTTCAGAGCAATGAGAGGAGAAATCATAACAAGTAACAGATCACTATTTACATCTTCTGGCCTTACATAAATATGAATTGATCACCCTTTCTTGGATCAAAGTTAATGGAAGGGCTTTGATCAGGAATAATGTAATACTTTGAATGTACTGTTTATACCTGAAGAGGCTGACTTATATATAAACATTGCTTTATGATTCAGGTTGGAAATGTGACATTTTGGATTGATTTTATTCTGGTGTAGGAGAAAGGAGCAAGAGGTTGGCAAAAGTGAGCAAAAAGATGCACTTATGGGTTATTAAACAAGATGCTCAATGTAGCTTTTTCATAAGATTTAAACAGCATAAATATAATCATCAAAATACAACTTCAGCGATTGTGCAGGTAAATTTCAGTGATGCTTAGTTTTACACGCAAAGGATTAAAACATTCAAAATGTTTGTTACATTTCAAATTGTGCTTTGAGATTTCTAGGCAGGATAATACTGGTTCCTGATGTCAGATTAATCTACCTTAATTTGAGTTATATACAGCTAAAGGGCTGAAGTGATGTTAAAACAGATTGGGTTAACAAGATGGTGCAGGAAAACATTGGTGTATCAAGACAAAGCAGATGAGAGCTAACATTCTGCAGCACAATGAGTTCATTTATGGGAAAAGAAGAAAATTGAGTCACCTAAATGACCAGATTCAACACTGCAGTAACACAACAGTTTTAGTTTATCTGTTCGAGACACATCTTGCTGGTGAGACCAGCATTTTATGCCCATTTTTAACCCATCTTTGAAGGTAATGCTGGGCTGTCTTCATAAACATCAGTTAATGTGAGAGATCACTGGCAAGGTCAGCTTTAAATTCCCCTGCCTAATTATCTTCTGAAGAGGGTCATTCCACAGTGCTCTTGGCTACAGTTCCTGTATTTAGGCTGGGCAACATGAAGGAAAAATAATACATCTCCAAATTGGGATGTAGTGCGAGTAGACAGAGAAGAGCCTGCTGCTGGTGTTTCCATGAATCTTGTCCTTCTCGGTGGCAGTGATCATGGCTTTGGGATATGCAGTCTAAAACACCATGGCAAAAATCACTGGACTGCAATTTATGGATGGTTCATGCTGCAGCTGCAGTGCACTGATGGAGGAGGGATTGAATATCTTGGGTGATGGATGGAAAAGAATAAGCTGGTGTAGGTTGGATGGCATTACCTTCTTGTTGGCACTGCAGAGTTTTACACTATATTTCTGACATGTCTTTCAGATGATGGAAATCATTAGGGAGTCAGGAAATGAGTCATTCACCACAGGATACCTATTAATGATGTGCCTTGGTTAGTTAACTTCCTAGTAAATGGTGACCACCAGGGTGAAAATATAAAAAAAAAACAGATGCTGGGAATCTGAAATAGAACATGCAGTAGGGTCAGGCAGCATCTGAGGAAAGAGAAACAGTTACTATTTCTGGTCTGTTACCTTTGCTCATTTCTGGTGAAGGACCTCCAATGTAAAGAGGTTAACTCTTGTTTCTCTTTCCAAAGATCTGGCTCACCTGTTGACTGTTTCCAATTTTGTCTTTTATTGTGACCAGAATTTTAATTGGAAAAAAATTATGATGGTAGTACTGTTGAATGTCAAGGGGAAGGTGTTTGCACTGTCATTGCAGAAAGTAGTACTGCCTGGCATAAATATTAATAGCAAAAATAATACTGATATCTCAGATTTAACTAAGGAAGGAGGACAACCATCTATTTGGTTAACCAGTTGATTTGAAAGTATATCATGTAGTTAAAAGTGCTTTAAAAAAATGTAAAAATAGTTAATCTTTGCACAGTAATAAAGATACAGTGGCATGCAAAAGTTTGGGCACTCCTGGTCAAAATATCTGTTACTGTGAATAGCTAAGTGAGTGGAAGATTAACTTTATGACTTTTGGAAATTAGGTCAAGATGACGTATTCCTTTAATATTTTAAGCAAGATTACTTTTTTATTTCCATCTTTTCCTTTTTTGTTATTTTGAAACTGTAAAAGGGCCCAAAGCAAAAAAGTTTGGGCACCCTGCATGGTCAGTACTTAGTAACACCGCCTTTTACAAGCTGTGATACTTGCCATCGCTTTCTGTAGCTAGCTAAGAATCTTTCAGTTCTTGCTTGGGGGATTTTAGCCCATTCTTCCTTGTAAAAGGCTTCTAGTTCTGTGAGATTCTTGGGCCATCTTGCATGCACTGCTCTTTTGAAGTCTATCCACAGATTTTTGATGATTTTTAGGTCGGGGGACTGCGAGGGCCATGGCAAAACCTTCAGCTTGTGCCTCTTGAGATAGTCCATTGTGGATTCTGAGGTATGTTTAGGATCATTATCCTGTTGTAGAAGCCATCCTCTTTTCACCTTCAGCTTTTTTTTTACAGACGGTGTGATGTTTGCTTCTAGAATTTGCTGGTATTTAATTGAATTCATTCTTCCCTCTACCAGTGAAATGTTCCCCGTGCCACTGGCTGCAACACAAACCCAAAGCATGATTGATCCATCCCCGTGCTTAACAGTTAGAGGTGTTCTTTTCAGGAAATTCTGCACCCTCTTTTCTCCAAACTTTCCTGCATCCTCACCACAAAATTCAGTGTCAGAAGTTTGCAAAGGAACATCTGAACAAGCCTGATGCATTTTGGAAACAAGTCCTGTGGACTGATGAAGTTAAAATAGAACTTTTTGGCCGCAATGTGCAAAGGTATGTTTGGAGAAAAAAGGTGCAGAATTTCATGAAAAGGACACCTCTCCAACTGTTAAGCACAGGGGTGGATCGATCATGCTTTGGGCTTGTGTTGCAGCCAGTGGCACGGGGAACATTTCACTGGTAGAGGGAAGAATGAATTCAATTAAATACCAGCAAATTCTAGAAGCAAACATCACACCGTCTGTAAAAAAAAAAGCTGAAGGTGAAAAGAGGATGGCTTCTACAACAGGATAACGATCCTAAACGCACCTCAAAATCCACAATGGACTACCTCAAGAGGTACAAGCTGAAGGTTTTGCCATGGCCCTCGCTGTCCCCCGACCTAAACATCATCGAAAAATCTGTGGATAGACCTCAAAAGAGCAGTGCATGCAAGACGGCCCAAGAATCTCACAGAACTAGAAGCCTTTTGCAAGGAAGAATGGGTGAAAATCCCTCAAACAAGAATTGAAAGACTCTTAGCTGGCTACAGAAAGCACTTACAAGCTGTGATACTTGCCAAAGGGGGTGTTACTAAGCACTGACCATGCAGGGTGCCCAAACTTTTGCTTCAGGCCCTTTTCCTTTTGTTATTTTGAAACTGTAAAAGATGGAAATAAAAAAGTAATCTTGCTTAAAATATTAAAGAAATGTGTCATCTTTAACTTTATGCCTTTTGGAAATCAGGTCATCTTTTACTCACTTAGCTATTCACAGTAACAGAAGTTTTGACCAGGGGTGCCCAAACTTTTGCATGCCACTGTATATTAGTCATCAATTCCTCTCTCAAGACAAGTGTTGTCTTAGGTATGTTTGAACCTTCAGTTGATTCAGGTTCTAGTAATCTGAATAATTGGTATTATTAGCAGGAAAACAACAGTAGAACAAAGCCAAACCCCAAAATTTTCAAACTAAAGCTTTGTTACCAAGAAACGTTGCAAGTAATATCAGAATTTATTGGGAGATGAAGAACATATTTACAAATATTATATGTAACAATCTCCACTACAAAACCATGAGGCAAGTTATTACAGTATTGACTCATTTACAAGGCACATTTAAAAATATCTTAAAGTCTTGTGGAGTGCCATCGGTTTTCATTCCAGCTATTACACCTTGTGTCTTAAATCATAATTGTACCTGAGGACATAAAACAAGACAGTAACCAAATGTCCAAACAAAATACAATACAGGAGATACACACTAGCTTGATCAAGTGAGGCTGATTGAAATCATACTGTTTGTAACCAAAAGCTAGTTGTAGTTCAGATGCAGCTAACTTATTAATTTGGTCTAAAGAGTTAATCATTTAGTTGTTGGAGCAAAAGTTAAATGTACTTTTGTTTTCTCCTCTGTAAATCCTGTGTAAAAATGATTAAAGTGACATGAAATACATGAATGAACCTAATGCATCTTTCAGGTGAAATAGGACATGCAGTAGGGTCAGGCAGCATCTGAGGAAAGAGAAACAGTTACTATTTCTGGTCTGTGACCTTTGCTCATTTCTGGCCATTTTTACACAGAGGATTTACCGAGAGAAAACAAGAGTACAAGGAACAGCAACAGATTTAAACAGATGAAAAAACTCAATTATGTCATAGGCTGCAGAGAAACAATATGGGTAGGTAAATCCTCAGCTTATTGATTTGCATTCTGAATGATTAGCCTAAGTATTTAGTTGATTGATTATTGTTTTTAATAATGTGTTCTTTACTAGTTAAGTTTTCTATTAGCTGAAGTTACAGCTTTAAAAATATTAAATAATTGTTAATCAAATCAATGAGCTCAGAGTTTGAGACCAAGAGAGGCTGGCGTCACTTGGTGCACACTCGAAGCTGACTGTTTTATTATAGCACGTTCAGGAAGTGGTCACTTCACAGCCACTGAATACAAGAGGAGAGTGAATACATGGCCATAGGAGACTTCAAAGAGGCAACAAAAGAGACTTTGAGACTTTTTCCCAGTGCGACAATGGCGGACATAATTTTTAAGGTGATTGGAGGAAGGTACAAGGGGGATGTCAGGGGTAAGTGTTTTTTTTTTAAATACAGAGTGGTGAGTGCATGGAACACATTGCTGGCAGAGGTTGTGGGGGCAGGGACATTTAAGAGACTCTTAGACACATGAATGATAGAAAAATAGGGGGCTATGTGGGAGGGAAGGGTTAGATAGATCTTAGAGCAGGATAAAATATCAGGCACAACATTGTGGACAGAAACCCTCATCACATAAGTATTTGGACATGAATTTGAAGAGCTGTAAACTACAAGGCTACAGCCCTAATACTCAAGTATGGGAACATGCTGGGTTGCCCTTTTTCAACTGGTCTGGACACAGTGGGTCATATGGCCTCCTCCTAATTCATAAATGTTCTATGATTTTATGATCTGATGAAAGGAAAATTGCCGTGAAACATGAACTTTTTGCCCCTCTTCAGACATTGCCAGCATCTGAAGATTACCAGCATTTTGTCTTTATTTCAGCTTTCTAGTATCTGCAGTATTCAAATTGGTAAAAATAAATGGAGAAATCTACGTAGGAGATTCTACGTAGTTAGGGCCATGGCAGCTGAAGATTCTGCTGCAATTTATTTGTTAAGGGAGGGACAGAAAGAGGATTTCACTGATTCAAGTTGGAGGAATAGAACACTTCACAAAGGATAAAGGCCTGAACGAGACTGCAGAGGTTAGAAGCAGCAGTTCTATGGGCAGCACTATGGAGGATCCAATGCACAAGGACAAGAAGTGTGTTCATAGAATGATGAGACTAACAGTCAGTGTAATGATAGATAGGTAGGATTTAACAGAGTTAATAGAGGAGGTGTTTTTGGAGAAATTGTAACAGGAAATGTACTTAATCAGTAAAGCTGAAGAGAGCAAACAGGCAAGTGCTGAGAGCTTGGTAAGGGCAGAAGCAGACTACATTGGACATGAAATGAAACAAATTAATACAGAAAATAGATTTACTGAATTTGTAGAAACGTAATTTTGAAAATCACTATTCTAACTTGTAGAACACCAGTAAGTTTCTATTTATGACTTTGTATGTGAAAAGTCATCTTAAGTTCAGAGCCTAGCATTTATAACGACTCAAGTACATAGTTAGTATGCAAACTTTACCATGGCAAATACTTACTTTGCGATACGGATCAGCTGTATACCACCAGCACAGCCCAAAAAAAAGTTTACAGCAAACAAACTCCAGGTCTTGGGAATAATCACAAGAGAGTATCTCGACCAAATCAAGCCTGTTGAACATACAAATTGTTACTTTTCATTTGCAGTTTATATCAAAGTATACAAAATCCATCACAAAGCATAAAATCAGAACACACCACTGGTCCTTATTCTAATGAAAGGTCATGTTTCTGTTTAATCTGCAGGATAAATATAGAGGCACTGCTTGTCCTGACCAGAGAATTCTGAACATGGGGCAAAATTTCAGGATAAAGCGTCAATCTTTCTCACAAGAAGTCTTTGAAATTCTTTACCTGAGCTGTGTATGAGAGTCTAAAAATGGAGCAACAAATTGATTTTTGGACTCCTAGAGAGAGATTCGTGGATCAGACACGTAAGTGGAGTTGATGATTAGCTGTAACCTTTTGAATGGTGAAGCAAGCTTACGGGGCTGTATGACCTTCTGGCCCTTTTCTTAGTTAAAACAAACTTCTGGTTGTCATTTTAGAATGACTACTCAAATATTTAACATTATATGAACTCTCCATCTGCTCCCAAAGCATATCCCGATTTTTCTTACATTAGGTGATAATTTTTTTTTAATGATAGGGAAAATATAAAAATTAGATTTTGCAAGGAAATGCCAAACATTCTGTGAGCAACTGCCAGCGTTTCTCTGTGCAATGCTGGAAAGTTTGAGATATCTACTCATCCATGCAATAATGCAAAGTCTCAAAATTCCTAACAGGCTTTTGCAGTGTTTTTCACAACCACTCTTCCACTGGACCCTGGTGGAGCATAAAATTGCAATCATTCCCTAGTATTTATGCCAGAGAATCCTCTCAAAGAACCCAAGCCAGGTTGGAACTGATGCAAGGAATTCTCCTCCATTCCAGCTGCAAGGAATTAAAGCTCTTAATATTTAAAAAAATATTGTCTTTTAGATTTTTAAAATTTAATGCTATCAATTTTTTTTTAAATGTTTCTGAATGTCAGAGAATCTACAAAGTTCCCACCAATTGAATGCAAATAGGGTAATTACAAAATTAATCCAGAGATTGATGGCAAGTGTGGACATTTTGGTATTGGTTTATTATTGTCACTTGTACCGAGTGAAAAGCTTGTCTTGCATACCGATTGTACAGGTCAATTCATTACACAGACACTGACAACACTTCCACTGACAACAAAATCTGAGGCATAACATTTATATTAACCAGCAGAACAAAGTGTTTTGAAGTAGACCATAGCTTAGTAAGGCAAAGGTTAGATTACCCACTTCAGAGTTCTTTCATTCAGTTACATTTCTAAGGAATTACTTCCCATGCAAAGAGTTGGGAGGGCGAGGGGAGGTCGAGGGGGAGTGAAGAATAGAAGTTCCAAGTTGGTTCAAATAATTCTGGGTCATTACTTGGCAACAAAAGCAAATCAGCATCTCATCCAAAGGCTGGAATCAAAGGGTGCAATAAACTTTAAACTGAATACATTACAAAAAATAAAATAAAACTTTACAATACCTGTGGCACAGAGCACTCCTGATTGAGCTGGACTGAGTTTGTCTGCAGGCCTGGCCAGATCAGCTAATCCTGCAATGACTAAACTCTGTATACACAGAGTAGAGAGAAAAAAAATTACAGTTCTTTAAGATTTTTTTTAAAACTAAAGATAGTTACTTATTTTTCCAATGTTAGGAAAATGACTTTGCCAGATTCAAAGATTTTTTCTCTCCCCCAATCATTTCATGTCCTGGCGCATCCACATGACATTACATCATGCAAGGCCCCGCTGTTGCATAGCGGGGCCTTGTTATTTGGGACTAAAATGTCAAAGTAGGGGAGCAGAAATCAGATCTGTAGTTGGTATACGTGTAAGTGGCAAATGTGAGTGCTTCTTGCTGCCAGCAAATTCTAGTCCAGTATTCTCAAAAAAGTGTATTGTTCTGCTTTTTGGTTTCTAAAAAGTTTGTTTAGTTCTAGGCTATCCCTTAGTAGGAAAGGAGAAAGAAACAGACTGCATAGGTTGATTTGGTGAGGAGTGCATTTCACTGAGCAAGATGGTTAAACAGACTTCCATCCACCTCGCTATAGTTTTTCCAATAAATCCACTGTTAGTCCTCTTAATTGAATGGTCAATCTTTCTTTGCTAACTTTCAATCACATCTAAAAGTTGCAACTAATCTGGGACAACTAAACATTTGTGGGTATACTTCATGACAACTCATGGGCATTATATTTTTGTTGTAATAAGGATTTAAGGTGACTGTCTATCTTACAGTATCTTAATGTTACAATTAACTTTAGCATTCTTAGTTTCTGGAATTGGACAGAATCCAGGCATTAATTGAGATTAATTAGAACAGGTTTAAAAATCCAGTTCATTTGTTTAAATTCTGTGGTAATATTGTTACTGAATTATAGTTGTGTTACCATGACAGTCAAATCCTTTGTATCTGTTGTATCAATACAATGGAGACAAAAAATTCTGCAGATGCTGGAACAATACACAAAAAGTGCTGGAGGAACTCAGCAGGTCAGGCAGCATCCATGGTGGGAAATAAACAATCCTCACCTACCACCCCATGAGCCTCCGTATCCAACACATCATTCTCTGCAACTTCTGCCACCTGCAATGTGATCCTACCACCAGGCACATCTTCCCCTCTCTCCGCTTTCCGTAGGGACCGCTCTCTGAGACTCCCTTGTCCACTCGTCCCTCCCCATTGATAACCCCCCTGGCACTTATGCCTGCAACAAGTGCTACACTTGTCCCTACACCTCCTCCCTCACCACCATTCAGGGTCCCAGACAATCTTTTCAGGTGAGGCAGTGCCTCACCTGAGAGTCTGAGGGTGTCATTTATTGCAGCCGGTGAGACCCGACTCGGATTGGGTGACCTCTTCGTCGAGCACCTTTGCTCCATCCGTCGCAACAGCCAGAACCTCCTGGTGGCCACCCACTTCAATTCCACATCCCACTTCCATACTGACATGTCTATCCATGGCCTCCTCTACAGCAACGCTGAGGCCAGATGCAGGTTGGAGGAGCAACACCTCATATTCCACCTTGGGAGTCTCCAACCTGATGGCCTTAACATTGATTTCTTTAACTTCTGGTAACCCCACCCCTTCTTTTTCACCTCCCCTCCCACCCCACTCCTTTGTCTTCCCTTATCCCTATGGCTCCCTTCTCCCCCCTCCCCCCCATCCTTTATTCCATGGTCCACTGCCCTCTCCTATCAGATTCCTCCTTCTTCAGCCCTTTGCCTCTTCTACCCATCACCTCCCAGCTTGTTACATCTTCTCCCCCCCCCACCTGGACTCGCCTATCCCCTGCCTGCATGTCTTCCTGCCCCCCCCTTCTATTCCTGGCTTCTGCCCTCTTCCTTTCCAGTCCTGACGAGGGGTCTCGGCCCGAAACGTTGACTGTTTATTTCCCTCTATAGATGCTGCCTGACCTGCTGAATTCCTCCAGCACTTTTTTGCATATCGTATCAATACAATGACTGTGCCATTTGCAATTTGTCACAAAGCTCAATTTGACATATTAACACCAGAAAGTTCTGGAGTAAGTTAAAAATAAGCTCTATTGGCAAAAGACTAAAATTTAGAGCATACATTAATTTTGACATATCAGGAAATTCCAGATCAGGGTAATCACACCAAACATACAAGAAGTGTACTGCTCAAGATCAGTCACAATATCTGGGAATTATGCTGATGAGCTAAGATCTCCAGATTGTTTGTAACTTAATGTACTCACCCACTTCATAATTGGTGCCCAGAAAAAAACAGTACGAGGACCTGGAAACAAGATAAACAAAATTAAGTAATAACGACTATTATTTTCGAGATGAAATTTAATAGAATTCTTTAAGGCAATTGTGTAGAACAATGCAAATTGAAATAGGGTAGATTGCCAATACAAGACAGGTTATCAGAACATTCCTTGGGGGGGGGGGGGGGGGGGGGGCGCAGAAATGGTGGGAACCCACATGACCCTGGCTATCTCCAAATATTCATTTATTCCAAGGGGTTGAGTCAAACGTATAATTGATAACAACATACAATAATTTCAGGAGAGACTTTAAAAGTGACCATTTGAGTCAGGATACTGAAAAAGTTCTCTTATGAATCTATTATTATTCTTGAAAAAAAACAATTATTCTTGAACTTTAAACAACATACTTTTGCCAGCCAAAAAAAATTGCTCAGATTCCTCCACCAAGCAAACAGCAGAATTAGAAATAGTCATCTGAAAATTATGATGCAGCAGCTGTAGCGATTCTACCAGCCAGATTTTTACAACACTAGCAGGAGGTCATGCTCAACAACAAACCAAATGAAATAAACCTACGCTTTTTTCCCCCCCCAGAATCAGTATTGTAAGCTTGCTGTAAAGTGCATTTTATACAGTAATCAGTAACGTCAGCTCTATATTTTATACATATGCATGGACACACCCAGGTAACAGCCACACCAGCATTAGAAATGTAAACATGTGATAGTAATAATCATAAGGCATGTAAAAAATAAAAGGCTTTAATTCCCTTGTTTTTAAAATAACCCTGGATTTTCATCTGAAAACATGGAGCTTTAATTAAAACCATTTTGTGATACAATTAGACTGAAATAATTATACAAGCAAATCAAAAGGATTGTTAAGATAATTCATGAAACAATCTCAAATAATTTTATATTGTAAAGCCACCTACAAACTTAGAAGAAATTAAGTTAGAAATAATCTGTTTGTCTAACAGAAATAATTCTCACATATTAGTTTTGAAAAAACTTGAAAAAAGAGGCAAACAAAAATATTATGATTTGGAAGAACAAATATGTAGACAAATAGCAATAGAGTTGGTGATTTTAACTTTCCCAATACTGACTGGCAATGCCTGTCAATTGTATAATTATTTGTATACAACTTGTATAATTATTTCAATCTAATTGTGATCACAAAGCAGTTTTAATTAAAGTTCCATGTTTTCAGATGAAATTCCAGGGTTTTTTAAAAACTCAAAAGAATTAAAACCTTTTAATTTTTTCATGCCTTATGATTATTACTATCACATGTTTACAATGCCAGTCAATATTGGGAAAGAGGAAAGATTGTTCACACTGGAGTGCAGGAAGCTGAGGGTGACCTTGAGGTTTATGAAATTATGAGGGGCAAAAGATAGAATAGATAGTCACAATATTTTTCCCCCAAGGGTGGGAGAGTCTAAAACTAGAGGACGTAGGTTTAAGCTGAGAGGGGAAATATTTAAGAGATTGGAGGGGCAAAAGGGAAGTCTTTGTGTGGAACCAGGGGATATGTGTAGCATCTTGAATGAATACTTTGTGTCAGTATTCACCAGAGAGAAGGATGGGAGGATGGAGAGTTAGGGTAGGTGTATGCTGACAGTTTGGAACATGTGTATCAGGAAAAAGTAAGTTTTAGAGATATTGAGGCACATCAAGGTGTACAAATCCCTAGTGCCTGATAAAATCTATCCCAGGGCATTAAGGGAAGCAAGCAAGGAGATTGTTGGGGCTCCGATTGAGATTTTTTTCATTATCTTTAAGAGGAGAGGACAGCCAAGGTTGTTCTCATATTCAGGAAGGGCAGAAGGGATAAGGCAGGAAGCTACATGCTAGTGAGCCTTGCGTCAGTAGTAGCGAAACTATTGGGGAAAAATTCTTCGGGATAGGATTTATGATTACTTGGAGAGCCAGAGACTGATTGGGGGAGTCAGCACGGTTTGGTGCATGGGAAATCCTGCCTCACAAATCAGACTGTTTTTTTTTTGAGGATTTTACCAAGAAAATTGATGAAAGTAAGGCAGTACTGTACCTTAGCAAGGCTTTTGACAAGGTCACGCATGGTAGGATGGTACAGAAAGTTATGGCACATGGGGTCCAATGTGTTTTGGCAAACTGTATCCAAAATTGGCTTTGTGATAGGAGGCAGAGCTTGTTTTTCTGGCTGGAAGTCTGGAACCAGTGGTTATATACAAAGTAAATTTGCTGATAACAAGATTGATGGAATGGTAGATAGTGAGGGTGGTTGCTCAGGAACACAAAGGGACATAGATTAGTTGGAACATTGGGCAGATTAGTGGCAGGTGGAATTTAATCCAGACAAGTGTAAGGTAATGCATTCTGAGTCATCGGATACTAGTGGGCATATAGAGTAAATGGCAGGGTCCTAAAAGGTGTTGATCTACAGAGGAACCTTGGGGTACAAGTTCTTGGCTCCTTGAAATGGGGGGGGGAGACACACAAGTGGATGGGGTAGTGAAGTAAAAATTCAGCTACCTTGCCTTCATAGACAGGGATATTTAGTATAAGAGATGGGACATCATGAAGTAGCTGAATATCAAATATTGTGTGGAGTTCTGGTCACTGCACTCTAGAAAGGATGTTGTAGCATTAGAAAGAATGCACGAGGGATTCACCGGGATGTTGCCTGGAATGGAGGACTTTAGTTACAACAAGAGATTGAATAGGCTGGGATTGGTCTCGCTGGAGTGCAGGAGGCCGAGGGGTGACCTCATGGACGTTTATAAAATTATGATGGGTACGGATAGGGTAGATAGTCACAGTCTTTTTCCAAAAATAAGGGAGCCCAAAACTGGAGGATACAAGTTCGTGAGAAGGGAAATATTTAAAGGGTATCCGAGGGACAAAATTTTGCATGCAGAGCATATTGGGTGTAAGGAGCAAGCTGCCAGAAGAGTGGGTAAAGGCAAGTACAATTACGATGTTTAAGAAGTATTTGGACAGGTACATGCAGGGAAAGGAATAGAAGAATGTGGGCCAAATGCAGGAAAGTGGGATTAGCGTAGATAGGTATCTCAGTCAGGATGGATGTTAAGCAAAAGGGCCCGCTGTACGACTCTATGACAACCCTACTCATCCCTGAAGGTAACAGGCCATGTCGACAAGGTGAAGAACAGGTTAGATTGGATACTTTGCTTTATTGGCTGACAGCCAGAGAAGGATCAAATTAGAGCTGTATAAAACAGTGGTAATGGTACAACTAGTGTACAGCATAGCACTCTAGTCACCACGCCATAAAAAAGAATTTCCATTCATAATTCCAAGTTGAATCAGGCCAAACATATAACCTGAATGATCAGTTTTGCTGTTTCTGATAGTTCTAGCATTTTCTCTGTTACTGATATCAAGTTAACAGACACCCCCATTTCCATTCCACCCCCCCCCCCATTTTTCCCACTCTTTCTTAAATGTAACCTGATTTATTTGTTTCTTCAAATACAGGGAGGGCCATTCTAAATTTTAATGAATCCTTGAAGGTCAAATCCAATACATTTATTACCCCAATTGTCACCTGCGTTAAAACCCAGGAAGCAGGATATCAGGTCCAGTGCTGTTTTCTTATGAATACCATCTTTTTTCCCCAGTTTCTCATTCTCATCAGACTCCTGGTTTCCCACTAGTTCCAATTTGTTTGTCTTTTCTGGGCAGATCTTCTTTGTCTTTAGTGGGCATGTACAAAGATTTTTTTTAAAAAAAGTATCCTCAAATAGCTTGTGGGCTATTTAACACAGGGTTACTTTCTTAAGGAGAGGGACTGGATAAATTGGCAAGCAAAAGAAGTACATCCAATTAAAAGACTGACAATTCATTATAGCATGATGAGTATATAGTCACATGAACTCAGAAAAAAGCATCACAATAAGCTTCAAAGATACCTGAATGACCTGGAGCAATGGACAAGTCAATGATGATTTCTGATAAACTCTGGAAAATCACTACGTGCTATTCTCCAAAAGTAACAAGCACAAGGAACAGGATTCGAGGTTTGAACTGCTGTCAAAAACAGCAGAGAGTAGAAGTCCCTGAGCATACTTTCCAGAGGAATATGGCTTGACCATCGATAATATAACAGCCAGGGTATCAGCTTCGTGGGCCAGTTACGAGCCCTCTGAAGAAAGAAGCATAAAGGCAACTCCATAACTTTCCTCAGATAGTACAAAGCTTACATCTAGTCCTGGAATACAGACTGATGAATGCATTGCAAGTCCACCACAAACTGAAAGACGACAAAAACAACCTTCAATTAAACAAAGGACAAATGTATTTTCTCCCATGCTTTATCTACTCAACCTGTAAACATCAGTCAATTTCAAACCATGCAACTGGAGGGCAGAAGCAAGGAAGCAGGGGAAAAGAGAGATTGCATTTACAAGGTGAGGAAGAGAGGGAAGTGAAAGTGTTGCCATTTTGGACAAAGACCACAAGGAATGTTTGGAAGACTTTGCTTTGTTATAATGGATTTTTTTTAATGCTTGAAGGAAAATTGGTGTTTTTTTTGCTGAAGCACCACTAGGTTAAAAAAAAAGGTAGTGTGTAGCATCATGGTTTCTTGAAGATGCTTCCCAGACTTTCTCAAAGATGCTTGCTGAACAGCACATTGCAAGTGTGCTGGAATGTTGCTCCTTTTTCAAATCGTTCAATTTTGACTTAGGTACTTCAGTGTACACACACTTTATTAACAACTAAATAACGATTGGGCAAATGTATACAGGCCAAACGTAAGAAAAAGACTAATTTACAGACAAATGGGCGCAGAGGACACTTCAACCTCAAAACCTAAATAATATGCAAACGATATTCTTAGCAATGAACCGCGTTTCCAACTTGTTAATAACTTGGAGGACAAAGCTCAGTGCACAATATTATGAAAAGAATCGCAGAATAAACCACACAAACTTGACAAGATTGCACGATTTACCAATCTATGAAAAGGGGACCTTTTTAAACTTTGCCCCACCAGAATACTGGGGATAATTTTAGCCATTCGTTTAAAAAAAACAAAAAAAAATTGATTTTCTAAAGCAGAAAAAGGTCAACGTGCACTTTACGACGAATCAACGGGAAAGGCGAAAATTAAAATGTAGTCGATCTTCTCTTCCGCACCTAGTTAAACTCTTGTTACTTGGCATCAAGTAACATCCTAAAATGTGAAAACAGTAACCAGGAGGCCACATGCGGTTGAATATCAAAGATGTTGGAGATGCGGTTTCTGCAATATATATAGTCAGCAACGCGGAAAGCGCGCAGCAAACATTTGGTGGCGGCAGCACCATCCTCTCGCCGCCACACACAGGCATTCACCGCACCACAGCCGTTGGCACATCGTAAGCAAAACAAAACCCCCCACCAGGTCAGTACGCGCCGGTCGCAGCAGAAAGACATACATACCTGCGGGATGCTCATAAAATGGCCTCATCTTGGCAGGGAGCATTAATCCAATCTTGTCCAACACTCGGTGATAACTGGCTCTCAGACCGGCCACTGACATCTTCCACGCGTTTGTTGCAGCTAATGATCAATAAATATCTGGTCGAAATAATATAAAACGACGAGGATTACGGCATTCAATGTCTCAAAATCCCGCAAGACTCGTCCTACAAGTTTGTCCTTAACGCCCCTGAAGGAAACGGGCGACGTCTAACCAACACCACGGCGCCGGGCGTCCAACAGAACAGGGGAGGAGCCCGATGGCGCACAGGCGTAGGGTATCAACCTAACCTGTTCGTCACTGAAAACCCACCAGGGAGTCCGTTCTCTCTCTCTCTCCACCAGATCTTCTCCAATACGTCTGCCCCGCCCGCCCCTCCACCTATTTACGAAGTCGATTGGTTTACGGACATGTCAATCATCCTGCTTGCTCAAGTTAGATTGAAGGGTAGAGCAGGTCCGGCCTTACCCCCCCCCCCCGCGGCTGTTTGAACGAGATATCGCGATGTTTGTAGGTTGACAGGCCTATCGCTGACAGGCAGACGGCCAACGATTCGCTTTGAGTTGACATGACGGTGATCGCTATCATGAAAATAACGACGTGAAAACATTTCCCGCTAGTTCGGCAGGGGCTTGTTTTATTGTGCCTGTAACTTCTACGTTGGTATCTATCGAGTGGACAATGACGGAGGCTTGGAGCGGTTAATAGATTGTAATAACTACAGGAGAGGCAGGATGTCACGTCCCACAAACCTGGTGTGGGATGTGAGGAAGCGCTCGCTGGGGCTGGAGGATCCCCGGCTAATTCGCTTGTCCTATTTAGGTAAGAAGTGGCTGACTGGCGAGTGGCTGAGCTCCAGCTCGATCGCCTTCTGTCACCAGTCTGCCCCTGTCTTGGTCGAGTTTGGCCACTGCGTCGTGCAATACCGAATGTGTTTGTTTATTAACACAAATTATGTCTACATTTTCGGAGACAGAAATATTCTCAATAAGTATTTTTTTATATAATGCATAGACTTTTTCCCCCCTGGGGTACTGGTAATTCCGGGACTGGCTTAATGTTTCTACCTATGTACCGAATACATCTCGAGGAGCTTATTTTAGTTAGATAAAGCATAAACTGGGGTGGTTTTTAAAATGGAAATAATGCAAATGGTAACAGGATATACGTAACATTAAATGAACATTTAGTTTGATTTCTAGTGGCGAAAAATTGTCTTATCTTTCTCCGATACCTTGCTATGGTAGTTCCATGAGTTTAATGTCCAACTTTCCCCACCATTTTTATTTTGTTTAAATTGTAAATAAAAGCTGGAGAAAAGAAAACAATTCGGTTTAAAAACACCCCACCAAGAACTGTTGATAAACCATTGACGCAATAATAGCCAGATGACAGCGTTTCCGAAATGAAACATTTTCGGGAAAATGTTCTAGCCCAGGGCATCCGTGGATATTTATTTTGGGAACAACGTTTTATTTTGTTAATTAATCCAGACGTAAGGGTTTCTATCGTGTTGTAGCACCCTTTCCCCACACCACCAGATTATACATATGCCCTTTTGACCATTTCAAACTCACACTAATGATAATTCCTGCATCTTTGTATCGTGTTGTTGGGGAGTTTGTTTTGAACCGAAATAAAACAAAATTATTTCTATCATTTCTCTGTTTAGTATCTTATGTAAAGTGTAACTTTGAAATAGGAAATAGATTTCTGTTAACCGTAAATTTTATTTGTCCTTTTGGCAACTAAATTAGTCAAATCACCAAGTTTTGTACGTACGGGCTAGACTTGCACGTCATTCATTATAATTACTTAGCCCAATTTGTCAAAAATCCCATTTCATAAGTGTCTTCATTATAACATAAGTCAACCTGAGGAGTGTTACATTATACTTGACAGCTGTTGAGCCTAATGGAAGAATTGCGTATATGTTGCAATGACATAGGAAAACAACTCAAAATATTGTAGAGGTATAGTAAAAATAATAGAAATTAGGTAGTGCAGTAAGGGCTGGGAAAGTTCAGCTTGAGTTTGATTAAGCTCCATGGATTCCTGTCTGTCTGGCTCAAGACAGTGACTAGCAGGAAAAATGTATTTGGTGGTAAATATATGGAATTTGTAGTGGGGTTAAAGAGGATTGTTTTACTTTTTAAGATGCATAGCTTGATGAAACTGTAGCTCATCCAAACTAAATGCTTAAAACCTGATGAAATCTGCCCACTCTCTCCTGCATTACATTGCTCGATACCACTTCTGTCTTTGCTCACCTGCTGCTGAAACTCTCATCCATGCCTTTATGTCTAGACTTGACAACTGCAAATCTTTTCAGATCAGCTATCGACCATCCACCTTTCATTACCTTGAGCTCATTCAGAACTGCATGTATCCTAACTCATGCCAAGCGCCTTCCATCAATCGTCCGTTGCTTGCTGATCAATATCAGTTGTCTAGTAGACAATGTTTCAATATTAAAATTGTTCTCAAGTTCTGCCATGGCCTTGCTCCCCATTCCCCAATCTCCATAATCTCCTGAATACCTATAAACTTCCAAGATCTCGGCATTCCTTTAATTCTGAATCTTTTTCATGCTCTGTTTTAATTTTTCTGCTACTCATGACCAAGCTTTCAGTTTCTTAGACTCTGACATT
The DNA here is from genome assembly GCF_009764475.1 of Pristis pectinata. NCBI lineage: Eukaryota > Metazoa > Chordata > Chondrichthyes > Rhinopristiformes > Pristidae > Pristis > Pristis pectinata. The sequence goes on along the minus strand of NC_067408.1, from coordinate 89,629,511 downwards.
TGGAATTTCCTCTAAATCACTTTTTTCCTCTCCCTTTTAAAAACACTACTTAAAAACTGCCATATTGACTAGTGCTTGACAATTTATCCTAATGATTACTTATAATGGCTCAATGTAAAATTTTGTTAGAAAGCACTCCCATGATGTGTTTTTGCACATTTTACCACACTAAAGGTGCATTATAAGTGTGGACTGTTGCATTGTAAATGAAGATTGTTGTTTTTAACTTCCAAGTAGGAGCTGACCCCACTTGGATGAAATGAGTTTCCCCCTACTCAGCTACTTCCATCTTCATCATGTCAATGACCTCTGCATCTGCCTTAACCCATTTACAATTGAGAACCTAATTTGTATATTTATTCCCTCTAAACTCGACTCTAGTAACGCTGTCCTGGCTGATACGCTGACTTATGTGATCTGCATATTTCAGCTCATTTAAAATTCTTGTTTTATTCCACATCAAGTTACGCTCGGCTATCTCTCCTATCTTTCATAATCCACCTTCAGCAGTTTCTCTGTTTGAGGCCTTCCCTAACAAACAAAAATCTCCACAAACTCTCCTTTTCTCTCTCCCTTTCTCTTTCCCTTCCAACTCTGATCTATTTGTATTCAGTCTTTGATACATTCACAGATCTGATCTTAAACACTGTCACCACAAACCATACACCAACTTCTTCCAAATTTCTCTTGAGGTTGGGGAAATCATAGTTGTCATTCCATTGTTTAAAAAAAATTGGGAGGGAAATGCAGGAATTTTAGGTGGTTCAGCCTAACAGCTATTGTGAGATAGAATGACAGATGATAGTGATTTTTTTCCACTGATTGGAGAGTCAGTATATATTTATGAAGGGTAACCTGAATTGAAAATTGTGAAGAGGTGATTTAATAATTGACAGTGGAACATCCATGCATGTTATTTATGTGGACTTCCAGAACGTATTTTACACAGTCCGTCCTTAAAGGATAAATGGTTCTGTGTTTTGTAGAAATGGTCCTATGTATTGGCCTAGAAGGGAATACTGGATAAATGTGTCAATTGATGCCTGGATTCTCAAGGGTTAAATTATGAGGTATGAACATAAAAGCTAGGGTTGTACTCCTGGAATTCTGAAGGTTATGAGGTGTGTTGATCACATTTATCTCAAGATTGCAGAAAACTGGTATTGTAGGCAGAGAGAAATTCTTTCTGCTGTTTGGGGACTCTCAGATTAGGGGCATAGAGCCAAGTACTTTGGAAGTGAACGTAGGAAGCACATGTAGAGTGTGGATGACAATTGAAGCACTCTTCTGCAAATGTCAGTTGAAGCTGAGCCATTCGTTAATTTTAAATCCAAGACTGACATATTTTTGTTGACTAAAGGTCAACCATATGGGGGAAAAGATGGGTATATGGATTTAAATCATAAATCACTCATGATTACTTTGAAAGACCAACTTTGTTCCTTTCTTTCTATTTCTAAAGTGCCTATTAATGTGGCAAAAAGTCCAAGGAAACATTACATGAGAATTATCAATCAAATTTTGAGATTGAAACATACAAGATGATAAAACAGGTGATAAAACACATGATCTAAATGGTAAGTTTTAAGGGGCATTTTAAAGGAGGGAAGATATAGAAAAGGGGGAAATTTTAGGGGAGCAGATTCCTCTGTTCTTGCACACTCTTTAAAAAATTTAAGTCCACCAAATACAGATGCAATTTGACTAGAAATTGGATTGCATCTGTATTTGGTGGATTAAAACACAAATGTGTTTAGCACTAACACAAATTGGATCTTCACAAAAAAAGGATCTTAGTTAAAGAGGCATTTGATAAAATGGTTTACATGCTGAAACAAGCAATGATAAATACCTGTGCAACTCCCGATAGGACCTCGCCTGATTTTGTGTACCTCCTGACACTGCAGCAACAAGAAAAGATGCATCAGCCGCAATACATAATTTGGCTGCTGTGGAGGATCTGGAAACTGCAAGGAAGAGGGAAATAGCTCGCATGTTTACTCAAGGGAACATGCAAGTACTGGTCAGTGAGATCTATGCCAGGAGGAAGATCCTGTTTATCAGAGGAACTAGGAGACCTGCCATGGCTATCACACAAAGATCCTGGTAGCAGGTGGCTACTCTAATCTCCCCCAGGAGTGACAATCCCCAAGAATTGAGCAATGTGGAAAGAAATTTCGTGTCCTTACAAGATCTGCATACTTGTGTTTACACCTACAAAATGGAGATCCTCACAGGAAAACCTATTTTATGTGAAGGTCTTCGTTCTTTAAGTGAGGTGACATTGTTGTAGCAAACCTTATGAGTAATTGGAAGGCAAATAAAATGGAAATGCTGGAAATCTGAAATAAAAACAGAAAATGCTGGAAATACTTTGCAGGTCAGGTATTATCTATGGACAGTGAACAGATTTAACATTTCAGGTTGATAACCCTTCATCATAACTGGAAACATTAAAAGTGAGTCTGCTTTAAGTTGCAGAGGAGAGCAATGGAGAGGACAAAAGAAATGTCTGTTTTAGGGCTGAGACCAAGATTGTCTAGGTGACACAATGCTTTCGGAGTCATATACTGTAGTTAATAGAATGAAAGTAGTGAGATGAAGGAGAATTAACCCAAAAGAACATGTTAATAACTGTGAGATATAGAATTGCTAGAAATATCAAACAAATGGAAATATCCTGAAGATCAGTAAGCATCTGAGAAGAGATATTAATTTTTAACTAAGTTGTCGGAATTAGGGGAAGTAGAGAAAGTAACCGTTTTCTCCCAGAATCCACTCCAACAGCCAGTGCTGGTTGTATTGGTTTATTATTGTCACTTGTACCGAGGTACAGTGAAAAACTTGTCTTGCATACTGATTGTACAGGTCAATTCATTACACAGTGCAGTTACATTGAGTTAGTACAGAGTGCATTGTGGTAGTACAGGTAAAAACAATAACAGTACAGAGTAAAGTGTCACAGCTACAGAGAAAGTGCAGTGCAATAAGGTGCAAGGTTACAACAAGGTAGATCGTGAGGTCAGAATCCATCTCATTGTATAAGGGAACCGTTCAGTAGTCCTATCAGTGGGATAGAAGCTGTCTATGATAGAAGAAGCTAAGCCTGATGTTATGTGCCCTCGGGCTCCTGTATCTTCTACCTGATGGGAGGGGAGACGAGAGAGTGACCTGGGTGGGTAGGGTCTTTGATTATACTGGCTCCTTCGCCAAGGCAGCGAGAGGTAAAAACAGAGTCCAAGGAGGGGAGGCTGGTTTCCATGACGAGCTGGGCTGTGTCCACAACTCTGCAGTTTCTTGTGGTCCTGGGCAGAGCAGTTGCCGTACCAAGCCGTGACACATCCAGATAGGATGCTTTCTATGGTGCATCAATAAAAGCTGGTGAGTGTTAAAGGGGACATATCGAATTTCTTTAGCCTCCTGTGGAAGTAGGGGTGCTGGTGAGCTTTCTTGGCCATGGCATCTACGTGATTTGACCAGGACAGGCTATTGGTGATGTTCACTCCCAGGAACTTGAAGCTCTCAACCCTCTCTACCTCAGCACCATTGATGTAAACAGGAGAATGTACACTGCCCCCTTTCCTGAAGTCAAGGACCAGCTCTTTTGTTTCGTTGACATTGAGGGAAAGGTTGTTGTCATGACACCATTCCACTAAGATCTCTGTCTCCTTCCAGTACTCCGACTCATTGCTGTTTGAGATCCGGCCTACAACGGTGGTATCATCTGCAAACTTGTAGATGGAGTTAGAGCAGAATCTGGCCACACAGTCATGAGTATATAGGGAATAGAGTAGAGGGCTGAGGACGCAGCCTTATGGGGCACCAGTGTTGAGAATAATCATGCTGGAGGTATTGCTGCCTATCCTCACTGATTGCGGTCTTTTGGTCAGAAAGTCAAGGATCCAGTTACAGAGGGAGGTGTTGAGTCCTAGGTCTCGGAGTTTGGTGACAAGTTTGCTTGGGATTATTGTATTGAAGGCAGAGGTGTAGTCAATAAACAGTAGTCTAATGTATGTGTCTTTACTGTCCAGATGTTCCAGAGCTGAGTGTAGGGCCAGGGAGATGGTGTCCGCTGTAGACCCGTGAAATATTTTCCAGAATTCATGTCCTCTGAGTGTGAAGTAGCCATTTGTACTCTGGAAACACGACATTGCCTTCTTCCTGTTGTGATCCACAACAACAGTACACCGAGGAAGGCGCAAGCTTTCCCTGTTGATGAGAAGGTCAATGTTCTTCATCGGATCTCCTTAAGGGCACTTGAGTGTAGTTAATGGCTTCCTGCACTTGTGGGAAGCCAGCAAAACTGGCAAATCCCAATGCTGGAGATGCCACCTGTTTCTCACTGAAATCAACATAGATGAAATAATTTCTTTGTGTATACGGTGCTTGGGTGACCTCTCTGATGCAGGGTTGATCAGTAACTTGGGAGACATGGAAGAGAGCCGCTACAGCCATTTGAAAAGATTTTCCAGGAACAGAGTAGTCCAGGCCCTAAAAATGTGGTCAATGTTTTCCAACAGGATGTCAGATCTCAATCTTGGAAAATCTGTGTTTGCAAAAAAATTGTTTCCGAGAGGTTTAGTAGGCTGTAGTATCTCTGAAGATTGTTTGGGTATAGTCTCTTCACTAGTTGGCATGTCTTTGACTTTTGCCCTTAGTTTCCCTGTTCATTCACTTATTCTTTGGTGATAACTACACCTTTGGTATTGGAGTGCTTCTAGCAGTGTTATTCCTGAGACACCCACATAATGCTAGAAAAATTATTCCCTGTTATTTACGCAAACTCGCTGGGGTTTGGAAGGTGACTGAGCAGCCTTCAGTGAGTTCTGAACCTGCCCACTCAAGTCTCTTGATGTCAGTAGTGTGTCCCTTTTTAAACAGTGGTGGGGGGGGGGGGGGAGATCAATAAAAGTAGGACACTGTGCTCTGGTTCGAAATTTTGCATTTGGGGTGAGTTTGGATATATTTTCTGGTGTGGTCTACTTTACGTAGAAATAAATTTTGCAAGATTAATGCCTGAAAAATGGGTGGTACATGATTGAATTTTTAAGTTCCTGTCTCCCTTTACATCACAACGCACATAAGTCTAAACCCCAAGAGCTAATAGATTTCGGAGGGTTCCAGGAGTTGAGATAGGATAGGGATGATTATCAGGAGAGATTTATTAACATGGATGAAAACTTTAAAATTGAGATACTTCCGTAGGCTGGTGAGCACTGAGGCAATAGGATGATGCTGGTTAGAATAGAAACTAATTACTCATACTCATTGTATCCATAATCCCTGTGCTCCCTCACCCCATGCTAACTACTTCCCCTACTGCATTCAACTGTACACTTTTTTAGTACTTCTCAATCCCCTTGTACTCATCTAGGCATTTATCTATTTACCAATCTCTCGACACAGTTATTCAACTTTGTCACCCGATAATTCTTAAGTTCCCTTTGCCACCTACCCATTACACTCCAAACTAGTCAGTCCTTGCATTTTACCTTACTTCCCCAATCTTTTAAAACATTTGGGTCATCTCCTAAGTCATCTCGTAAACTGTACTACATTTCAAACATCAGTTTCTCATATTTACCATCACAACATTGGACTCCATGCTCTCCCTTCAATGGATACTCCCTAGTAATATTACAAATGAAGGATTCAACAATTGGAAATAGATGTTAAATTTAGAGTTATTTCCTAATGTATTTGTTTATATGAACCACCAAAATCATTTTCCATAAATAGGCCAGTGTCTCTTATGGACTAAAATGGAACCTAATGAAGGAAAGGAATGCAGTGTGCCTTGAAGCCAAAAGTCTTTGCTTTTATTTTGGGTTATAGTTGTCAGTAGAACAGATTGGTCTCCATGACGTACCAGAATCTCCAGTTTGTTCTACATGAATTACCATGGTCTTATAGTCCTTGTTTGATAATCTCTGGGGATTTGAAAGATGTATAACAACAGATGGAGTACTTAGTTTGCAAGTATATGTTACACTGTTTTTGGAATACTACATAAATAGTTTGAAATTTTTGATTAGCTAAAATGCATCTTTGAGCTCTTAAATAGGTGAACATCTTTGCATTTACAAACTTCTGTCTACTCACATTAATGTCTTTGCTTTATTTCTCTTATTACCTAATAATGCCTATCTGCAGTTAAGAATTTATTGTTAGACTTAAAATTATAACCCCTCGCCCTACCTTACCCCCCTCCCAAAAAATCAGTCCTTAAATTTTTTCAAATTCTATGTTTTGAATATATAGTTTAATTGTTCAATTTTCTTTATGAACTTGCACAAATGTTAAGTAATGAGTCTGCTTGGATCCATTGGTCACTTGCTCTGTAATAGCTTTCAGTCCAACAGCCGCCAAGATTCCTGCATTACTCCAATTGTGGCCCCTATCAGCATCTCTGATTTTTAATCCTCCACCTTTTGAAGTGCCTTCAGCTGCCCAGCCTGAGCTCTGAAATTTCTTCCCAAAATTACTTCCCCCTTTAAGTTGCTGCTTCAAATGCTATGTTATCCAACCCCAATGTATTATTATTTTATTGCTGCATGAAATATTTTGTTTGATAACACTTCTGTGAAACATTTCAGTTGTTCTAAAATGCCTTTCAGTTTCATCTCTGAATATTTCAACAGCATTCGAGTACACATCACATCTATTTTTCTTCTGATGTGAATTTTTGCATGCATTAAAGATCAGTTTAAAATAATCTGTCCAGCTACTTTATTTTATCCAAATTATTTTAACAAATTGCCATTTCTAAATTCAATGTCTTATCCAGTTTGGGACGAATTGAATGAAATATGAAAAAAGTTGAGCATTCTCAGCTAATCGGGCTACTGGTTGTTCCTCCTCTCCAGAGTTTTGGAACATAATGTTGGTAACTTGGTGATATAGGCACCAGCCTTTCATCTTTAGGAACAAACAAATCCAGCTTTGAGTGATGACGCACACATATACATACATATATTAATTATGGCACACAAGGAGGCTATTGGATCCATGCTGGCTCCCAAAAGAGTAATCCCATCATCCTATTCCCCTTCCCTTTTCCCCCTTTAGCCCCGAAATTTATTCTCTCTCACATGGTCGTCAACTCCCCTTTTGTTTTTTTTTACCACTTGCCTACATTATTTTACAATTTACAAGAACAACTTCAGGATATGCAATAAAACTGAAGCCAGTGGAAGCACTCGGGGAGAACGTGCAAATGTCTCACAGATCGAGGTTGGGGTCAAACCTGGCTATGTGAAGCTGTGAGACGGCACAGTAATTCTGTCATTTGGGTATAAGAATCTTATGGAAGGCATTCAGTTTCTTGCGGACTTGGGCTACAGACCAAAGTGGATCCAAATATGGCATGAATTGGCAGTTTTCCTTGAGTGTTAACTGGTGCAGTAGGGAGATGATGGCATTTTGAATTTGTTACCAGTATTTACTGAGCTACACTGGACTATGCTGACGTGGTTCATGTGGCCAAATATACAGGAATAGGTCATTCCTTATCTCGAGCTGGTTTTGCTATTCTTGGGGATCGTGACTGATTTGTGACAATTTCATTTACCTACCTTTTTCTCATATGCTTCTGTGCCTTACAAAATTCTGCCAATTTCAGATTCAAAATTAACAGTTAACATAGCAACAACTATGAACGTTAGAAAAGGTTCCAAATTCCATCGTTTTGCATTTATTGTTTCCCAACTTCAGTTTTGAAGGACCTGACTCTAAATTTTTATGTATGACCCAGAAAATCCTTCACTAAATTCCCAATAAAAATGGCAATGTGCTGTTGAATTGGCAGTTAAAGTGGCAAGCATGGACCAAAGAACTAAATTCCAGATGTGAGGTGAGAGTGACTACCTTTGATATGAAGGCAGCATTTAATTATTGGGTATCAAGGTGCCCTGGTAAAACTGTAGTCAATGGCATCAAGAGAAAACACACCAATGGTTAGACTGTTGTCTCGCACAAAGAGAGATGGTTGTGTTTGTTGTTGGACAATCATTCCAGCCGCAGAACATCACTGCAGAAGTTCCTCAGGAGAGTACAGTAAGCCCCACTAACTTCATCAATGGCCTTAATAATGTCACGTCGGGAAGTTTGCGGATTATTGCACAATGGTCAATTTCAAGTCAGTCACGACCTGAAACATCAACAATTCCTTATCCTCCACTGAGTTCCTCCAGCAGATTGTTTGTTTAAACACATAAATACTTTGGCTACGAGAGAAAATCAGAGGCTTTTTACCTTGTGGTGAATGCCTCGCCTCCTCACACCCCAAATCCTTTCTACCATCCACAAGGCTCAAGTCAGGAGCATGATAGAGTTTTCTATACATACCTGGATGTCGCAAGGTGTTTGACACCATCCAGAACTAAGGAATTTGCTTGATTGGTACCCCATTCATTACCTCGAGCATTCATTCCCTCCATTGCTGGTACACAATGACTACTGTTTATACCATCTACAAATAGCACCAGATTTCTTTGTCTAGGCTACTCTGACAGTACCTCCAAAACCTACAATCTCTATTGCCATGAAGGGCAAGAGTAGCCGGTGCATGGGAGTACCACCCATGCAGGGTTCCCTCCAAGTCGGACAGCATCCACCCCAGGAAATATGTCACCACTCCTTTATCATCTGTCGCTGGATATAAATTGTGGAATTCCCTATCCATTACCACAGCAGGAGTACCTTCACCAGAGGGACTTCAGCAGTTCAAAAAGTAGCTCAACACCATCTTCAAAAGCATTTACAGATCAATAAATGATGGTCTCTTTTGCAATGTGCAGATCTGAAAAATGAATTTAAAAAAGCCACTTGTGTCTTCCAAACTTCAGATCATTCTAGCCTGCTACCACTGTCCTCTCCCACATCACACAGTTTGCTGTTTACTTCTTCATTGGGGAGATCGTTAAATCTCCATAATTTTCCTTCAGTCCACAGATACAGGCAGAATGGGTATTAGGATTTGCTTGCATTTCACATTTCACAAAAGTACAAACACTCATGGACTGTTGTTTTACACCTTACAGAGATCTCCCTGACAACGTTCTGTCTGGCTGTGGACCTGGAGAATTTCTGTGATGCCCTTGGATGAAAAACATTTCTTCTATGGGCGCTGTCCTTCAGGATGTCCAACTCTCTCTCACCCCCTCCCATCATTAGAATATCCACTTTTAAAATACCAAAGCCCTGTATTTTGAGGAGTGGTGCTTTCATCGTGTAATGCCCCTTTAAAGTTGGCTGCTGAGCTCAAATTTGCTAGGCTAAATGTTGACAGTTACAAGAACTTGTAATAGATCAATAGAGTACAGCAACCTGAAAGTGCAGTGTTAAATAGAGAAGCCTGACAATGCTCTTCTGGGCACCTCATAATTGAAGACCTCAATTTTTATACAACTACATGCAGCATTTGGGTGACCAAACATGCTACTTTGACATCATAAAAATTTGGTAAAGCAATTTCTAGGCCCAACCCTTCTAGCCCTGAATTTATCAACCAGTGAAAATTTTCTATCTAACACCCCATCAATTTCCCATTGTATCTTACAGACTCTAAGTACATCATTTCTCAGCCATCTATGTTCCATGAAATGAAACCCAATTTGTAGAATCTCTCATTTGTAAGTTAAGATTTTCAGAATAAATTTATGTGCATTATCTGCATGACTATATATTCTTCCTTAGGTGCAGTACTGAATGCAAAATTCCAGATGTGGTCTAATAGGTATTGTGTAATTGTACTATAACCCTCCCTCCCCCCCCCCCCCCCCCCCCCCGCTTGTATTGTAGCCCTCTAGATACATATTAGGATTCCTTTAAGTAAGATTTTTTTTGTGTTTGACTGTAGAATTTTAAATGATTCTGGATTATGAAAAGTTAAATCTGTTTGGACCTCCACGGCTTTAAGGTAATGGGTGGGAAATTCAAGGGAGATGTCAGAGGGAGGTTTTTTACCCAGAGAGTGGTTGGCGCATGGAATGCGCTGCCTGGGGTGGTGGTGGAGGCTGATACGTTGGTCAAGTTTAAGAGATTGTTAGATAAGTATATGGAAGAATTTAAAATAGAGGGATATGTGGGAGGAAGGGGTTAGATAGTCTTAGGTGTGGTTTGAAGGTCGGCACAACATAGTGGGCGAAGGGCCTGTATTGTGCTGTATTGTTCTATGGTTCTATGGTTTCTAGATTTTTAGCTATTTGATAAGCATTCTGATCTATCCCTTTTTTGTTTTCAAGTGTCTGGTCTTATACCCACCTCCACTTTTGCCTAATCATTTGATCTATTCTTTGTAACATGGAACCTGATGAGGTGCATTTTCTCTTCCACTCGTGTACTGCCTTGATATTATGTGCAATCTTTTGTATGTTTCAGTTTCCTGCAAAGTTTGCCCAAAAAGAGGAGGTCACGTATGGTTATAATGTGCTTTCCAGATGCAGCTATAAATGTTGTAGTTAGAGAGTGGTCTGACTTCTATGACAGTACTAAATGGCTATCAGAGTAATACTGCACTGGAGAAACAATTTTTTAAATTTGAGTTCTTTTAGGGGTGATTGGCAATGAAAGGTCCACAATAGACCAAGGATGGTCTTGATTTCTAAGCAATTTTCAGATGGTCAATATTGATGTCAAAATTACAAAGCAGGAACTTGCAAAAAAAAAATGTCCATCTATTGCAAATGAGAAAGGGGCTTTCCAGGTGATTAATCTGGAATTTATACTGATAATATGGTTTAGATGGAGGTCTGTGAGTTTGACACTGTTTTCTGAACCACTCAGCTGATGTGTTTCAAGATAATGACAGACATAGCCAATGCAAATTGCAATCATTCTACCCATTTGTTACATGGTTAGCAATGAATATGTGAAATCTATGGTGTACATTAACCCATCTGTTTAATTGTAACAGGCAAATTTGAAAACTGCCTTTTAAAATTCATATGTTGAGTAAAAGAGGACTATTATAGTTTTTGAAGATATCATGTTGTGATATCATTGCTGCAACTAGACTTTGTAATGCAATACAAAATGATGATGAAGGGTATCATCTAAATATAGCAATGAAATGATGCAGTGTCAGTATATTTTACAAAGTTAAATATAGACACAAGTGTTTTGATAAAAAAAATGAACAAGCAGATAGACCAATGCAAACAACTGTTTAAAAAAAATGCACCTGATAAAATTAAAGATTGTTTGACCTCCCACTGTTTCTAGCTTTTTTTTACCATTTACCAACATCATTAACTATTTTTCACTTAATATTTTTACTTTGTGAAATGCATATGTCATTGTATTGGATGGGCTCATTTTATTTTCATATCTCATAGTTTTAAAAACTCTCTTGCGTACAATAAACACATTCTGTTTGGAGTTCAGCTGATAACGACATCGACATTTGCCACTGGCAATTATGTTACATTATATATTGTTATTAATTATTTCAAATTGGTGTTCTGCAGCATATTGTCATTGAAAGGATTAAACTACAAGAATTGAATGCTACAGAGAATATATAGCTAGATCTTGGTGATCCAGCCTTTGGGTTGTTTCAGATTTCAAGATGCAAGGCAAACCTAGGGAAACAACATTCAAGGTTTGCTTAAACTGTTCTCCACTCCCTCAGTTGTCTGTTTTCTGTGTTCCCTTAATTCTGTCTGAACTTAGTTCATTATTTTTTTGCTTTTTGAGTAGCTTTCTTTGCCTTCACTATTGCTTACTCTTTTTACAAATCTTCTTTCCTCTTATATTTCTTCTGTTTTCAACCCCGATGAGAGTTCATTGACTTGGAATATTAATTTTGTTTTTCTGTCAACCTTGATCTGAGTATTTCCAATGTTCTGTTTTTAGTTCACACTAGCAGTATCCTCATCATTTTGCTAAGATGTCTGGTTTGAACACTCCTGGTGACTATTGTGAGAGCAGCAGTGGAACTCAGAAGAGTGACCAAGTTAGACAAAGCATCTGCGTAGCTAGAATATAGAAGCAGCAGTAGCTGACAGATTGTCTGGCAAGTTGGTGTTGATCCCTGCATGTGGGGTGCTGCTTGAAGGAATGCCTATGATACTGCTGCATGTCAGGGATGGATCTCGTGTCCTTGCTTTCTAGTTGAATATAAGGATATTAACACAGGATGACCTTCCATTGGATAATAATGATAGTTGATGATTCCCAGTCACCACATTCCTAGAATTCAGGACTACCTCTTGGTTTAGATTGTCCTCTGATATTTTTATGCTCTGATCAAAATATTGGGAACATCAATGTAAATTTTAGTAATGGCTTCTCCCACCAGCTTATTGACTTCATTGGACCATGCGAAAATTTGGCTTCCTGTTCCAACAGTTTCATTATCAGAAGTGCTTTCTTCCATCCTCACAACTCAGATCACCTCCAACTCCATAATGCCCTCCCTTCTAAAATTTCAACCCTAGACTCTCATGGTGTGTATTCAAGTGTGAATTAGCTAGCTGTAATAGTTTGGTTTGTTTATTTCACATTAACTAACATTATATTGCAAATTCATTGGCAACAAGGAAGTTTTTAAATTACTTTCCTCACTACAAGTCTTTTTTTTTCCAAACGTGTCTCAGTTTTGCTGATGGAACCTTCTGCCTGCATCTGACACTGATGCAAGTTCAGTTCTCCTGAATTTGCATCATTGCCTGTCCCCAAGGAAGAACTTTTCTGGACTTGATCAACATGTAATGTAAGAGGCTCAAGGGGGCAGACCAGAACAAACCTCATTCATGAAACCACTGAGGAACCCTTTAATGGCAAAGCCAAGCCCTCAGTTTTGCTACCTGTTAAAGTGTTATTTTTCATAGCTTCTGAAAGTCCCTTCAATGCTTCTAAATATCCTTCACATTCAGAAGCGTTCAAAAACCATTAAAATTTAAAAAAAAATTTTAGAGCTATCTGAAAGTACTTGGGATTCTGAATCATTATAAATGTCACTGCAAACAAATAATTAGATATGTATTTATTTTATCATTACCTTAATTCCTTGCGGTCAAAATCTTAATTGAATTGAATGTGGTTCTTAAGCCAGGTCTAGCCTGTGGCAGGATCCAAGAGCAGATTCTTGAGGGTAAATTCTGGTGGTTTCCAGCAAGTTCTGCTCTATTGCTACACTCCACGTGGAGTGTAGCTGCAATGTGCAGCCAGGAATGTGCTGAAGGAGCTTGGTCTACAAGTTCAACTTTCTGCATTTGTGCTGGAGTCCCAAACTGGGTAAATGCTGATGGTTTCACAAAACTCAGCAAAATCTTGGCCATTATCCTTTTGTTTTTATTTTATAGTTCACATTAGTTCACTGGATTTTGGCAACAGTGTGCACAAACAGCATTAAATAGCTTTAACTCATCTACGGCTTTTATTTCGATGACTCCTATGGTTAACTGCATACTTGTCATTAAAAATCAAATCTAACTTTCATTTTCAGAACATTGTGCTTAACATCAAGTCATGCTATGACATTTAATAGCTAGATCCTGCTGTAACTCGGGTCACTCATGAGTCCCTATATAGTCATGCAAAAGCTGCATTTATGTAGACTTCTGCATTAAATGCACAGAAGACTTTGCTCCAGCTCAAAATAATAACAAGTGCATTTGTAAATTGCAGTATTTTTACCCACAGTACCCTGAGACCCAACAGGTACTTCCTCCCAAGAACCCCTGGAGAAGACATTATCCCAGCTGAGTCCTGGGATTGGCAGCATTGGGAATTGGGGTCCTCGAGAGGGCAGCAGTATGTTGATCTTAGTGTTCTTGGGGAAATAAGAAATCATGCTTATTTAATGCAGGATGTGAATGCCCAGATATAGTCTACCATATAGCCCTCAAGAAAATGAAAGTCTTTTAGCAGGGAGCCTTGATACATGTTAGGTATAATTTTCCAACCACTTATTTTAACATTGAGAAATTTGTCTTCATTCTGTATTGTGTTTTGCATTTTAACTTCATTATTCTGAAATAATTAGGCTATATTGGTAAAATAACAATTCATGGAAGTTTGTGGCCACTACGTTTTGCAACTTAGGATGGATCTCATCCTGACCTGGTGATTTATTTACTTATGTACAGCCAGCCTTTCTAGTACCACTTCCCTGGTTTTTTATAATCTATCCAGCATTTCAACTGCTTTCTTCTTCTTTAGCTTTAGCAACAATAATATCCTTGGCAGAGACAAATGCAAAGCACTATTTTAGTAACGTGATTAGGCAGGGAATAGAAGGATACAGATCATGTGCAGGCAAATGGGATTAGTTAGATTGACATCATGGTCGGCACAGACAAGGTGGGCCGAGGTGTCTGTTTCTGTGCTGTACGTTTCTGTGATCTATATATTAAAAGCTTTGTTGAAAACATTGATTTTAAAGTGGTACACTATTAAAATGCATAATTTAAAGGCTGGTGTGACCTGAGAGTTATTGTTATAATTTGGGAGATCTATCAGCCAATGTGCACAAAAAATCCCATAAACAGCAGTGAGATAAATATCCAGATCATTTGTCTTTTTGGGAGATAAATATTCACAAGGATACCAAGAGAGTATCACTATACTTTGAGTAGAATAATGGGATCTTTTACATTAATCCTAAAGTGAAGGAGAGAAATTCTATTTAAGATCCTATAGGAGCTGAATGGATTTGCCGAATAATTTATATTTAAAAATAAACTCCACTCCTGATACTTACTTTTCCACAAAAATTTAAACAATGAATTGAATGTTAGTAAGGTGACAGGAATTTAGTGCACTAAACTGAATTAGTAGGTATTTTCATGTGAGGTGGAGTGTATAGCTGAATGTAATGTATTTAAAATGGTGAACAATGCCGATTTTGGAAATATGAAATAAAAACAGAATGCTGGAATTGCTCAACACGTCAGGCAGCATCTATAGCAAGAAATATAAAGCTAACAATTTGGGGAAAGATTATGGTGCAGTGTGGTGGAGGGGTTCATGGTGCAATATGGAGGATGGATGTGTTAGAGGGGCAAAAGAATGGGATAAATAATAGGCAGGTTGAGCAAATGATGGGGGTTTGGGTACACAGATGATGAAGTGGATTGAGGTAGTATGGGGACAATCAGCAATGGTAGAAATTTGGAGAAGACACCTACCTGTAAGAAGATGGATACCTTGTACTTTGTGGAAGTGTCCAAATTGAGTAGATCCCCTTAATACCGAAGTAATCCTTGACCATCCAGTTAAGAGCATAAAGAGTTCAGCCCTTATTTTCTGCTCTGGCCAGAAAGTGGTTCTCCAAGCCTGAAAATTTGAGTATCCTTGATTTATATTTATATGAAAAAAAGGTGGGTTAACTTTCACAGATCAAACTAACCAGTTGTTTCAAAAGATTCATTTTTTTCCCTAGAATTATTATGGTGCGGATTTAGATTTGTAAGTAGTTTAGTTGATAGTTACGGAAATAAGTAAATGATACAAGGACATTGAACAATAAGCCGTGGAAAAGAGTGATTCAGAGGTGCTTAGCTTGTGGTGGATGGAATATTAAAGATAAAATCGGGCCATTAAGGGATTCAATTCCTAGAACTATTAAGAAGGAGCATGAAATCAGAGATTAATTTTTCAGTTCTGTCTGTACTAATGGAGACCCTGGACAATCTCCAATATTGGCACAAGAATTTGTGGCCAGCTTGATGAGAGTGAAGCACATTCTTTTAAGAAATCTGAAGATCTACATCATATTAAATATGAAGAAGTACTCAATGTTGGTGTGAGAATTTGGAGTCAGAGGTGGTAGTGAGGTAAAGCTGGGAGTGTCAGTTGTGAAAACTATTGCAGCATTTTGGCTGCTATTGCTGAAGGGCTGCATGTAGGTGAGAAATGTGAGGGGAGCAAGGATAGATCCTGGGTAGAAACCAGAAGTATTTGTGCAAGTATGGGAATAGAACATATTACCAATGATCCTTGTTCTTGTTTACAGTAGACTACAGTGTGATTAATTAGGAAGGGAATATCAGTTGAGAAATGTAATTTAGAAATCTTTCTCATCTTTGCTAATTACTAGAAAGTCACATTTAGCATCCTATCTGGATGCATCACTGCTTGGTATGGCAACTGCTGTGTCCAGGACTGCAAGAAACTGCGGAGAGTTGTGGACACAGCCCAGCGCATTGTGGAAACCAGCCTCCCCTCCATGGACTCTGTCTATACCTCACGCTGCCTTTGTGAAGCAGCCAGCATAATCAAAGACCCCACCTACCCGGGTCATTCTCTCTACTCTCCTCTCCCATCAGGCAGAAGATACAGGAGCCTGAGGGCACATACCACCAGGCTCAAGGACAGCTTCTATCCCATGGTGAAAAGACTATTGAACGGTTCCCTTATACGATGAGATGGACCCTTGACTTCGCAACCTACCTTGTTTGACCTTGCACCTTACTGTCTACGTGCAACGCACTTCCCTGCAGCTGTGACACTTTTACTCTGTATTCTGTTATTGTTTTTACCCTGTACTACCTCAATGCACTTTGTACTACCTCAGTGCACTGTGTAATGAATTGATCTGTACGAACAGTATGCAAGACAGGTTTTTCACTGTACCTCAGTACAAGTGACAATAATATACCAATACTATTACTTCTGTCGACTTTTGTGAGTTGATTTATACCCGCTAAAGAGTGCATTCTCCTTTTTTTTTGATGCTCTTCAACTGTGGAATAAAATAGCTTGTGTTTTTTTTGGAGTACATTCATTACTGCAAAGACCCAAAGCTTTAATGCATCCATAGATTAGAGGTGGCTGAAATATTATAAATTTTGGACATGTTAGTTAAAGTAGTCTTTTTTTTGCATCACTGATATTAAAGTAGTGAATGTTTACAATTTTTATAACATTTGTATTCTATCACTTTGATTTGTGATTATGCTGACTCTGAAAATTATAAAAAATGGAAACAGGGAAAAAAGTGCACAGAATGCCTTAAGTGGAAACGAGCATTCTTTGACATCTGTAGAAGATGCAGATGAAGTGTCAGCTTACTGAAAGATGGAGGCATTGGTCTGAATTGAGTGACAGCTCAAAAAGTTTACGCTGATTAGTTTGACAAATGAACAATTGAACATAATTGTGTCAAAATTGAGTCATGAAACTTGATATAATTTAGATTTATCTAAATTTGTATTTCCCAGTGTAATTAATTTGGCAGTATCACAATTCTTTAAATCATATATAATTCTTATTTGTTCTCTCTCCATCTTCTGTAAATATTGTATTATCCTTGATAATGGAGCACAATTACTCAGTTCTCCCAAAAAACTCATTAATTTAACCAGTGGCTTATTATTGACAACAGGAGAAGTCTTGCAGGGGATACGTGTATCCCCTTACCTGTGAGATACGTACTACTGATAGCTATAAAGGTGCAGAAAGAGTTTCAGCATTGGACACCAATTCTTGTATTTTTCATTGCTAAAATAGAAGATTATATGTAGTACGTATCTCACAGGACTATATACTTTGCTACTTATAGTACTCAGTGCATTTTGATAATTGTTCTCATTGCAGGAAGAAGAGAATTTATCCAAAGACTAAAACTTGAAGCTAAATTGAATGTACATGATGGTTGTGTGAGTATATGCAAATATATTTTAACAAAAAATGCATTTTAGCAATGAACAAAGAAAATGTGTGCTGGAAACTCATCCTCTGTCAGGAATGTTAAAAGTGCTATTATAACTGCATTCGCTCCATTGATTTAAAATGAATGGATTTGCAGAATACAATTTACTGAGGTAACTTTGCAGTATGTTTAGTGTTACTGAATAGTGTTCTGTACTACTTATCCTGCACTGGAATCTAAAGCCACCCAGTAAATCAAAATCTTAGCTTTTGAGAATGAGCTGCTTTTAGTTTTGCTTCAGCTATAAGTATTTCTTGTCATCTTCATTATTGCGCAGGACAGTTTACATCTGATTATTAACCCTTTGCAATGGTGGACTACCAGGGGAAAATGCCTTAGTGCATATCTCTTGCATGTAGGTCATTTATTGTATATATGGCATAATGTTGTTGCAGGGGTTCCTGCCCATAAAGCATATGCAAGCCCTTCCTGATTTTTGTTGCTTTAGTACAATTTTTGATCAAAACATTCATTAATCAGTCCTGAAGTAGCTACTATCCTCGCTGCATTATCTAATTGTTTCTTAAGTACATTCAGGAATTTGAAGCAAGTATCAATCATACTTTTCAAAAAATTTTCTGATAACCATTTTAAAATTTACTGTATTGCCTCTCTCTTTGTACTCTTTTCCTCCAAATTAACTTAAGGCAATATGCCAGATGTCAATTTTCTCTATTTACAATTTTATATTTTATCTCCTTTTGGATGCCTCCTTTCTAAGATTCAAAACATAATTCTTTCTTACCATCTCAGATCTCTGATATCAGGGATCAGCCTAGCAGTTTTCTGGTCTCAGCTATCTTCTTGTGTGCTAGGGACCAAAACTGAGCACAGTATTCAATGTATAGTCTATCCTCTTTCCAGAGTTTTTTTACAGTTTGATCATCAGTGTTCCTGATAACTCCAGAGGCCAAATAGCTTGCTCCATAATCTTAAAATTATATTCCTTTTCTTTAAGTGTCAGAGTTAAGTGTCAGTGTCAGAGTTAAGTATCAGAGAGGTCTCGGGTCAAGTCCACAGCATTCTAAGGGGGAGGGTGAGCAGCCAGAAGTTGTGGTCCACATTGGTACCAATGGCATAGGCAGGAAGGGTGACAAAGTGAGTTCAGGGAGTTAGGTGCTAAGTTAAGAGACAGGACCTGCAGGGTGGTGATCTCAGGATTGCTACCCGTGCCACGTGCTAGTGAGGCAAGAAGTAGGAAGAGAGTGCATTTTAACACATGGGTAAGGGAATGGTGCAGGAGGGAGGGGTTCAGATTTTTGGATCATTAGGCTTTCTTCCAGGGCAGGTGGGACCTGTACAAATAGGATGGTTTGCACCTGAATTGGAGGGTTTGCTAGTGGTGCTCGGGGGGTGGGGGGGGGGGTGTGTGGGGGGACGGGTTTAAACTGGAGTTGCAGGGGTGTGGTAACCAGAGTGGCAAGGCAGCAAGTGGAGTAGCTGTGGGAAAGTAGATGTTAAGTCTGCAAGCAAAGATAGAAATCATCTGGTTGATGAGCACGATGGGACTATTGTTCTGAGATGCATCTATTTCAATGCAAGGAGTATTGTCAGTAAGGCAGATGAACTTAGAGCACGGATCAGCATGTGGAATTATGATGTTGTAGCCATTAGTGAGACTTGGTTGCAGGAGGGGGAGGACTGGCAGCTCAGTGTTCCGGGGTTCCGATGTTTTAGATGTAGTAGAGGGGGAGGAGTGGCATTACTCATCAGGGAAAATCGTGGCAGTGCTCAGAGAGGACTTACTGGAGGGCTCGTCTACTGAGGCAATATGGGTGGAAATGAGGAATAAAAAAGGGATGACCGTGTTAATGGGACTATATTATAGACCTCCCAGTAGTCAGTGGGATTTAAAGGAACAAATTTGTAGAGAGATAGCTTATAGTTGCAAGAAATATAAGGTTGTGATAGTAGGTGATTTTACCTTTCCATATAGTGGTTGCGACTCCTATATTGTAAAGGGATTGAAAGGGATAGAGTTTTTCAAATGTGTTCAGCAAAGTTTCCTTAATCAATATGTAGAGGTCCCAACCAGAGAGAGTGTGATATTGGATCTCCTCTTGGGGAATGAGACAGGGCAGGTGATAGAAGTTTGTGTAGAGGAACACTTTAGATCCAGTGATCATAATTCCATTAGTTTCAAGATAATCATGGAGAAGGATAGGACTGGTCCTCGGGTTGAGATTCTAAATTGGAGTAAGGCCATCAGAAGGGATCTGGCAGGTGTGGATTGGGTCAGGCTGTTTTCTGGCAAAGAGGTGCTTGGTAAGTGGGAAGCTTTCAAAAGTGAAATACTGAGAGTACAGAATGTGTATGTTCCTGTTAGAATAAAAGGCAGTTCTGGTCACCTACCTACAGGAAAGATATCAATAAGCTTGAAAGAGTGCAGAGAAAATTTACAAGGATGTTGCTGGTTACATCAGGGCCTGAGTTATAAGGAAAGGTTGAATAGGTTGGGACTTCATTCCCTGGAGCACAGGAGAATGAAGGGAGATCTTTTGGAGGTACACAAAATTATGAGGAGTATAGATCGGTTAAATGCATGTAGGCTTTTTCCCCTCAGGTTGGGTGAGACTAGAACTAGAGGTCCTAGGTTTAGGGTGAAAGGTGAAATATATAAGGGGAATCTGAGGGGAAGCTTCTCCACTCAGAGGGTGGTGTGAGTGTGGAATGAGCTGCCAGCGGAAGTGGTAGATGTGGGTTCAATTGTAACATTTAAAAGAAGTTTGGATGGGTACATGGATGGGAGGGGTTTGGAGGGATATGGTCCAGGTGCAGGTAGATGGGACTAGGTAGAAAATCAGGTCGGCATGGACTAGATGGGCCGAAGGGCCTGTTTCTGTGCTGTAGTACTCTGGCTCTGAATGGTTAAACATTAAAAGGGCACTCAGGAATTCTTTGTTCACTGGCAAGTTTCTTTTAGCTTTGCTTGACTTGTTCTACTGATTACAGGCAACATATAACACAGTATCAGTTTTCCCAGCTATCTTGGCCAGCTACCTAATTTTTGATTGGCCAAGATGCACTGATTACTTTTCCTGACCATATCATGATCTCTAGCTTTGTGCCCATTATGTGGCACTCAAGACTTAGACTATTAATATCTTATGGGTTTCATTCGTTGAGTTGCAATTCATGACCGTAAATCTCATACCCCAAAATTATATTTTTTTAAAACAGTAAATATATAATCATTACTTATTCAGTAGACACGAACAGCACAGTGATCTCTCATCAGTTACTCGTGGGAATATTTATAGAAACTGAGGGTAAGGTTTGTGTAAATGGAGCATGCAGGATACAGTGGTTGAGCTGCTATTTGAAAGGGAAAGCGGTCACAACTGAAGTGAACAGGGAAGTGTTAGTGATGAGACTGAGGGGATGGTAAGAACAAGAAGGGGGTTTGGGAAGGAAAAGTATTAAGGGACATATTAGGAGTGAATTTGGAAGAGAGAAGTATGCGTGATGGATGGAGAACATGAGAAGGAAGTCTCTGAGGGCTGCAAGCTGCATAATATTTGTTTAAAAATGAAGCCAGAAGTCCTTTATCATTCCTTTCCTTGTTACTCCATGATATTTGCCTATTACTTTCCACCCAGAGAAGAAAAAGACAGACAAAAGCAGAAGGAAGCACAAAGAATAGTGAAATAAGTTAGGAAGTGAAGCTGAAAAGAGGAAAAAAGAAGCAAGCCAGAGTAAAGGTGAAGAGAAATAGCAAAATGAAGACAACAGAGGCCAATATAAGATGGACTATATTTTTCAACTTACCATGTGACACACCATGGCAATCCACATATATCAATTACAAAGCTACCTCCATATTGGGGAAAAGCTCTCTTATTGTAATGTTAGTCATAAGCAATTGTTAATACTGAAAACACAATTTTAAATAACATTTTAACTACTTTTGATGTCCGGTTATTCTTTATTTATTGCTTTCACCTTTCTTATCATTTTAATTTATTTATAAGTTTTTCTACTTAATGTTTCTGTTCACATCGAATCTTTAGATTTTTAGCACATATATTGCTTACAAACATTTTCCTCTTTGGGTGAGCTGTTGATAAATTTATTCATGTTGTTGGTTAACTGCCTTTCTGAAGAGGGATTCCTTTTAAATATTCTTGATCTACATTGCAACAGGTAAATACAATTTGCTGGAATGATACAGGAGAGTATATTCTATCAGGATCCGACGACACCAACCTAGTGATTACTAATCCATACAGTAGAAAGGTAAATTTAGTTTGTAATACGTGAATGAAATTGTCTGTTATGCTTTGAAAAGATAACTGAAAAAACAGCTAATTATGTGGGATTGACAGTGATGATGATGGCAGTATGGAAATGATGTAGGAATGACTATAGGAGCAGAAATGGGCTATTCTGCTGCTTATTTATATCACAGCCACCTGAGTTCTTATTTGTGCAGGAAACTTGCTTTTCAAATGTATCTTTCTCCCAGTCTCTCCTTAACTCTGTTTAGATGTGCCCTATTTTATGGTACTCAGTGCCCTAAATTACCTCCTCGATCTTCTGAAGATTCTAGCGCGCCCCAGAATCCCAATTGTGAGTACCATTATTAAAGACAATTGAGATCTGGTGTTACCAGATGAAATTTGGAAACCTGGTATTTATTCTTTAAAAAAAATTGACTTCACTGAAGTTCATGCAAAGGTAATTGTGCATTTTGCCAAATGGGCAGGATCTTAGTAAAGTTTTCAAAATGTCTTTCTTGTTGCCGCTTTATTTTGCTATCAGATATTGGAAAACAGTAGTTGATTTCATCACATAAAAAACATTGAGAGATAAAGTGACCACTTTAGGTAATGCTAAGTTCTAATACATTGAAGATGTAAACAGGCTTGAGGAAGACATGTCCAATTCAGAGCTATTTATCTATCTATCTTTATGGTTCCAAGGAATCCATGGTCCTGGCCCTTTGCGTTTGTCTAAAAATAATTTTGCTTGAGTTATTTAATGGAAACTGTGTCTTTCTTTATTTTCAAGAAAAATTTTGGTTTCAGATTCTTTCAACTATTCGTTCGGGTCATCGAGCAAACATTTTTAGTGCAAAATTTCTTCCACACACCAGTGACAAACAGATTATTTCCTGCTCAGGAGATGGTGTCATATTTTATACAAACACAGAGAGAGATGCAGAAGCAAATCGACAGTGCCAGTTTAACTGCCACTACGGAACAGCTTATGAGGTAATGTGGTAATGTTGATCGTGGTGGTGATATCATGAGTAAAGAATAACAAACCTAGAGAACTAATTCAGAAACTTCAGAGTTGAATGTAAGAGTCTAATGTTTATTTTGTGAAGAAATAAAGGTAGATACCTTCTGAATTAATCCTCCTGAATGCATCTTCATTACAAAGTTGATGAATTGGCACTGAAACGCTCTTAATCAAAAGTGATGAGAGTTCTAAAAGGAAGTAAATGTCACAAATCAGGCATGGATTTACTTCATTGCTTTCTTGCCCTTCTAAATTATTAACTTGGTTATCAGCTTAGTCTGAAAGCTTTGGGAAATGCAAAATTCTTCTTGTTCATTCTTTTTCCACCCATGCCTCAAAATCCATTAAGTGTTGTTCATCAGTCAATAGTACTTCAGGATGTGGATATCTTCTGCTTTTATCTGTTGGGTCATAAAAGTACCTGGAGCATATTGGAGATTAGACATAATTATGCCTGGCATGTGTGATAGAATGTGGAAAAGTCCATTCTGTATTTCTTATATCAGTAGTCTTCAGTAATGTCACCGGATGAAATTTGAAAATCTAGGATAGTTCATGGATGTAATTTGACTTTTGATTACGTCTTGCATTAAAAGAGTAAATGTAAATTATTGCTCAATTTTTATAACAGTACAAATATTTGTATGAGCTAAAATTATTATTTAAAATTATAAATAATAAATCTTATTCCCAGAATCTTGAATGACACCTTCTACCAAACAACTTTCAATAAGGCAGTTTATTAAAAATAGTTTAATAGAAACAGAAAATGCTAACACTCAGCATATCAGACAATTGTATGTGAATTCTTATCCAATAGTCAATTTTTGATAATCTGGAATTCACTTAGATGACTAAAATGCTTATCTTTTGTTGAAAATTGAACAAATTAAGTAACATTCCAGCCAATTAAAAATGCTTTTGTCACTTGAAAGAAATTGTGTTGAAATAATTGGATGCACCTTGAACTCAATGTTATTAATGGTGGCTGGATAAGTCTGCAATTAAATGCATATTTGCCTGTTACCATTCTTTTTTTCAAATCCACGTTGTAAAATCACTGTTGCTAGTGGGTTCTCCACTCATTCTTTGAGTTTGTATTTCAAGTAGAACCCATTGCATGTAATATATAAATTGTGAAGGACAATTTATTTATATTATATGTAATTGTACAGCTTCATTTCTGTATCTACTGTAAGTCAAAGTTTCAGAAAGTTTCTAAAGGTGCAGTTCACTCAAACTTAAATTTTACTGGAAGTTTAAATGCAAGTTGTGCTCATAAAAATATACCAAATTACTGCACTTCAGTTTAAAATTTTCATTTTCAAAAATGCAATTGTATATTTGGTATATTGGAACAGCTTTCTCCCAATTAAGTTTATCAATACTAGTTTCCATGCCATTACTGAGAAAATAAAGATATATTTTGTTACAGAACAATGCTGTTACAACATTCGTAGGATTAGTGTTAATGGGTGCTTGATGGTCACTGCGGGCATTGTGGAATGAAGGCCTGTTTCTGTTTTGGTGATGAATTATACTTGTAACCAAACATTTAATATCCCACCTAATATTTTATAATTAAATCTCAGAAGTATATTTTAAATTATATTGACATGTCACTCTTTGTTAAGCTTAAACGCCATGAGGATAGGTTGAGTGAGCTAGGGATTTTCTCTTTGGAGCAAAGGAGGATGAGAAGTGACTTGATAGAGGTATACAAGATGATTAGAGGCATAGATTGAGTGGACAGTCAGAGACCTTTTCCCAGGGTGAAAATGGCTAACATGAGGGGGCATCATTTTAAAGTGATTGGAGGAAGGTATAGGGGGGATGTCAGAAGTAAGTTTTTTTTTACACAGAGAGTGGTCAGTGCGTGGAACGCACTGCTGGCAGTGGTGGTGGAGGCAGATACATTAGGAACATTTAAGAGACTCTTAGATAGGCACATGAATGATAGAAAAATGGAGGGCAATGTGGGAGTGAAGGGTTACATAGATCTTAGAGCAGGATAAAAGGTTGGCATAATATTGTGGACCAAAGGGCCTGTACTGTGCTATAATATTCTATGTTCTAAACTTTAAAAATTGGGGCATCTGATGGCTCATTAAGTACCAACAATGTCTTTGTGGAAACCTTTTTTAATCTTTACTCCTATAATGAAGAAAACATTCATTGCCCAGAGAGCATTGTTATCCACATTAGTTTATTTGTGTATGTGTGTAGGAGATTGGAAAGTTACAAATTAGTAATAAATTAGTTAATCTCAACTATTGTAGAAGAATGACTGCTCCTGTTAGCTTCAAATTGGTTATCTTACAAAGAGATTAGGGAGAGTTCATACTTGTGATTGCTAGGTAGTGGCTCCTGTTCAAAAGTGTATATATATCTATTTGGTGACAGCTGGATTGATTGTAGTTTGATTCCTTCCAGTGCCCAAATAGTCTGATAACACTTAGGTAGATCTTCCGCACACTGCCCATATGTTAAGCTGCTTTTGGGAAATGGCTGCCAATATAGAAATTGATTGATTTTTAATTTCCATTCATTGTACTGGAAATAAAATCAGATGGTTTCTATAAAAATCAGCCACTTTTATACTTGGGCAACAAGATGGAACTCCATCTCTTCATGTCCTGGTTCTTCTATGAAGAGCAACCTAATATGTTGCTTTTTTACCCCCAGATCAGTAGACTATAAGATGATCTTACATATTTTGTTTTATTGCTCAGATCATGACTGTACCAAATGATCCTTATACTTTTCTATCATGTGGTGAAGATGGTACTGTAAGGTGGTTTGATGTGAGAGCGAAGACGAACTGTACAAAAGAAGATTGCAAAGATGTGAGTTTAAGAAATACACATTTGAAGACATTTTTAGCAAACACAATGTAGGAATGTTCCTTTGATATATGCTAAGGTGTTTTGATCATCAGGGCACAAATTTGAATTTTATTTGCAAATCTGTAACATTTAAATATGAATTTGCAAACAAGGGTATTTTAAAATTAGCCAAACTAAAATTGAGTTATGCTGGCATGGGTTTGGGGTGGTGGCATGTGTAGGGGGTAATGAAGGATGGTGGGGGTGTGGTGGCGACGGAGAGTTATGAAGTGAAGGATCGTTGTTGCTGCTTTGATGTTAGTTTAGTCATCTGCAGTTTGACTCATTCCTGTGAATCCTCTTTGCTTTTCATGTAGCTGCTTTGATTTAAAAAAAAAATTGGTAATCAGAGATTATTTTGGATTTGCTGCTGTGGTTGATCAGTGAAGCAGTCATGGTAAACATTGGCAAGAAAAATATGAAATAGCTTTACTCCAGTGCATAATATTTTGCTGCAACAAAATTGTGGGTACTCTTTCATACTGTTTAATTATATCACATGTTAACAATGTTAACACATGTTAACAGGTATTGTCACTAGATCTCGTGATCCTTTTATGTCTGTATTTCAAAACAAAATTTGGATAGGTTCACTCCACTGTTATGGCAGATTGGTTGTAAATATTGTTGAAAAGTCCTTAAGTGGACCTATTTAAAAAAAAACTAATTTTGGTTGAAAGGTGCAATCTGATCACACTTCTCAAAATACTGCTTGAACTACATATATCATGGGTTGTTTGATTAATTGCCCATAATGGTAATTCTGACCTGGGATGTTTTGTTTTGAAGTAGAATTTGAGCTATAGATTAACTTGATGTAACTGAAAAATAGATGGCAATATACTGAATTTCACTCATTTAGGGTTAAGTAAGTGACAATGCAAATGAGTAAATCTGTAAAGCAAAGTTATTTTATATTCATAGTTCTTTGTCTTGAGGTGAAGAATCCAATCAGGCAATGCAAAACTGTTTTGTAGCCATATCCCTTAGTCTTGAAGACAAGATGGTCACCATATTGGACTCATTAATGATACTTAAGTTACTTGATATGTTCAACTTTGTTTGTTCTCAGTCTGCACTTGAATTTTGAAGCAATTATGTTACTGTTAAATGTATGATTTTGAAGCAATTATGTTACTGCTAAATGTATGATCGAGCTACTTGTGTACAAAATGGAAATTTTGTCTGAGAGCATTAATTTATTTTAGTTACCAGTTTTGTAACCAGAAATGCATAACTTATGTCATTAAATCCTTAAGATTTCAAATTCTCTTTCAAAACAGGATATTTTAATAAACTGTCGCCGTGCTGCTACTTCAATCGCTATCTGCCCTTTGATGCCATACTACTTATCTGTTGGTTGCTCGGATAGCTCTGTGAGGATATATGATCGAAGGATGCTTGGCACAAGGGCTACAGGTTTTTAATACTTTATTTTATAATGCAAAATAAGAGCCTTTCTAACATTACACATAGCTAAAATGTAGTTAATTTATTTGTTCGATTTAATTAAATCCATTGGATAACTTTCATTAGAAAAATGCAATTGAAGTGAATCCATAATATAAAGGTTAATAAATGAATGAAATATAAAAGTATAGTGCATCCAAAATGAGGACAAGGACACGGGTATGAGCTTGTGCCAGGTGGCAAATATGTTGCCGCTCTTTTTAAGCTTGAACAAGATTTCTGACTTAACAACAAAATTTCTGATAAAATACAAACTGTTCTACGTGTAAAATCTGTGCACCGGCCCCCAAACCATTTTGCACAGGAGGAAAGATGTTCTTGAGGGAAAGGGATGGTTAAGGAAATGAGGATGGACTTTGGTAGCAATAATTGGTATTGGTTTATTATTGTCACTTGTACCGAGGTACAATGAAAGACTTGTCTTGCATACTGTTCGTACAGATCAATTCACTACACAGTGCAGATACATTGAGTTAGTACAGAGTTCATTGAGTTAGTACAGGTAAAAACAATAACAGAGTACAGAGTAAAGTGTTATAGCTACAGGGAAGTGCATTGCAGGTAGACAATAAGGTGCAAGGTCATAACAAGGTAGATTGTGAGGTCAAGAGTCCATCTCATTGTATAAGGGAGCCGTTCAATAGTCTTATCATAGTGGGATAGAAGCTGTCCTTAAGCCTGGTGGTATGTGCCCTCAGGCTCCTGTACCTTCTGCCTGATGGGAGAGGAGAGAAGAGAGAATGACCTGGGTAGATGGGGTCTTTGATTATGCTGGCTGCTTCGACAGCGAGAGGTATAGACAGAGTCCATGGAGGGGAGGCTGGTTTCCATGATGTGCTGCGCTGTGTCAACAACTCTCTGCAGTTTCTTGTGGTCCTGGGCACAGCAGTTGCATACCAAGCTGTGGTGCATCCAGATAGGACGCTTTCTATGGTGCATCGATAAAAGTTAGTGAGTGTCAAAGGGGACATGCCAAATTTCTTTAGCCTCCTGAGGAAGTCGAGGCGCTGGTGAGCTTTCTTGGCCGTGGTGTCTATGTGGTTGGACCAGGCTATTGGTGATGTTCACTCTAAGGAACTTGAAGCTTTCAACCCTCTAGACCTCAGCACCATTGACGCAGACAGGTGCCTGTACACTGAAGTCAATAATGCAAGAGGAATGAAAGCCATTGCTATCAATAAGAGACTATAACTGTACAGCTTGGTTCGAAGCAAAGGACAGAGAATGCTGCATCAGGATTAGTGGATGAAGTGGAAACCATAAATGTTTAAAAGAAAACTGGATGATTACTTGAAGATAATAAATATAGTATGTAGCTCTCTTAATGAATAGGAAGAAGCAAATAACTACCTTACTCCTATAAAATTCCAATGAATAACATTTATCTCTGTTTCTTTGCAGGTAGTTACAATGCTCGAGCAACTACTGGAATGTGTGCAAGATTTGTACCCCCACATCTTACCAATAAGTCTTGTCGAGTTACATCCCTCTGTTACAGTAATGATGGGCAGGAAATACTTGTTAGTTATTCCTCAGACTATATTTACCTTTTTGATCCCAATGATGATCAGGGACGAGAACTTAAGCTCCCTTCAACGGATGAGAGAAGAGAACCAGAGGTAAGTGATTTCGTAGTTTTTGGGGGAAAAAAAGATTAATCTGCTGTTGTAACCATGTATTTTATGCATCTGGTTCAATAATATTTCTGGTCAGTGTCAACCTTAAGGATGATTAATCCCCCTTTGAGAGTTTCTGCTAATCCTGCTTCTAGCAGACTTTTGAGGAAGTTCTTAAAAAAAAATTAGCTATATCTTTTGGACACAGCAGCACTAAATGCAATGGTTTAATGTTTTTGAATATATTTTTTAAAAGATATATTAAGAAACTGAGTATCGTAGGAAATGATTTTGTATATTTTAAAAAAATGTTTCAATTATTTAAGATCTGGTGACTCACAGTTGATGGATCAACATTGATTTAAAATGCTAATTTTTCAATTAATCCATTTTCTGTTTTTTATCAAAATAAAATTAAACCTATTTATTACTCATAAAATTATCTAAAATGTTTTTAAAGCAAACTCTTAACAAGAAAATAATGTTTTAAAACATTGCCAAATTGTGTTAGTTCATGGCAGATTTCCAATTCAACTTTCCATGAAGTATAATCAAAAACAAGAAAAAACTTTTTTTTCAACATTTTAACCATTTCATTGGTTGGACCAAAGCTTGAGCAACTACTGGAATACTACTTGGTATGATTTTGCAGGAAAAAGGAGTTTCCTGCATAGAAGCTATTTAATTTAACTCTACCTTCTGTGCACCAACAGTTTTTTTGAAATATGAGGACTGAAATCTAAAACCAGACATATTTGAATGGAGCCCATCGTGGGCCAGTGAAAGCAAAGCCAAAGTCTTGTTCACTGGCATTGCTGAATTAGTCAGCAACACAATTGAAACTAAACTTTTTTTTTACTGGACCATACCTGGAGGTTTTAGAGAAAATGCTGCTCTCTCTGTTTATGAGTACCTGTATCCACAAACCAAAGTGATTTATTGAATCAAACCATAAACCAGATTTTGTCAGGATGATGATATGGTATAGCATCCAGATCTCCAGAAAACCATTTGTTTCTGCTGACATTGTCTTACACGCTGCACCATTTTCAACCAAAAGTGGTGAGGTTCCTCTCGGCTTTATTCTATAATCTCTGCCATCACAGAAGCCAATATTCAGCTATTTCCATTCAATCCAAATGACACCAAGAAACAGTTTAGAGCACTGGACACAGCAAAGGCTATTGGACCAGGCAACATCCTGACTGTAATACTGAAGAACTGCACTCCAGAACTAGCGATATATCTGGCCATGCTATTAGTTACAACACTGACATCTACCCAAAGTGTATAAAGTAGCCCAGATATGTCCTGTTTTTAAAAAAAAAGTAGGACAAATCCAATACAGCTAATAATCACCCAATCAGTTTACTTGTAATATCAGCAAAGTATGGAAGTTGTAATCAACTTTCATACCAATAACCTACTTAATGACTGATAACCTACACACCAATGCTTGGTTTGCATTTTGCCAGGCCCCCTCAGCTCCAGAACTCATCGCAGCCTTGGTACAAACAGGGACCAAAGAGCTGAAGTCCAGAGGTGAGATGAGAGTGATTGCCCTTGCCATCAAGGTAGTATATGAATGAGTGCGACATAAAGGAAGCCTGGTAACATTGAAGTCACTGGACATCAGTGGGAAAGCATTCCTTTGGTTAGTATCATACCTTGCCAAAAGGTTATGGATGTTGGTTAGTCTTTGCAGCACAGGACGTCCCTACTGTCCTCATGGCAGTGTGCTAGGCCCAGCCATCTTCAGGTGCTTTGCCAATGACTTAGCTTTATGCCCGAATAAGAAGTGGGGATGTTTGGTGACGATTGCACAATGTTCGATTCCATTCACACTCCTCAGCAAATGAAGCTGTCTATATCTGCATGCAGTATGGTTTCACTCAGGCGTGGGCTGCTAAGTGGCATGTATCATTCACACCATCTTCTTAAGGGCAATTAGAAATGGACAATAAATGCTGGCCTTACCATTGGTGCCAAGATCCTGAAAAACTGCAAGAAAAATATGTCTAATGCAATGTGGTACTTGTAACAGAAAGGTGTTAAAATTAAAATGTTTGTTAGAAGCCATATTTATCAGTATTTTTAACAGACTAAAATTGAATGCATTATAGTCTTCTATCAGAATTCCCTTGATAGTGCGTGACCTTGCGAAGACTAAGTTAGGCAGCTGTGTTTGCAAAATGCCTAATGCTTGTTTACCAAGGTGAATTTATTTCCAGGAACACCAACAGCACATGATTATTGGTTCAGACTCTGTTTATAGAACAGCTATTGGAAGTAATAGAAGAAACCAATCTCTTAAAAGCCCCAATGTGATTAAACTTTTTTAATGACTGTCATATGTTGGTTATATTGTGTATTTGATGTGATCTTTTGATCTATAATATTGCCCATTTTATCGAAATTTACAGATGATATTAAGAAATGGACTGCCTCACTTCATTAGTTGTGTGCACAGCTTAAACTTTGGCATTTAAACTTCTACATCTAGTTCTTTTAAAGTTGATAGCCTGCTGTGCCACCATTAAATTTATAATTAAATAAAATTGACTGTTCCCGTTAGCTGTCATCAATTACTTTCACATTCACTGACAGTAGAAGCTTTATGGCACATTTGTGTACGTGACTAGAATTTTGCCTTCCAGTTAATAAAGATGCAAAGAAGCACTATGAGTGAAATTCTTCCATCTGTTAAATGACAGTATAATCTTGTAGTGTTTCTAAGAAAAGCATTTCTTGCAATATTTCCAACAGTTATTCTATAAACCAATTTTTAATGAAAGTTTATCACCCAAGATTGTGCAGTAAACTATGAATAAGCATCTAAATCCAGATGGTTTTTAATTTCCCTGTTTTATACATTTTTCATTGTTTTTATGCCACACATGTCTTTCACATGTTTATTTACTGTTATTCAGTGAGAATGCATATATCCTCTCTTGCTGACCCAGAAATTTCAGGAAGAGAATTTTTAATAACCTCCCCAGCCCCCAGAACAAAAGACTAATGGTTGACCAGGTTTCCTGCGCCGCTGAAAATTGGGCTGTTACAAAGAAACCGGGGCTACCATATGGACCAGGAGTAAAGTGCCCATAGGGTACCTTTCCACTGACCTGCTGTACCTGACTTAAGATCTTCCATCTGTCCCACAATCAAACACCCCTACAAGCCGCTATCTCCCATTGACGTAAGCCTTCCAGTACAAACCCCAACCCACACCATGGATCTTTTCTCTCCTTCCCCTTCAATATTTGTAGTTCTTGCTGATCTCTGAATGTGACTTTTTGGCTCTTTGTGGCTGGCTGAGGGCCAGGAGGTAGAGAGATAAAATGATAGTCAGGATCTGCCATTACATGGACATACACTGAGGAAGGTCCATTCTTCAGCACTTCTTGATGACAGAAACTGAATGGAAATTGGACAGACCTATTGAGGGAAGGAGGTGATGGGATTGGGTAAAGGTTCCAGCTTAGTACTTTGAAGGGGCATGTTGTCTATTGGGAGTTTGTTATGGGTGTTATTGGAGCAGCTGCGATTAGTTGCTGGTTGTTTAATTGAAGCAGAATTGGCCACTTGGGCCAGAGATCAGTACTAGATTGTGGCTGTCATGTTGGGGGAAATTTGAGATCATGAGTGGGAGAAATGTTTGCCATGGCTGAAACAAAGTAATTTGGCAAGTGTTCCAATCTGCTGCTGTGCTAGTGTTGTCCTTGCATTGCCCAATAATTGCCCTTTCCCCCTCCCCTTTTCTCTCCCCCTTCATCAAATCCTCCCCTGCCAATATGGTCTATGTTCTCCAGCAAACTCCAGAGGAATATCACACAGGGAATGATATCATGAAACACCTGAAGAGATTTCTAGAGTAATGTGAAAAAGTTGGTAATGGTTGTTACTGTGTTTTACACTGAAAAATAACTATTTTTCATTTGTATAACGCTTTAAAAAGCATCAATCTTTCAGAGTTGAATTTCTGAGCACATTTTCTTCTAATAAAATTGAATGTCTAAGGTGATGTGAGAGATGCTTTCTTAGTGATAAAGTTACAAATAAATCTTATGGATATTGCAAAACAAACCTGAATGAACTGCTTTTCTTTCTGTCATTTATCAAAGTTATGTTATTTTAATGTATAGCAGAAAGGGGCAATGAGTCCCAATATAGAAACAGAACATCCAAAATTAGTGTTTCATGTAGATTTTACTTCCAACATTTAAAATTATGTGAAAGAACCATTTATGCATATTTGAATGTTATTGTGTCTTAGGTGCTAACTGCACACTGCAGATGTTAGGCAAAGATGTTGCAGGTTAATAGTCTAGTTTTGAAATAATGTTTCATCTTTAATTGTGAAATAATGCTTTCATTTTCATCCTGATTTCTTATATTCATATCTAGATCCGGCAACCACCTGTTAAACGACTCAGGCTTCGAGGGGATTGGTCTGATACTGGGCCAAGGGCTAGACCAGAGAGTGAGCGAGAACGTGATGGTGAGTGCTTTTTATGTTAAATATAAATGTATTTGCTGCAAATAAATTAGGATAGAAATTTATTATTGATCACATGCACTAATCGTGCATTTTAATTGCAACTGCACTTTTGCATAGTTATAGAAATTCACTTCCTTTGAACCAAATACTGGATTAGAAGGCTGAAACCATCAGACTTCCAAAAAGTTGTATTCTATTAAATTAATAGAAAGCAAAAGAGATTGAATTCAATTTGATGCCGTGTTGCAGCAAAATGTGTGGATTTACACAAACTAGCAAAATTTGGAAGTGGATTACAAGCTTGTAATTACATTGGTCATTTATATTACATTTCTGCCTACATTTACTATGCTTGAATGGTTTACAAATTTTTTGTAAGACTCTAAATTGTTGCATTTCCTTGTAATACATCTTTTACACATTGTGCCCAGACAAAGAGGTTATGTGCTAACATATAGTTCTCTCAAGAAGAGATGCTAACTCACAGTTTGTCCTCTTCCAAAAGAGAGGCAGAGAGTTTAACACAGCTTTTTATCCATGGATAACTATACAAAAGAGAATTTTAAAGGAACAGTATGAAAATCTAAAAAATGTTTTGTTTGTTAAATATTGCAAGATTAGTGAAGACCATTTGTTTCATTTTAGTTAATCTTTTCCATGCTTGTATCGTTTCACTGGACTATGAATAACTCTAACTGAAGTACAGTTCCAAAAACTGTTCACAACTGACTTCAGTAATTTTAATCTAGTTTTCCTTGACCTGCTTCTGTGTTACATATGCAATTTATTTAACTTGTAACTTTTATAATGTCTTCTCTCAGTTGTTTCTTCCAAACTAAAGAGCCTAATTTTCATTCGCCTTTCCTTGAAACCCAGTCTGTCAAGGACAAGTCTCATCACTCAACAGCCCAACTATTTTCCTAATACTTCAGTGGCCGAGAGGTGCAAGGGAAATTAAGACTGGAGCCATTGAAGGACTCCTTGGCTAGGAAGAGGACATAGAGAACAAAGAAGTTTTTATTTTTGGCTACCATAGGATTATTGGGGAGGGGTCAGTGACAAGAAGGAACTGGGCCTCAACATTAGGGGACATTTGAGGGGAGTGCAGGAGCTAGTAAGGCAGATGGATAAGTGGTCAGCCAGCGGCAGAAGCCACAGCAGCATTTAACTAAAAGGACCTAGCAGTAGTGACACAAAGGGGAAATTCTCTGGAGTAGGAAAAGTTGAAAACATGACTTCTGAGAATCTGAAATGACACATTTGTCCTTCCATACCTTTTAGTAAGTCATAAATTGTTCTGCAGGAAATGCATGGCACAATTCCATCCTTTGGTCCACGTTAATCACAATATTTAAAACTGATGATCACATTAAATGATTTAACATTTGTGGTGACAGCACCACCTACAGATGAGATACCATTTACTCTGTTGAGATCAGCTTTAATGTAGAATGAAATAGGAAAAGAAGATTATAACAATATACATACAATCAGGATGTACCAATTTTGCTTTCTCACTTGCAGCTTCCCATACTGAAACACAATGGTCCAAACGTTAATAGACACCCTATCGGAGCTACTGCCTGCAGGACCCTCATGCCTGCACTTACATATGTCAAATATGGTCAGCTGGTTTTGCTGATTCACCAACTCTTGTGTCAGGTGGCAAGGTCCAGACAGTTACTAGGCCCTGAATTGCACAGTGCAGAGGTTCTGCTTCAGAACTTGCCTTGACAGTCTTTGACGGAAGACTAAGTTTGAGTGAGAGCTTAGTATTCTGCCAGAGCTGTTTTGGATTTTAAAGTTTTTAAATGTTTCTGGTGTGCAGGAATGTTCTGATGACTATTGAAATTGATGTAAATATTTAAAACAATTATTAAACATTTTAATTAATAATTCAAAACACTAGACTAGACTAAAGCACCTCTTAATCTGCAGGCCTAGATACCCCTTTGGAATCAGGGTCCAGTGGCAGGACTGAAAGGCACTCCCAGATCTGAGAGGTAGTGTTTATCGCCGCCCCCCCCCCCCCCCGCGGTGTTGGGGAAGTGCAGCAAGTGTGAGCTCCACCGCTGAACTTCATGTAGAACCTATTGGTATTAGTATTGGTATGGAGCACTGTGATGGGTTTGGCTCCTTCGAATTTTTCATTACGTCTTGGACTCGCTCTCTATGTACGTTAGTCCTGGAACAACTACAGTTCAAATGGTGAGATGCCAAGGTTCCCTTCAGAACTGCCAGTAAGATTTGGCCTAATATCGAGCTGGTAAACACAAATTTAAGGATGTAAAACATGCACAAGGAGATGTATTTTCTTGGACTAATGCCCTGAAGCCAAAGGATGAGGGTAAAATATGTTTAAATTGTACAGGAATCACTTCCTTGGGCAAATATATCAAATCCAACTCTCAGAAGTCATGTTTTCATCTTCCTGAACTGTGGACAATATATCCCCTATGCAAAAATATGGCCCTCAAATTAAAAACTTCAAAGAATGCTTCATTGAAAAATGACCACCAAGTTTCTTGCTGCTTGCTGCTTGTTACTGGCTCAGTTGGAGTAGTTACAGTTTTCCCCATAGTTTCTGCTGCAGTTGAATTAAGGGTCTGATTTTTGGAAAGTGGAGAGAAAAATGTGGTTCTCAACATTGGTTGGAAGCATTGCTGGTGGCTTGATCATGGCGCTTTGATTGAATCATCTTGATCACACAATTTCTACAAACTGTTGGGAATTACCTTAGTTCATCTGTAGTCAGATACTTATACCTCTGATGCACAACAAGTTCCAAGAACAGGGAAGGGAAGAGGGTAAAATTGGAAACTACACCCTCCTCCCCCCAAACACACCCAGAGGCCCACAGGGTTGCTGTCAATGTTCAAACTACACACAATTGAAACCTCACATTCATGTAATTGCTACACAGTGCGGCCCATGCAGTGGAAATCTGGTCTTAGATGCAGAATTAAGCCCTGAATGAGTGCTATTTAAAAGGATCATTAATTACTAGTGAGTTATAATAATTACTCATTAGAGTCAGACTTGCAGATATTTTCAGCTGCAACAAATTTGGAGCAGCCTGAACATTTTTGAGTGAAGCCATTTATTTGAGGGTGCTTTAGCTATGGCCCTTCTGAGGAGAGGGGCTGATTTCCTTCACTGAGTATGCAGGAACGCCAGCCACTGCTACACCTGTATCACATTAGTGTGCATGCTGGAGAATATTACATTCCCTAAATTAATGTGTGTATTTGATCAATGCTAATGTCTTGAAAATTGTTTATAACAAAGCAGAATCAAACAATACAAAAATAGTAAATCATGAATGGTAAGTGGTAAGTCATTCAGTTAAGTGCCCTATTCATGTAACAACTTTCACTTTTGCTTGAATAGGAGAGTAAACTGCCTACGTTTAAATTGTGGAGCACTCTCGATCTCCCCAGAAGCCTGGCAAGGCATACTTTTATTACTGCTCTCAAGCTGCAGTGGGAAGTGTGTCTTTAAGAACTGATGCCTATCTCTGATTGTTGCATTGCAAGGTGGCAACAGCTGTGTTAGGAACTATGCAGCTGATGCTTTAGCTCCTCTTTGTTGATCCATGCTATTACATACTTTTGATCAATTTTGCTTTTTTTGAGGAAAATTCAATTTGGCGCTGCCACCAAATGTATTGATGTTTTAGCAGACCAAAAACAGATAAATCCAATTTCATATGCTTACAAAGAAAATATCCACAAATATCTTTCTTCAATGTTTCAGGAGAACAAAGTCCTAATGTGTCACTCATGCAACGCATGTCAGATATGTTATCCAGGTGGTTTGAAGAAGCTAGTGAAAATGCCCAAAGCAACTTAAGAGGAAGGGGAAGATCAAGATCCCGAGGTACATCGCCATAGTCACTAAATACGCGTATGTACATTATTGCGCATTGCTGCTAACTATATATAATTGAAAAGTAGCCATTTACTGGCATATTTTACAAACTGCTATCTCATTTTGTAATCGTAGATTTTATTCAAACAAAATTTTGTTCATGCTGTAAGAACTTGAACAAAAACCTGAAAGAAGAATTTGTAATGGCCAAAATAAAATAATTACTCATTGGAACAAACAAACCTTCAAAAGATATTTGCTTTGACTATTGCAAGGGTAAACAAGGAGTCAAACCCTCACAGGCTGCAGAAGATAATCATCCTTCTCAAACACTGCAATCACCTAATTAAGATTAGAAAGAAATTAAAATACCATAGATATGATGATTTAAACATGTTCGAAAGGGAACATTTTGTTTTTGTGCTTCCTTTGTGTAATATTTAAAACACTCCATTATAATGTTTATACTGAGAGTTGTGAAGAATTTGCAGAAAGGAGGAGATGGGTACTCTTGTGATCTAACTGAAATTATGAAAGTTAATTTTTGGGATCCTTTTTCTAAAGAAAGCTTGTTTCATGTAACATTTTTTTTCTGGTTATAATTTGTACTGAGTTGTGGTACAATTAAGGGTCTAATTTAGTGTTATCCTCATGTTCATCTGGATCTCACCTTTAACAAATGTAAACAATCAAACAAAATTATTAGTTCTTGTGATTATACAGTTTCTGTAACACAGTAAAGCAGACTCAAGAATTTTACAGAGGTTTACCTAGGAATTAAAAAGCCAAAGAGAAAATAACAGTTTTGTTGACAAAGCATTTGCTTCAGAATAGGATGGGTACAAGGACAGGTAGTGAGCATTAGGAAGAAAATTAAATAATAGGGCCTGACCCGATGAAGCCATAGATAGATGCCAGTAATGAGATGAGGGAGAGGGATGCAGAAATAGTCTGATCTGGAGAGTTCAAGACACAGGAGATTAAAGGGAAAGATAAAGCCACATAGGTGTGAATTTTAAATTTGAAACCAGTGCCAATCTAGGCTATGATAGTTATAATGAGAAGTTTGGTTGAATGCTTAAGAGATGATGGAATATCTTTTCTGTAGAATTTGTTTGCTGATGTTTAAAATAATGTAGTACATGAAACTTTCTCTGCAATGTGTAAATTTCAGCTTCAGAATAAATTAATTGTAACTATTTGTTTTAGTTTTGAAAACTGTGCAATGTGTGAATTTTGGGGGTTGCTAGGGGTTTTAAGTCATCATCGACAATCTGTTCTCCCAAAGTAACTGAAGGTGATGAAACCCAGCCCTACATTGCCATCTCGGGAAATCAGTAGAACAGTCTCTCAGCCATTACCACACTCGTGCCAGAAACTCAGCTGGGACATGCTTTTCAACAGTTACTGAAACATTTTTAATCAGGCCCTTGGAAAGTTGGGAACCAAGACATTTCCAGCCACAGGGATACCACCATCAGCAACAGCAGCCTTCCACCAGTTTTTCTGAAGCCATTGAAGGATCACTTTGTGGAATACCTCTCAAGAAAAATAGTATGGTTGATCATTTGTGTGTTAAATGAATTGAGAAATTAATGAATTGGCAATAATGTAATTATTTTTGCATATCTGGTGATTTAGTGACCTTACGTGGCAAGTTTGGCAATATATCATCAATATAGATGTTGTTTGATTTCAGTGTTCTTCAATGGAGTATTAAATCTGTGGTGACATTTGTAAAAAGGACTTTAAATATAGACGGCCTTTCTGCAACTCTTAACTGTAGGGCAGTGAGTTTGCTTTGTGTGTTCCTTTAACTCTTTTTTTCTGGCACCTCAAGCTCCTATGCATTGTTACACTCCTCATCTCTGTTCCCTGTCACTCTTATCCTCTAACTGCACTCACCTTTGTATTATCAGATTGTGCAGAATGCACTATTCAAAATGATCTGGTGTACTTTGGGCTACATTGCAGGGAGCTCTCTAATTGACCAAGCTTCCATAAAATGATGGAAATGTGATTGCCTCTTGGTGATTGTATCAAGCTTATTGAAGTTGTAGGTGATTGTATGTGGTGTATGTCCCCTGTTCCTTAACAGTCATTCCCTGACGTTTTTCTGATAGATGTGTGTTGCAAGATGATTGAGTTGTGGTAACTGACAAAAAACTTGGTACAGACTTGAATCTTCTTTACATTGTGGTTGTGCAGCAGTTGGAAGCTGATGGAATGAAAACCCTTCAAGTTTGCAAAGCTCCTGCCTCATTGTCAAATGCTTTGAAGATTACAGGAGTAGGGTTTATAGTAACTCTAAGCTAATGGAAGCTTGTCATGCTTTCATATCTCAATGTTCTCCCATCCTAGCCGATGTCATCCACAGGAAAGGTAGTTTGACCCGACCATGAAATTGTACTAGGAGAAAAAGGTATCCCCAACAGCAGCATGGGAGCTTGAGCAAAATAATTAGGAATGTTGGTAATTATTGATGACCAGTGTCAATCCATGGTCCCCTAAACTAGTAATCATTAGGATCTGCTGCAGCAAGTTACATTGATCATCAGTAGTTTGTCTGATGAAGCATAATCTTTTGATCCATTGCTCCTCAGAGGTAACTCTCTGTTGACAGACCCTGTTTTTGATTTAGTTATTCATTTTTCGGAATCTGGGCATTGCTGTAAAGGTCAGTGTTTATTGCCATTCCCAACTGTTCTTGAAGGTGGTCAAGAGTGGCTACCTTAAACTGCTGCATTCCTTCTGGTGAAGGGACTCTCATTCTGCAGTCAGGGAAGAAAGTTCCAAGGTCTGGACACAGTATTGAAGAAGAAACAACAATATATTTCCAAGGAAGGAAGGTGGAAGGAGGCATGCTGGTGGTGGTGTTTCTAACAAGTTCCTTGGTAGGAGAACTTGCAGGTTTAGGAGGTGCTGTGGAAATAGACAAGTTGAATAAATGTAGTACATTTTTGAAAATGATGTGTACACGCCAGCCACTGTGTGGTAGAGGTGGAGGGAATGAATGAGAGGTCTTAGGGTTGTTGATGGGGTGCCAATTAAGCAGGCTGCTTTTTCCTGGATGGTATTGAGATTCTTGAGAGAGGTTGGAGCTGCTCTCTTCCAGGGGAATGGCAAGTATTCCATCACACCCCTGACTTGTGCCTTGTAGACGGTGGAAGAGCTTTGGGATGCCAGGTGGAGTCACCTACTACAAGATATCCAGTATCTGACCAGCACTTTTAGCCGCAGTGTTCATTAAGCTGGTCCTGTTGAGTTTCTGTTCAGTGATATCTTCCAGGATGCCGATGGTGGGGAACTTGGCGAGAGTATTGACAGTGAATTTCAAAGATATAAAGTTGGACCGTGTCTAATTGGACATAATCCTTGCCAGGCATTTTAGCAATGCCAATGTTACCTACTAGTTACCAGTCCAAAATTAAATGTTGTACAGGTCTTGTAGTATGCAGCCATGGACTAGTCGATTTGCTGAGGTTGAGATGGAATAGAATATTGTGCAGTCTCCAGCAAGCATCCTCACTTCTGACTTTATGTTGGAAGGAAGGTCACTGATAAAGCAGCTGAAGGTGGGTAGGTCCAAGACACTACCCTGAAAAACTCTTGCAATGTGATAGCTGGGATGATTAACCTCCAAAAACACAACTACCATTTATTGTACAAATCTATTCCAATCATTGGAGTGTTATGCCCTTGATGCCAGTTTGAATGATGTTTTCAATGAACAGGCTGCTTCACTTTGAACAGACACATCTTTTGCTTCATCTGATGCTGCTGCTCTTCCAGATGCTTCTGCATCCAAAACGAAGTAGCAAAAAAAGACGCCAATGACAAGTAGTCAGAATGAGCAAGTCAGAAATAAAATTAGAAGTAATCTTCCAGAAAATTCATTAATCCATGAATTTTTTTAGTGCACTGAACCCTGTGCTTGCAGCTGTATGTCCCTTTTAAATAGTGCATCCAATTAAGGCACTCAGTTTGTGAAATCAGTTCCATGAAACTTTGTTCAGTCGACTAGTCACCTGAGTGCAGATCTGATATCAAGGTTATGTTGCACCAGGGATGTAAGTACTTCATAGAACCCAACTTCTATTTCTTACTTAAGTCACCTGCATGCTCTTGGGAGCTATGTTTGATACCAGAGCCAGCTCCCAAGATAAAATAGTGGTTGGTAGGTGCCAACAAAAGTGGGGC
Source organism: Pristis pectinata (assembly GCF_009764475.1). Classification (NCBI taxonomy): domain Eukaryota; kingdom Metazoa; phylum Chordata; class Chondrichthyes; order Rhinopristiformes; family Pristidae; genus Pristis; species Pristis pectinata. The sequence continues at coordinate 89,588,066 of NC_067408.1, read as the reverse complement.
AGTATGTCATTCTTTATTCTTCCTGGACAGCCATTTTTTTTGTGCTCTATTAGTTTAAAAACTAAGAAATAAAAGGTAAATACTTAAAATTAGCGATCTTAATGAATTTATTGCTGATTCTGTGGGATTAAGAACTAATAATTTACTGTACGTTTAATTCCACATAGAACAGGTACTGAAACTATTTGTGCCTCTGTAAAGCTATCACAAGGGATATTTTATCTAATTTACTTTTCATCTGTTTTCCAAACCAGAGCTCAGATAACAGGACTTTTGTAACACTAATTTATCTATTCTCATCAAAGTCAAATATGTGGAAATCTTCCTTCAAAAAGTCTTCCTTCAGACTGGAGATACATGATTAGAGGTGTGCCTCAGGGGTCAGCAGTGCTGGGCCCATTGTTGTTTGTCATCTCTATCAACAACTTGGATAAGAATGTACAGGGCATGGTTAGTAAGTTTGCAGATGAACTAAAATAGGTGGTATAGTGGACAGTGAAGAAGATTATCAAAGATTACAGGGAATCTTGATCAGCTGAGTAAGTGGGCCAAGGAATGGCAAATGGAGTTTAATTCAGATAAGTGCGAGGTGTTGCATTTTGGTAAGTCAAATCAAGGTAGGATTTTCACAGTGAATTGTAGGGCCCCGGGGAGTGTTGTAGAGCAGAGGGACCTTGGAGTTCAGGTACATGATTCCCTAAAAGTGGAGTCACAGGTAGACAGGGTAGTGAAGAAAGCTTTTGGCACACTGGCCTTCATCAGTCAGGGCGCTGAGTATAGAAGTTGGGAGGTCATGGTACAGTTGCACAAGATGCTGGTGATGCTGCACTTGGAGTATTGTGTTCAATTTTGGTCACTCTGATATAGGAAGGATGTCATTAAGCTGGAAAAGGTGCAGAAAAGATTTACAAGGATGTTGCCAGGCCTCAAAGTACTGAGTTATGGAGAGAGGTTGATGAGGTTAGGACATTTTTCCCTTGGAGTGTAAGAGACTGAGAGGTGCTCTTATAGAGGTATATAAAATCATGAGAGGCATAGAAAGGGTGAATGCACTCAGCTTTTTTTCCCCCAGGGTTGGGGAATCAAGGACTAGAGGGCATAGGTTTAAAGTGAGGGGGTAAGATTTAGTAGGAACTTGAGGGGCAACTTTGTTTACACAGAGGGTGGTACGTATGTGGAATGAGCTACCTGAGGAAGTGGTTGAGGCAGTCAACTTATAAAAGACAGTTGGACAGGTACATGGATAAGAAAGGTTTAGAAGGTTATGGGCCAAACACTAGGCAAATAGGACTAGCTTGGATGGGCATCTTGGTTGGCATGGACCTGTTGGGCCGAAGGGCCTATTTCTAAGCTATATGACTCTGTGGCTCTAAGTGTAATTCCTTAAACATTTTCAACTTATTAAAACTTTACCTGCCTCACATGCAGTCAGAAGTGATAATTTATTGCATATGTGTATAATCAACAGCCAATATTTTATTTTATTACCTTCTTATTGCAGGAAACATTGTTAGGTCAGAAGCAACAGACTCAAACATGCCAACTGCTCAAGAAGAAACTGGAGAAGGTACCATGGAGGTTGATTCTCCAGCTGATCAGCTGCCACAGTCTTCATCATCATCCACAGTTTCAGCTCAGGCTCCATCAACATCATCCTCAACTGCTGGTTCCTGTTCCACTTCTCTCCTGTCTTCACCTGATGGTGAACACAAGCGCCCACCTCAATCAGCAGACAACCCTCCACAATCAGGTAAGAAAACACCATGCCTGTAAATGCTCAGTATAGTTTAGACCACGTTTTGCTTAAATTGGATTCCAACTATTTTTCCAAGAACTATGAAATTTTAGCTTCAATTTGAATTGGCTTCCCACTTAACATTTCCCCAAAATGAACATAATATCTGAGAAAGGAAGGATGTCTTAACCCGTCAGTGGCATTGGATTCCTCTTTTGTATTAGGTTCAATGAATACCATTCAGATTACATTTCAAATCAAACCTCAAAGTGCAGTGTACTGCTTGTAAAAGTAATGAAGTGCTGCATTGGCACTCTATAGCGATTCACAATTAGATGTTTAGCAATCTATGTTGTGAATAAAGCTTTACTCCAATCTACCAAGTGAGGGTCATAAGGGAATTTATTGTGGCTTCAAGTTTCATATCTAGTTCAGTTACAAATATGGAACATCAAGAGAATAAAAAGCATTTTTTGAAAAATAATCAAAATGCCATTTTGCCTTCTTGTGATCAGCAGCCCACAGAATAGATGAATTAGTTGCAGATCATAGGGTGAAGCTAATTCTCCTAACATCAAATTTCATGCTCACAGTAAGTGTAACAAAATATTTCTCTTAACTCTTTTCTGCCTCTTGAAAGTAAAGTGGAAATTTGGCAAAAGTAATCTAATGAGACTGGATGCTGTGAGGATTAAATTGAGCAAAATCATGAGTGCCTCTGGATCCCAGCTCTGACTATTCACCTCCATTTTTAATCAAATTAGGATACACTCTGGTGGTAGGTTTGTAACTTAAGGACTTTACTGAGGCAGGTAACTCCTGATTTAACCGTGCTTGCAGGTTTCCTCGGTCTTGGTAAGGACAGCTGTGAAGAGGAGATGCACCTTCGTAACTTTGCTTATAGGCTAAGAGTAACTGGAGTGCTTACCATGCCCCTCCTTCTCCTAGTGCCCCACTCCCATCACCCAAGGTCACCACCCATCCTAGGTATGGGAAGCAGACCCCAACTTTCTCTTCATTGGGGTTGCTAATCAGATTTGTACAGACTTGTGAACATTCAATTAACCAGTCCTCACAGTATGTAAGGAATTCCAGGCTTCTGTCTTTCCTCTGTGCAAATTCCCCTTTGTTAGCTAATACAGTAGACCAGTCATTATAATAATCATTTTTAGACAAAACAGCAGCATGAATCTGTCTATGATATGTATAATCATATGAAAGATTTATTGGATTAATATTCAGGTGGTCACATTCAAAAGAATTTTGCTAATAACTATAAACTGGTAGTTAGTTTCAAAAGTTAAATGGGTATGAATCTAGATAAAATGCCATTTGATTTTAACAAAATTAAGTATAGATTGTTATTTTTCACATGAGGAAATCCTTCCATGTATTCGACATATGCTGCAATCTGGCTCGGAGCTTGTAGCTAAGGAAATTTGTTGAGTATTTCTAAACTGAAAGATGTTCTGTGAATGCAATATGGCACATCTGTCTGCTGACTTACAGATTGATAACTGTTGCTTTATTTTAACTAAATTATCTTTGAGTAAGCTTCCTTGTACTACTTTAGCTTTTGCATAATGCTTATTGGATAATTAACCATAAATCTGAATTTTCTGCTCTGTATCTTAATTTTGGTATTGTCTACATAATTTATATAAAATATGCCTTCTAAGCAGTCCTAATTATAACTATGCAGTGTATGTACATGCTTGGTGCGTCTTTTATACCCATACCTCTTCCTTGGCATAGTGTGTATTGTATGTATTCTACTTCCTAAATTTGTATATTTACCTTGTAGGCTGATGGCTGCTGCCTTTTGTGAATGGTTTTGTTTCAGTACCTTAATCATTCTGCATTGGTAGAAGGTTTTGCTGCTATAGACATAGGTGTGGAAATGGTAGCTGCCAGTACCTGGCTATGAGCTGATGTAATGTAAGCAGAGAAAGTTGGCTTAGTTTATTTTCAGATAGAGGAATGTATTCAACAATGTTTGCAGCCAAGTTAACTAATTTGTATGATAACCTGCCATATCTGCATAATGTAGACATTACTTCAGATGAGCTTCGGCCTAACTGTCAAGAAGACACAGAACAACTAAAACACAGAGATCACACAGAAAGACATGGTAGTGAATTTCCAAAAAGTTCCTGGATCCTGCTAATTAATTATTCATTGATCCACATTTATAAAAGCATATTACTAAAACGAATCAGTTGTTGCAGAAGCAGTTGCCACCATTTGCCATAGCTCTTTAAGTTTGGTAATTATGCCTTCAGCCAGGAAAGTTGCAAATGGCATTCCAAGGGGGGAAAGGAGGAAACCAGTTAATTACAGACTGTCCAGTTTTTCCACCAGTTGTGATGGAGATATTGGAATCCCATCAAAGAAAACAGTATTGAAGCACTTGACAGTATCAGTTGATCCAAAAGACCATGGATTTATGATGGCCATGTTACGTCTGACTGCTGTAGTTCAGTTTTCTGAGACCATTATCATGTCAGATATGGTGTGTTTGTGGGTGATGGCTGTATAGATTTAATTCAAAAAAATCATAAGGTTCTACAGAAGTGATTATTACCAAAAAAAGTGCACATACTTGAAAGTTGATATTTGATGTGGGTTGTGGGGATGAGGAGGAGGTTGTGTAGAATGTAATTAGGGATAGACCCAGCGGTCTGTACTGAAGTCTCACCCAAGTGTGCAGATTACACTTAAATTAGGAAGCATGGTAAATTATCTGGATGAGAGCAAGAAGCTTAAAATGAGGAAAGATTAATGGGAAAACCTTTGAAAGATGGAGCTTAACTTGAGGAACTGCAAGAATTCTACTTTTGATATGAGATCAATTTAACTGGTGAGAAGTTATCTAAAAGTTACTAATGGTTATGCCAAATTGGACTGGGTTTTGAATTCTAATTAAGAAGTGATGAACCATGTTCATGCCTATTAAGAATAATTCCAGACTTTGATGACCACAAGCTTACAAAACATACAAAGTAAGAGGACTGACCAGAAGAGCACTGGAATAGTCGAGATTAAATGTAATGCAGGAATGTATGAGAGCTTTAGTGACGGAACTGAGGCAAGGTCTATGGCTGTTTATGGAGATGGAATTAGGTGGTATTTGCGAAGAAGATATGAAAGCTCATCTTCGAGTTAAATCTGGTTCAGCCTTGATGATAGTTAGGATGATGAATGGGGTCAAGTGTTTAGGAAACAGAATTTGTGGCAAGGATTGAAATCAATAGATTTGAAATTTCTAGCGTTTAGTTGGAGGAGATTTTTGGCTATTCAGTACTGGACAATGGCTGACCAAGCAGCTTGGCAAGTTGGAGATGATCCAGAGATGATGCAATTTAGTAATGAGATGTCAGGTGCATGGAGCAATCTTGTGGGTTGCATTTTCCAATGATTAGTTAATGTTAAAAATAGAAAGTGCCACCAGAGACAGTTGATTGAATTCTGTAAAGATAACTGACTAATTTCTTGCTAGATGTGGAAAAATCAGAATGGTTAATTTTTTGGCAAGACACATATCTTTATTTGTTTTTCTTTGTAAGCATCAGCTGTCCAACTTTCTGTCATCATTTTACATCAACATTCTTAATCAAATTTTCTATTGTAATAACCCACAAGCAAAATCATCAAGACAGCAAATGTAACAGATATCAACACAATGGGAATCTACTAGTTATTTATATTTCTTTAGGTTCAGGATTCTAATATGCCCTCTGTTATTATTGCTCAGCAATAAGAAAGCTCCAGTCATCCTAAATTAAAGGGCATCACTTTATCTTTAAGTTTCACGTATAATTCACAATGGAGGGTCACTGATATTCTTTCTGATCTTTATCTTTTACTATAAATGTTTAAATACCAATGAACTGTTTTGTTTTCCTTTTGTTTTGACTTTTTCTTACATCTAACTTTCCTTTTGCTTCTGTCATTAACTGTTTCTGTCTGTGTCAGAACTAAGAGCTCAGTCCAGTCGATCATCTGGGTAAGTTTAGTCAGTAAACGACTACAGCAGCTGAGCTTTTGAAGGCTGAACAACAGAAACAGCAGGATCTGGCAAAGAAGTCTTCATCACAGTCTGCCTCTGACCATTTCACCCATGAAGGCTCCTCACTGCATCCTAATATTTCAGGTTGCTGTTTGCTTTAAAATCTATCTAGAAACTAGACATGAATTTTTCTATTGATTTCCTTATTTTGCTCCATACTTGCCAGTTAATGAATTAGTTTCTGTGGAATTACCAGTTTAATGTGCTAAGCTTTTTAACAATAATATTCATGAAGAAATGGGTAAGCATAGAAATAAGCAGAGGTGATACTGACAAATACATAAACATACTTGTGGCATTTCAAAATAATTAAAATATGCCTATCTTGTGTTTGCAGGTAAATTCAAATTTTCTTTTTTTTCTTAATGGGTAAAATGATCCATAGTGCCTAATTCTTAGTATAAATAATTTTTCTGATTTTGTTTGAACCATCAGACAATAGTTTCCTCCTTTCAGCAACTATTCAAAATGTATTAAAATTAAAATAGCATTTTGGAGTTGTGGTCTGAAAAAGATGCAGTATTTTTGGTGGAAAGGTATGCTTTTTATTTGTTTGGAATTGTAATCAATATACGATAAAGTAAATGTAAATTGCAACGGGATAAACTTTTCTGTGAAGAGAACCTACGTTTTAACAATCTGCTTAATGTAGAAAAGAACCTAAACTAATTCCTCTTTTACAGCATTAATAAAGAGATTGAACATTTTATTGATAAACCTTGGCCCGAAGTTGAGAAGCGAAAATGTGCAGAATTTAAAAACGCAGGCTTCCTTCCCCAGGAGCTGATTATGCTCTTTTTGTGTCAAATATAAATGCAAGAATCTTTGTTAATTATCTGGCAGGAAAACAGAGCAGCAACCTGATGTGTTGATCTCAAGGATACAATGACTCGCCACAATTAATTTGATGTCTGTGAATCTCCCAAAAACTTCTCCCAATACAGCCTGCTTGGCAATTAAAATTTGTGCAAAAGAGGTTGTTGCTGGAGTTACATTAGAACATTTCCCTGATAAAAGCACTCCAGCTTGTCCTGATCCAAAAGGAAACTAAAATAAAGTTTAAAAAAATTACTGTGCATAGCCTCTTGTAACTTGGGCTGCTCCACCCAGTATATTGTTTCTGTTAGGGTGGGAAAGAGTAGGTAAACCCCTTCATCCATTTTAACTATTGTGCACTTAAATATCCTTGTCACAGAGATTCAGCTTTGTTTTAATTTATACACTTATCAGGATCTAGACATCATTGACAAGGCCAGCATTAAATAGCCATACAGAGTTGCTCTTGAGAAGGTGGACCCGGTGATGGAGGCACTGAATGTTTGGGTTATGAATGTGTAAAAATCAAGCAGACTAATTTGTTGTGGATGCTGTTGAGCTTCTTCAGTGTTGTTGGAGCTGTGCTCTTCCATACAAGTGGAGGATATTCCATTTCAGTCTTGCCTTGTAGATAATGGAATGGCTTTAGGGTGGCAGGAGGTGAGTTATTCACTGCTGGATACCCAGTCCCTAACTTGTGGTAGATACAGTACATATGTGGCTAGTCCAGTTGGGTTTATATTGTGGTGACCCCCTCCTCCACCGTTCCTCCATCTCCATAGGATGTTGATGGTGGGTGATTCAGTGATGGGTAACATGGTAAAGGTAGCTGGTTAGTTTCTCGTCTGTTGGAAATGGTCATGCCTGGCATTTATGTAGCATGTTTGTTACTTGCCACTTATGAGCCCATGCCTGAAGGCTGTGTAGGTTTTGGTGGACTGATTCAGTCACTGAAGAGTTGGAAATAGAATTGAACAGCCCTACTTCTGATCTTATGATGGAGATTGATGAAGCAGCTGAAGATGGAACTCTTACAGCAAAATCCTCAGGCTGGGATGATTGATCTTCAACAGTCTTCTTCCTTTGACTCCAGCTATTGGAGTATTTTCCACTTTGATTCATTGACTTCAGTTTTTACCAAAGTTTCATGTCAAATGCTGCATTGATGTCAGGGCAGTCAGTCTCCCTGCTCCACTGGAATTCCGCTCTTTGATCCATGTTTGGCCAAGGAGGGTAAGTACTACTTGATAGAACTTTCCATCACTTTGATGATTAACGATATACTGATTAGGCAGGGGGAAGGTGGAATGGCAATTAACCAGATAGGATTTGTCCTGCTTTTCATGAATAGGACATTTCGCATTTCTGGGAAAACTTTCCACATTGTCGGGTAGAACAATAGAACAGTACAGCACAATCTAGGCCCTTTGGCCCATGATGTTGTACTGACATTTTATCCCTGCTCTAAGATCTATCCCGCCCTTACCTCCTGCATAGCCCTCCATTTCCATCATTCATGTGCCTAGATACTATTGGTCGATGCCACTGTTGTAACTTTACTGCAATGGCTTGACGAGAGATGCAGCTATTTCTAGGCAGTTATTCTTCGGTACTATGGCCATGTTGTCGTTTGGTCCCATTGCCTTATTCTGTATCTAGTGCTGTCAGCCATTTCCTGATTTCTTGTGTCGTAAATTCAAATTGTTGAACACTAGCTCCTTCTGATGGTTTGAATTCAGGAGGAGGCTCAGACGTATCATCCATCCATCAAGCAAGTCTGGCTGAAAATGGTTCTGAATGTTTCTACTTTGTCTTTAGCACTCGCGTGCTGGGTCTCATCAGTAAGGATGAGAATGGTCTTGGAGCCACCTCATGAATTAAATGGATTAATTGCAGAATTCATTGCACATATTTGGAAATTAGTGCTCCATATTTTGGATTTGCTTCAGTTTAAGTTGTTCTGTCTGCTCTGCAGCGATGCATTCAATTCAGATCATTGTGTTACATATTGTTGTTCCCAGAACCCTATTTTTTAAATTACATTTTAAGACTCTCACCCGGTGGCTAATGGTGGGTTACCTGTAGTTTTAGCTGATAAGTAAATGATGGGTGTTTTGTGCGCAGAATAAAGTACTCTAGCAAGTGAAGTAGTATAATCAAGTGCAAATTGTATACTTGTGCCGATAGCAATATAGATTCCCTATTCATCCCTGCAAGACCATTAACATCCTTTTTTCTCAGTCTGATTTCTTAAAACTTTCAACTCAGATGATATATTTAAACAAACAATTATTATTTGTTGTGTGCCTTAATGCATAATTCACTATGTCACATGGGTAGCATGATGTGTCTTCTTTTCATCATCTTTCTCTGCAATGAGATGAAGCATTGTGCGTTTCCTGTTATAGAAATTACTCTCAATGATGCTGGTGCTGCCCCTGGTGTTATTAGTGCTGCTGGTGCTACTGCTGATCATTTTTATGATTTCTGGTGCAGGCTGGAAATGGACTCTTTCATCTATTTGCTGACCTGTCTTAGTCTCAAGAATGTATAACCTTGGGATGTTAATCTTACAAATAGACTTTAACTGAGTTCCAGGTGTTAATAATCTGCTTGCCTTCTCAACAACTAGGATCATGATTTTGTGTTGTTTTACTACTGGCCTCTTAGTACTTGAGTATCAGTAGATCATGGTCATACTACCACTTAGTCTTGTGGATGATATATAATCTGCCATTCTGTAGCCAGACTAGCATTTTCATGTCAATCTTTAGTCATGTAGCCCAGAGTGACAGTAAGAAAAGGCTTGGGTCTTCCTTAGTCTCTCTGCATTTGATAAGGGTCCCCTTGATTGTTTAGACATGTCTGTCTACGAAATTACATTCTCTCAGACAGAGTGAGAATGAAGTCGCAACAGTGAACCTGCATTGCTCAATAGTTCTAAATTGTGTAAAGATGAAATGGGGTTGTTTATTGCACATCAGCTTCTAGGGAATCCTTTGGAATGGTATACAACGGACAGGATTCTAATTGCTGTTTTCATTATCAAGTCTTTCAACCTTCCGATGAATGGGAACTCAGTGTAGTAGTCTACTAATATGAGATCCCATTCTTGGTTGCATGTGAACAAATCTGTTGCTTTGATGTGCCATGGTCTTAGTGGTGTGTCAGTTGCCATCATTTCTCTTTTTGTTGTGTTCTTATGCACTTCTCACATACAAAACATACCAGTTCGATAATAAAAACTGAAAATGCTGCAGACACCTACTAGGTCAGGCAGCATCTGTGGAAAGAGAAGCAGTTAACATTTTATGTTGAACATCCTTCATTGAAATAAAGTTCTACTTTTAGTTCAGATTTCCAGCATCTGTAGTTTTTTTGCTTTCATTGCTGGCAAGACCAGCATTTATATTCCGTCTTTAATTGTCCTTGAAAAAGTGACGGTGATCTTTTGGTGTGTGAACTTTGTACATAGCTCCTACATAGATACCCTTTCACTCTTGTTTTCCATTCTTTCTTGTCTGTTATTTAACTGTGTCAACCCTGCTTCCTTTGCTGGGACTAATCTGAAGGTTGGTTGTCTTCCTTTATCTAGTTGTGATTTCCTATACAGTAAATGGCCTATGTTATAGAGTGCGCTCTTCCTTCCCAATTAAAGCTTTCTACGTATTCGAGTCAGTTGAGCTCCAAATGAATTAGTCCACTAATCTTTCATTTATTTCCTTGAATTTGCACTTCTGGCTGTGTTTCTAAGCTTTGCAAGGGAATTGGTAAAAGGTTCGCCTCAGGGTTTGGAACTCATTTCTGCAGATTCAATGATTCAATTTCAGCTTGAAGTACATGCTGAATTTTTGAGAGATCTTGTCAATACTTTATTCTCTGATTCAACCCTTTTCTTCCTGTCCCCAAGAAGATGTAGCTGACTGGTGCCCTTCAGAAAACTTTTCAGTTTATGTTTTTGCTTATACTTTGGAAACATCTCCATAATGCTATCAGCCTCCCAGTTCATCATGGGTTAGAACTGTGCAGTCATTACAGCCAGCTTTTACACATTGCAGTACAAACCTCCTGGTTATTATTAAATTTTTTGAAAGTGAAATCCAGTATTCAATCCAGCATTCACATTGTTTCATGTGATAAGGAATTTTAGTCACAAGACCATTGTCACCATGTTATATATTGTTCCCAGAGTTCTGTTTCCTAATTACACTTTGAGACTCAAATGTGTAGGTTACATCTGGTTTGTTTTTCAGTTTACCAGCCAGGTGCTGCTGAGTGATACAATCTGTATTTACTCACAGAATATCATGCACCAGTGAATGATGTGGTACAGTGAGTGCGAATGCTTTACGTGCACCTTTAACAATCCAATTCATTCATACAACGATATAACAGCTGTCTGTTTTGGAGTTATTAAAATCCATATGGTCAGTGCATTTAGTAGCATATTTGTAAGGTGCCTACAAATTCTGCTTGTCTGAGGAAAATCAGTAGATAATACCTTTGAGAATATAAGCCAGAAAACGTTATCTTGCACGTTTCATGTTGGTGAAGAGGAGTTCCAGTTTGCATTCCAGGTTGAGTTTTGAAATTATAAATTTGTATCCCTTCCATTAAGTCTTGGTCCACTTCATTCCACTGCTAAGTTGAGGACTGTTTTAGGGTATAAACTTCATTTTCACTAACAGCAGCAACAGTACAAAGTAAAACTGATTCCCCTGTGCCATAGTTGGAGTTAAAATCATTTAACATTATTTTAGTAATTAGAGCCTTGCAATTTGTAAATGTTACTTTTTAAAAGCTAATTCTTGGTATGAAGGCATCACAGCAAGACAGCCATTTTATCCTGATCCCTGAATTCCATTGTACCTAGCTGTGAGAGTCACAACACAGCGATGACATTAAAGACCAGAAGGATGACAGCGTACATCCCTGAGGACATCCGTGAACCATTTGAGGTGTGGCACTTTTGTTGCAGCAGATAGTTCTGCTGCCTCAAAGCTCCAGTGACCCAGATTCAATCCCACCCTGTGGTGCTTTCTGTATGAAATTTGCACATTCTCCTTGTGACCACATGGGTTTCCCCAGGTGCTCTGGTTGCTTCGCATATGCCAAAGACAGTGCAGGTGGGTGATAGGAGAATTGGACAGTTGCTTATGGGCATCAGAGAGACAATAAATTACAGGGAAGTAAGTGAGAGAATGGGATTAATGAGTTTGATCTGAGAGCCAGCACAGACTCAATGGGCCAAATTAATGCCTCCTATTCATGAGGAAACATGAAATAACTGAGATAAATATTTGATGACTTTTTGAACATTTTTTACTGGTTTTTAACTAAATTCAAATTGTTAACTTGCCTTGGTCAGATTTGAATTCATGTTTCCTGAATTATTAATCAAGCTCACTATAATTTTGTAGTGCTGTTATGCCTTTTATTTCACAGACAGGATATAGTCATCATTGGCAAGGCTAGCTTTCATTGGCCATCATAGGTGGTGAGGAGCTATCCTGCTGAACTGTTGTTGAAGGTACCGTTAATCAGGGAATTTTAGCTTTCCTTCATTGACAATGAAGGATCAGCCCTATATTTCTAAATGGAGATGGTTTATGAGTGGGAGGGTAATTTGGAGGTACCATTATTCCCATATATTTTCAGCCCTCGTGCTCCTGGATTGTACTAGTGAGGGATTGAGAGATTGTTGAAGAAGCCTTGATGAGGTGCTATAATACCTCGTGCAGACTGCCACACAGTGCACCAGTAGTGGAGAGAGTGCGGCAGTTGAGATCACAACCGATCAATCATGATCTTACTGAATACAGAGCATGTTTGAGGAGCCAAGTCTTCTAATCCTGCTCCTAATTTATATGCTTGCGTCAACCTGTTCATCGCAGCATATCCATCCTCTGACCTGCTCTTGCAGCCGCAATACTTATGTGGATGGTCCTGTTGTTTCTTGTCAATGGCAACATCCCAGGATATTAAGGGATTCAGTGACAATAATGCTGTTGAATATCAAGGGAAAATGATTACTCTTTCTTGTTGGCATGGTCATTGCTTGTATGACGGAAATTATTACTTGCCATCTATCATCCCAAGCCCCTCGTGTTTTCTAGGTCTTGCTGCATGTGGGCATGGACTGCTTTATTATTTGAGGAGTTGCAAAAGGAACTGAACTCTGCTCAAACATCAGCAAACATTCCTCCTTCTTGCATTATGAATGGAGAAAGGTGCATTGATGAAGTAGCTGAAGATGGTTGGGCCTGACACTGCCTTAAGGAACACTATACCGATGTCTGTGGCTGAGATCATTGGCTTATAAACTGAACATGACGTGAACATTGTTGGTGAGTAAGCGCACTTGGTAGCACACTTTGACAACTACTTCATCGCTTTGTTAAGTCAGTTTTCAAGGACACCCCTCTTGATTGTATACCACTTCTATCATTTGGACATGATGTACTGAGGGATGGTGATAGAAGAACTGGGTTCTTAGATGAAGTTAAGAATTTATGAATATTGAATATATAACTACTATACAACTCCTCTACTTATGACATGACCGTAGATGTAATTGAGGAGGATTTTGTAAGGTTACCTGAACTATGTGCATCCTTGTCTCCATACCCAATACTTGGGTCAATACCAGGTCCATCTGGTCATCTTCCTTTTTTTGTATGCTATGAACTGTCTCACACTCTGATCACAGTGCCAATCCATTCAATGGTCTGAGATGTCAATTGGAGAAACAAAGTGGTTGCTGCAACAGATGCTAATGGACAGTTGATGTGATGTGTTCCATGATCTGAGTCTCATCACAAGCATACCTTAGGTTATCTAGCATCTTCCATTTGTGGAGCAAATACCCTCATCATCCCTAGCGTTTGTACATTCTGTTAAGAGCTGTTCAGTTTTCAGGAAGGTCAGAGGCTCCCAGGGCTGCTCCCTGTTGACCATACCCTTCTATCACTTGGGGATTGTGATGGAGGAATTGGATTATTGGATAATAGTTAGGAATTTGTGTATGTTAATAGGTCAGGCTGTAAAGTTAGTATGAGGTATTCCAACATTGGATGTATGCCAAAATCCATTCCACTTGGTCCCTCTTGGTTAGAATTTGTTCTGAAACACCAGTTCTGTGCTGAATATTAATCCCAATAAGTGTCATATACTGGGGACTCTAACACAAGTCCTGAACTTGCTGATTGTTTTATACCAAAGAATATCCCTGCTATACCTGTGCTAATTTGGATTTATGTTTTTTAAATAATGTAATTTAGGAATGTTTTTAAATTGCTTTTTGGGTCATTGTAATTAGTTACAATTTTTAAATAATTTTGGGGATTGTTTTTAGTTGGAATTGGAATTGTTTGTATTGAATGCTGCCAAATATCAGAGAGATTCAGGGTTTTTTGACAAAACTGACAGCAGGAAACGTTGTGAAATGTGGACTGGGGCTGCTTATGGTCTACCTACGTAATGGTAGTACATCACTGAAGGTCCTGCAGCTCCACGGGTTCTTGTCATTTAGGATTGGTGCTGTTTCATGCAGCAAATCAACATTAACAGATCTGGAAAGGTCAGCTGTGAAAGTGGGTGGCTTAGCTTTGACCGATAGTTCTTACCCATTGATTTTTATTGCCGTTTAATAATAATTGAGTGGCTTGGTAGATTGTTTCGAGTCAACCATATTTCTCTGGACCTGGATTGGTGTATAGGTCAGATCAGGAAAGCACAAAAATGTTGTTCCCCCAAGGACTGGATGAAATTTTATCACAAGTCTGGTAGTTTTGATGTTTAAGAGAAAATATGGAACATGATTGCCAATATTGATATAATTGATTTCTATTCTATTTACTTAAGTGAAAATGAATTATTTTGGCCATTACTTGTCCAGAAAAATAACCACCAACTATTTCTAAAATGAAAAACCAAAAATATCCTCACCTAGAAACTGGATTGCACCTATTTTGTGTGTGCTAAAACACAGTTGCATTTAGAGCTGATGTCCTTTTGGGTTCCTGCAAAATGTCATGAAATTTTCAAAATGATATTTAAATCACTGAAGTGGAACATGCAGGATTCTTGAAAAGACCTGCCCTAATTTGGTACATCCACCAACACTTTGCTGCACAATTATCAAGGAAGTGTGTAAATCCTTAAAGACACACTCTTCACTGGTGGCCAAATGCTATCAACACTTTTTTGGCAGCAGTGGAGGTAGAGGGACAGGAAGACTTCTTCCACATTCACTCAAAGGGACATGCAAGTCCTGGTCAATGATATACATGTCCAGAGGAAGGCCTCCCCATGGAGGTGGGGTGAGGGGTGTGGTCAAGAGGCTCACAAGGCCTTCCATTAGAAGAACCACTATACCTTTACCACAGTAATTTCTTCCAGGATTGATAATTCTTGCAAAATTCAGCAATGTAGGCTTACACTTTATCTCCTCTGTATACCACTGTAGACATCTGCAGAGTGGGGACCCACAGAGCAAAGTGTATTTTTAAGTGCAAATTCTTTTTAAAAAGAAAATTCTCATCAGGAAATACAGTTGTAGTAAATCATTAAAGTAATTGGAACAGGATTCAGTATTTAAATGTTATACTCAGTGCAAGAGGACAAGATGTGTGTGTTTTGTTTTGCATTATCTGGGTTTCCCATCTGCTTATTGGTGTACAATCTTGGTGATAACATTTGGAATGTCTTGAGGGTTACTTGGCTTGCATTGAGTACTTTGAATCAACTCTTTGTCATGGTTAAAAGTCCTTGCTGATGGCTTCCCTCCTCTGCTCGACTGGCAGATGTACAATATCTGTGGATGCTGAGCAGGTGCATCCTTCTGGAGGCTGGCTTCTCCTTGCTCCTGTGGTTCCTCAGGCTTGGGATTTTCTTACAGATCTTCTTTTGACACTGACTTTTGTACAGCATGCAGCACACAACAATGAAGTCTCCGCATATGCTAGATGTATATTGCATGGTGACCCATGACTGATACTCACCTTGAAGAGACCAATAACCTTTTCCATAAAGGTCCAAGTACAGGGTCTTGACCTGAAATGTCGACTTACACCTTTTGCTTCACAGGTACTGCTTGACTCTGATCTCTTCCAGCATTCTGTTTTTTTTTGCAGCCTTTTCCACCACACTTCTGGTATTTGCTTGGCATACATTGCATCTGTGCTCAGCTGCTTTGGTTGGATAGAGCATAAGTGTGAGTAGAAAGGAAAGAAGACAGGAGTCTTTTTCCCTCACAGAATACATCCTTCCAGCAGTGCTGGCCACTGAAAATGTTCAGCATTGCAGACGTCCTTAAGATAAAGGGGTCAGGTATTTCCTGGAAATATGACGTTCACTGTGAGGAAATGCTTCTTCTGATCCTTTAAAAGCTGTACACAGAGGCTGTGGAAATCTTTCCTGTTACTGAAGAACTCTTAGTTTTTCATGAGACTTCCTTTGGGCACATGAGTGCAGGCAATGACTGCTGTGTTCATGGGAAGATAAAAATACTGGTGAGTCCTAGTGCCTAAGATCCCACCTGAAGTGCCACTGAAACCAAAGAATACAGTGCCTGGGTGAACTATGTGGTGCTATGGTGAGCAGAATATTGGGACACATGGCAGAGATCTGCTGCAGCCACTTGGAAAGATCATGTGATGATGTTGACCTTCAAGGAGAGAGTAGTCTGGGCATGAGCATGGCTGAAGTTCTTTCCCTAGAATATCAGATCTAAGTGACATTAGCCTTGGAAAGTCGGATCCATCAAATGTATTTTTTAATAGAGAAATAGTAGGATGTAGTCTCTCTGCAGACTTTTTGGGAATGGGGTCTTCACTGATGGGCATTTCCTTTCTTCCTGCCCTGAGGTACCGGATCCACCCTGAGTAGACAGGCGTAATTATAATAATACCTTCACTAATGAAGTTCTGCTGGCAGTGTCATGACTGAGGCGCTAAATGAATGAGTATCTGGTCGACTGAATGCTGGAGAAAGAAACTTTCTGTTAGTTTAAGCAAGTATACTTTGGAATGTACTCAAGCAGACTGCAGTTAGTTGTGAAGCTGCCAGTCAAGAATACCAATGTCAGCAGAGTAACCCTATTAACCGCAAAAAGAATGACAAACAATCTTTTAAAACTATGCCATAATACTTGTAGTTTGGAGCTTTGATCTCCAATTTTTGACAGGCAGAACTGGACATCACATGAATACTGGCATTATTAGATGATTTCTGATGTAGGGAAATGATCATGTGCAGTAATATGGATTACTCAAGAAAGTGTCTAGCTTTACAGTTAATTCAATTTAATCTGGAATTAATGGCTAGTGGGGTCTAGTCTATATGAAACCCAATATTACACAAATACCACCTGAAATATAGGCATTACGCAATCCCATTTCTCAACACATCTGTAACTGCAAATCTCTTTATCATTTGTACATTGAGGTTTCAATGTAAGGCCAGCATTTATTTCCCATCTCTAATTTCCCTTGAGAGTAATGGCAAAAGGGCAATAGGTAGAGGTAGCTGCCATGTTGAACTACTGCAGTCCTTCAGGCAAAGGAACTCTGTCTGTGTCTTTGCAAAGGAAGGGTAAAGATTTAAACAATGATGATGAAGGAGCAGCATACATTTCTAAGTCAGGAAAGCATGCGAGTTGGAGGAGGTGGTAGTGTTCCCATGTGCCTGCAGCCCATGTCATCCTTAGTGGTGGAGGTTTTGAGTTTGGGAAGTGCTATTGGATTAGCCTAACCAAGTAAACACAAAGCATTTTGTTGTTGGCATAGAATGTAGCTATGGTGCACTGCTGGATGGCATGAATATTTAGGATGGTTGATGGCAATTCAATCACAAATGAGCAGCTTTGCTCTGGATGAAATGGAGATTATTGAGTGTTATTGAAATTCCATTCATCCAGGGATGTGGAAAGTATTTCAAGGCACTCCTGACTTGCACCTTGTAGATGATGAAACAGTTTTTGGCAGGAGATAAGTCACCTGCTGCAGAATACCTAAACTCTGAGCTGCTTTTGTAGCCAAGTAAATAATGGGGTGCATCTGGTTACATTTCTGGGCAATGTTGATTCTAGCATGTTGTTAATGAAAGTTTAGTAATGGAAATGCTTTGAATATCAAGACTAAATGAGTAGACACTCCCTTGATGGAGATGGTGATTGGCTGGCACTTATAAGGCTGTGCTTCCAAGAAAACATAGACTGTTTCACTTTTGAGGGGTTGTGAATGGAACTGAATATTGATGATTGTACAAAGAACATCCCCACCTCTGACCACATACCATTCATAATGCAACTGAAGATGGTTGCGCTCAGGACACTGCCAAAAAGAAGACCTGATGTGATATCCTGGGGCTGAATTGGTTGGACTCCAACAACCAAGGTTGGTCCAGAAGATCAAGTCACATGGGATCCATGGTGAGATGGTAAATAAGATCCAAATTTGGCTTGGCCATGGAAGACAAAGGGTAGTGGTAGAGGGGTGTTTTTCTGACTGGAGGCCTTTGTCTGGTGGTGTTCCTCGAGGACCAGTGCTGGGCCCTCTCTGTTTGTAATAGATGTTAATGATTTGGAAGAAAATGCAGGTGGTCTGATCAGTAAGTTTGCAGATGACCTGAAAATTGGCAGAGTTGTGGTTAACGAGGAAGGTTGTCAAAGGACACAGCAGGATATAGTTCATTTGAAAGATGGAAAAATGGCAAATGGAGTTTAATTCAGAGAAGTGTAAGGTGCTTCACTTTGGAAGGTTGAAAGGAAAGTATACAGTAAATGGCAGGACCCTGAGGACCATTGATGTATAGAGCGATCTTGGGGTGCAAGTCCATAACTCCCTGACAGTGGCAAAACAAGTGGACAGGGTGTTAAAGAAGGCATCTAGCATGTTTGCCTTCATCATTTAGGGCATTGACTATAAAAGTTGGGAAGTTGTACTGCAAGTGTATAATGTTTTGGTTAGGCCACATTTGGAGCATTGTGTGCAGTTCTGGTTGCCACATTACAGGAAGGATGTGGAGGTTTTAGAGAGGGTGCAGAAGAGGTTCACCAAGATGTGGCCGAGATTGGGGTGTATTAATTATAAAGAGAAGTTGGACAAACTTGGATTCTTTTCTCTGGAGTGTCAGAAGCTGAGGGGTGACGTGATTGAAGAATATGAAATGAGAAGCATAGATGGGATAGATAATCAGTCCTTTCTAGGGTGGAAATGTCAAATACTAGAGGGTATAGCTTTAAGGTGAGAGGGGGAAAGTTTAAAAATTTGCAAGGTAGGTTTTGTTTACACACAGACTGGTAGTACCTAGAATGTGCTGTTATTGAAGGCGGTAGAAGCAGATATGATAGCAACATTTAAGAGGCATTTAGACAGGCAGACGTATGAACAAGCAAGAAATGGAGGGATATAGACCATGTGCAGTTTGATGGGATTAGTTTAATGTCGCATCATGGTTGGCATAGACATAGTGGACCAAAGGGCACGTTCCTGTGCTGAACTGTTCTATGTTTCTGTGTCATCACATACATCAAGTAATTTCAGCATCCAAAACTTACCTTAAACTAAAATAAAATTTACAAATCCATTAATATTTTAATTGCTATTTAAAGACAGTTTAAGATAGGGTATCATGTGAGAAATTAACAAAATTTAGATCATCAATCTAGTAGGAGTAAGCAGCTACAAATGTTTCAGTTATTGGAAGTTGCTTTTTGAAGTCATTATTAATGGTTTCAGTGGTTTTATGTATTTCACCCAGCGGTTTATGGAAAAGTCATGAGATTATTCTCTGGCTTTAAGAGAAACCAATGAAGAATTTTAAACTAAAGGTCTGTTTATTTTTATTAAAATGTATAATCTTGGTGTTATTTTTGCTGCTAGTATGGTATGGTAAATATATCTCTGACATATTGCTTACATTTCACACATGGTTTAATCCCATGTAATTTCTCATTGTTTTTAATAAAGCTGATTTCTTTCTATAGATCAATTTAGTCAGACTGCAGAATGGAATTTCACTAAGCAAATTGTAATTTATTTTTGTGGTTAATTAATAATGCATCTTTTCCCATTGATAGAGAAGTTACTTGCCCATAGATTGACTGTGGCCCAATTACTTATGGGGCAGTGGGAATGAACAAGAGCACTTATCAGTAACTCCAGAGTTTAAAATTGTGAGGCTGGTTAGCCACCAGGTGGGAATAGATGGACTGGGCAATAGCAAGCGAATCAGAGGTTTTCAGCAAACAAAATCATCGGAGGTTAGTGTAGAGTGAAACAAGATTGCAGAGTAAGAGGATACAACTCGTGTTTCTTTGATCATTGTTGTAGGAGTTGGAATGTAAGAGATCATGAGTTTAGTGTGATGGGTGGGGATTATGTTCTGAGATTATCAGGTGATTACGGACTCAGTAAAAGTCCCTTTAAGATAGAGAGTGTGTGTGTATGTGTGTGTGGGGCGTGCTTACGTCAATAGAAGATAAAGGACGTAATGACGTTGTTGAAGAAGTCAGAAGAAGGAGAGAGAGAGAGAAGGGAGAGAGACACCAGCCTGCTTGTTTTCTCTATCGATGGATGAGAAACAATAACTGTTTCTGCCACTGAAATCCATGTATGGAAGTTGGAAGTAATCCGGTGGAGTTCACTTTGTTGCTGACCTGTAGAAGGAAACAGGTATTTGTATGTGGACGACCACGGTTCGGATGCTTTTCGGGGTGAGGCAGTCACTACCGAGTAAACACTGGAGTGTCGTTTGGGGTCCATCGTGGAACATTTGGATTTCGTATGTACTCTCTCTATGTTTTTCTACATCTACATCTTATCTTCAGACAACGGTGGTGGTTGAAGAAGCCCTTGCTCATGTTTCACCTTATGGCTTGCAGAACTGAACTTTAAGAACCATTCCGGAACTGGGAGTTTTGGACTTTGTCACACACACACACGAAGAGTTTAGTTTTGGGGTTAACATTCGAGGTTTAACATTTTTGAATTCTAACATACTAACATTTTTACTTTTATTTTACGTATTATCATAAGTAGTGATTAATAAAATAGTTTTTAACACTAAATCATGCTCAGTGTGTTTCTTTTGTTGCTGGTTTGTGACAAAATTGGGGGCTCGTCCGGGATAGTTCCCAAGGTTAACGAGATTCGTCTGGGATCCAATCCAAAGGTTAACGAGTATCGTCTGGGATCGTTCCCCAGATTGACGAGATTTGTTCGAGATTCAATCCAAAGATTTTTGAGGGAGGTCTGATAAATTCTTTTTAATTGGCTTGTGTGTGTGGAAACCAGCAGCAATGGATATTAAGGCATTTTTGGAGTCACCAACCCAAAAGGGATTGGAGGTGGCGAAAAAGGATGATTTGATAAAGATTGCTACAAGGCTAAACCTTACAGAAGTAAAGCAGTCTATGAGAAAGGCAGATATTCAGAGACTGATAGCTGGCCATTATGTGGAAAAGAAGGTGTTTGAGAAGGAAGTGTTAAAACAGTTTCCTGGCAGTGAAATAGCAATTTCTGAGGCACAGGTACAGCTGGCAAAGATAGAGGCTGAACGAGAGCAAAATAAATTAGAGGCTGAACGAGAGCAAACCCAGTTAAAGATAGAGGCTGAACGAGAGCAAAAGAATTATTCCACCATAGAGAAAGAATTACTGTCGCTTGTTTTAGCCTTGCAACATTTCAGTGTATATGTTTGCACCGCTCAGAAACCATTGACTGTATATACAGATCATAATAACCCATTGGTGTTTCTGAGCCGAGTCAAAAACAAGAACAGAAGGCTGTTAAACTGGAGTTTAATTTTGCAAGAGTTTGATCTCAGGATAACTCACATTAAAGGCAAAGATAATGTGATTGCTGATTGTCTTTCCCGATGTTAAATGGGAAACATGTATCTGTACTAATCTGATAGTCTGTAGTTGTGTAGCATGATAATTATTAACATTACTAACTGTATGCGCGGTTAAAATTTTCTTGGGAAAATTTTTTTTTAGGTGGGAGGTGTTACGGACTCAGTAAAAGTCCCTTTAAGATAGAGAGTGTGTGTGTATGTGTGTGTGGGGCGTGCTTACGTCAATAGAAGATAAAGGACGTAATGACGTTGTTGAAGAAGTCAGAAGAAGGAGAGAGAGAGAGAAGGGAGAGACACCAGCCTGCTTGTTTTCTCTATCGATGGATGAGAAACAATAACTGTTTCTGCCACTGAAATCCATGTATGGAAGTTGGAAGTAATCCGGTGGAGTTCACTTTGTTGCTGACCTGTAGAAGGAAACAGGTATTTGTATGTGGACGACCACGGTTCGGATGCTTTTCGGGGTGAGGCAGTCACTACCGAGTAAACACTGGAGTGTCGTTTGGGGTCCATCGTGGAACATTTGGATTTCGTATGTACTCTCTCTATGTTTTTCTACATCTACATCTTATCTTCAGACAACGGTGGTTGTTGAAGAAGCCCTTGCTCATGTTTCACCTTATGGCTTGCAGAACTGAACTTTAAGAACCATTCCGGAACTGGGAGTTTTGGACTTTGTCACACACACACCCGAAGAGTTTAGTTTTGGGGTTAACGTTCGAGGTTTAACATTTTTGAATTCTAACATACTAACATTTTTACTTTTATTTTACGTATTATCATAAGTAGTGATTAATAAAATAGTTTTTAACACTAAATCATGCTCAGTGTGTTTCTTTTGTTGCTGGTTTGTGACAGTTAGTGTAGAGTGAAACAAGATTGCAGAGTAAGAGGATACAACTCGTGTTTCTTTGATCATTGTTGTAGGAGTTGGAATGTAAGAGATCATGAGTTTAGTGTGATGGGTGGGGATTATGTTCTGAGATTATCAGGTGATTAAAAGTGAGGGTGATCGGGGCAGCTTTGTTTAAAATGCAGTTTGGTTGAGGGGAATGTCAATACTCTTCATGCATACACATTGTTGACATTGACCTATTGGACTTGGCAGCTCTGGCCTTCAATTGAGTTTCCTAAATCATGGAAAATATTGTATTCAAATTGCTGACAAAATCTGAGGCAATTAGCCTCATTTAAATATTGTGATTAACAATCCTGCTCTGTAGAGTAATTTATTTGTTCAATGTAACATCAGCTATAGCGAAGCTGATAGAAAATGTGTTTGCAGCAGGTTGGCGTCACGCTTACCAGTTTTTTCAGATTCACCTTCACTCCTCTCCTGTTTGTCACGTTTCCCCCTATATGTAGATAGAAAGTGACTTCACTCTGATCATAGGAATGAAATCTTCTTTATATACTTTAAATTCATAATATTTCTGTAATTTTGAATACTGGGAAACTGCAACAAGAGACTACTGAATTTCTATAAACAAACTTTGCTAACTAGTTCCTATCTGCTAACTAGCCACTAGATAATAGTGTCTGGTATTCAACCAAAGATGTGCTTGATAAGTGTATGCAAATAGCAACCAACTGGGATATTTTACCCTGATACTTAATTTGAGTAAATGGTTTTCATTATTAGAAGAAAAGACAGGTAAAGTAGAACCCTCTCAGTCACTCTGTACAGCTGGGTTGCTGACTATATTTAAGAAGTTGAAATTATTTTGAATTGATTCTCGATGACAAAAGAAATTTAACAAAAGTACATGGCAGAACTGATGGTGTATTGAGAGGTTACAGAGGAAGATAAAGTAATATTAATGGTGACAGAGCTTTCAGATGCCTTGGTCCTAATCTCTGGAATCTTTCCCTAAGATCATTTTCCTCATTTTCTTTGAAATATTTTTATTTTTTTTAACAATATCTTCCAATACCTCAGTGAATTACCCAATCTTTCAATATAAGCATACAGTAGATGTAGACCAAAAGAGGAGCACATTTTTCCCTCTATCATGAACTCTGTAACACTGAAGTTAATTATTGTGCATTTAAATGTTCTAGCTGAGATCTTAATTAGTCTCCTGCATGGTTAAATACTAAACATTCATCATAAGAGCACTATATAATATCAAACAGTAGAAACTTTTTCAGCACAATGAATCAGTTGGAACAGAAATTCATATAGCCTTCGTTTTGACATAAATTGTGTGTTGTATAAATCTTTGAAAAGAAAATTATTTTGTTAATTGTTATTCCAGCTTGCATTCATTATCTCACAGCATAAACCCAAACTTATCTCTTTTTGCAAAAATGAATTTAAACAGGAAGTATTCACAGCTTTGTGGCTTCTTTTTCTTGGAGATTGCAATTAACAGAAGTGCAATTCAATTTTGAAGTTAAATCTAATTTTTGTTTCAGATTCCCCTTCTTCTGTGGTAAACAAACAACTTGGATCCATGTCACTTGATGAGCAACAGGGTGCGTTCAGCAAGAGATATGTGAATTAACACATATTTCTTCATTAATTCCTTTATGATTTCATCTATTGTCTGTAGAATTTCGTTTTTGTTTTTATATTGCCATGATGTCTTGGTTTCAGTGTGGCAAGCTGCTGTCACTCTGATCTATTTTATTTGAATGGGCATTGAGTACATTCCTCTTCCTATTGTTTTGATTCCTTTATTACCTGCTGTGAGAATAACTGAATCAATTTATATACTTAGATTTGTAAATTTGGCTTCAATTTCAAAATGTCCTTTAAAAGAAAAAAACTCCTAACAAAGTATGTATTTCTAATTTTGCACCAATTTTGAGTAGTGTTTCTTGTAGGGTAAACCAAACACAGGGTAAACTAATCTACTGTTATCTTCCTTATGAGTCTTAACTGTGTACTGTAACTTATTCCAACATATTTTTACCAATCATACTCAATATTTAGAAGATGAAATTCACCAGGAAAGGGCATTTTTTATTTTCTCTTTCTTTGGTAGAAACATTTTCCATCCCAGAACAAGAGTGGTATATTAGTAAATTCACTAATTTGGCAAGAACTGTTTTTAATATATTTTAAAATACTTTCAAAAATTACTTTGGTTTCATTGCAAAGGAGAATAATTATTATGCATTTCTACATCACTACAACACCTTTAGTTCAAAAATAAGTTCCAATGCACCTCATGGAAAGATGATCTGACAAAAAATGTATTTAATAAAATTAAGAGGATTGACTAAAATCTTAAACCACTGTATTTTAAGGGACCTAAAAGGGGCAGAGACAGAGCTTAAGGCCTTGATCTCTGAAATTAACAGTCACCTCAAGTCAAGCTAAGAAAGTTGAGAATGTGTAAAATGGCTCAACTTAGAGAAATGCAGAACTTTTGAAGGGTTGTAGAGCTTGGGAAGGGCACCAGTGAGGGAAGGAAATAGAATTCAAGGATGCAACTATTAAATTAGAGGCATTGTGGCACAGCCAGTCAATATATGTCAGAGAATGACTGCAGCAAAGTTCTGGAAAATTGATGGTTGTTAAATATGGGAAGATGTTGGCAATGGGAGCTCTGAAGTAGCAAAAATTAAAAAAATATAAAAATGCTGGAAAAAAAACAGCAAATGAATAAAAGAAAAAATGGCAGTTCTGTTCATCAATTACAGATGCTGACTGATATCCTTTGTATTTCTGGCAAGATCTTTCTGAATTTCAGATTTCACATTTGCTTGCTATTTGAATTTTAATATCCTTTAGGCAAATTGGTATCCTATGATTTCAATTTTCACCTAAATATGTCATTTACTTCAGCAAATTGAAAACGAAGAAAGTAAAGAGAATGATCCACCTTGGGGGTTCTAGAAACACTGGGGGTAATTTTAACGACCAAAATGGGTGCGTCTGGCTGGGCTTGGAAGTAAAATATGTTGAAAGTTTCAAATATACTCAAGCTTGTCTATTTTCAATTTGAATGGAGTTGGGATGAGAGAGAGGCAACCAGACCAAACCCAGGAGGTGGCTTGACTATGAAAACTCTCAAGGAGCCTTCAGGCTTCATATGAATCTGTATTGACAGGCATCACCATCCTCAGAGACTGGAAAGGAAAAGGAAATAAGATGATAGTGATCCATAAGTATCTTTACAATGCCATTTATGGACCAGAAGAGGCCAGGTTGTTTTCTGGTGGTCCAATGAGATCACATTTATCACTTTCTTACCCCAGCTCTCTGCCTGAGCCCTCTGCAAAACTGCTGAACCCCTTCTAATCATTCAAATCCTTCCTAAACACACTCTACCCACAATGTGATGCCACTCAGTTCCCCCACTAACCCAACCCCAAAATTCAGTCTGTCAATCAAACTAGCTTTCAGATATGGAACATGGGTAGAAAGAAAACAGTTTCTCGGGGAAGCCTATAGTTCTAGATGCACTTCTTTCAATAGTTCCCTTCACTCTGAAATCCTATCTAGTAAAAATCATTTACCGAAAAGAGTTATTTATTTGATAATTATCATGCTTTTAATCATTATTGGTGTCTTTGTCTGGATAGATATAGATCTATAATAATGGTAAATGTTCTTTCTTCCATCCCACCCTCTTCTCCTCTCCCTTCCCACAGCATGTGTTATAAAATCAACTAGTTTCATTCTTCCCTTCATTCTTTTTACCCTCTTCCTTTGAATTTCTGTGGTAAGAGAGGTAATTTTAAGATAATTTGGAAAAAAAAAATAAGAAGCAATGATTTGTTTTTCGAAGTGGTACGTTGATTCAATCTTAAATGAACATGTACAATGATTCATATGGCTTCCTGAATTGTAACATTCAGTGATTCAATGCTGCTGGTTAAGGAGAAAATGGTGTTGGAAATTATACCATGTATGAGTGTGATTTAGCTTCCAGAGTAAATGCAGTCTTGATAGAAGCCCCCATCTCTGTAATCAATGGAAAGGAGCTCCTGGCCATGCATGTTTTTTTTAATATTTGCTTTAGATTCTCATTTTTTTTAAATTAAAGCATTTCATCTATTTCCTAACCATGTGTAAGAACTATCATTTTGCTGCTTCCCAGCAAGAGGCCTAGGAACAAAATAAATGACTACTTTCTCCTGAATACTACACATTAAACTCTGAAATTTAGTTTTGTATTTGGACATCTGACCTCAAATGATAATTGTATTTCTGCCTGCATCATTTAGAGGAAATTCATTGGATCTGGAAGAATAATCTTGGGTTCCTTTTCAAATTCTGGAAAAATGTTTGTGCAATGTTTTGGGAGAGCTTATCACTTCAGTAGCCAACAAATGAAGATTTAAACTAGATTGAAATGTAGATTGCATTAACACAGCATACACATTTGAGTGTTTTTTAGTCATTCACCGGATATGGGCGTCACTGGCAAGGCTGGCATTTATTGCCCATCCCTGATTGAACTGAGTTGCTTGCTAGGCCATTTCAGAGGGCAGTTAAGAGTCAACCACATTGCTGTGGGTCTGGAGAGACATATAGGCCAGAGCAGGTAAGGGATGTTAGTGAACCAGACGAATTTTTATGACAGTCTGGTAGTTTCACAGTTACCATTATTGAAATTTGCTTTTTATTCCAGATGAATTTGATTAATTGAATTTAAATTCCCCAGCTGCCATGGTGGAATTTAAACTTGTGCGTGGATTTTTAGTCCAGGCCTCTGGATTATGAGTTCTATAGCATAACTACTATGCAACTGTAGTTCTTAGTTTCACTTCTTAAGCACAAGAGAATATGATTAAGAAACATGCACAAAATAAACCTGGATTCACAATTAATTTTGAGTCAGAATTTAAATATTTGTAATTTAACATATTTAAGATTCTTTTCCCTTTTATCAATGCTTTTTGCTATGTGAAAGGGAGAATCCAAAAATTTGTTTTTTCCTACTTTAATTCCAAAAATGTTTTGCAGTGCTTTTTTGTTAATCTGTTAATTAATCTTATCATAGACTAATTTGGTGAGAATTTTTTGAAATTATAACATTAATAAATATTCATTTTTTATTTTTGTAATTAAATTATAAAATTGTTAATTATAACAGCTGGAACCTTAAGAATTTGTTGATTGTACTGTGAAAAGTGTACTTCTTTTGTAATCTGTAATTTTCCACAATTCTTGTGTAAGGCATTCTTATGTGGGTTTTTAATCTTTGCAGGTGGCAGTACAGATAGTTCGAGTATCAGAACATCAGGCGCTGAACCAGTTCTAAGTTTGCATTATAGTACAGAGGGAACCACTGCCAGCACAATCAAGCTAGACTTTACTGATGAATGGTAAGGATAATATGAATGGTAAAATGTTGATACCTTTTAAAAAAAATGTGAACAATATTTGATTTTAGAAAGAAAAAATCCCTTTTGATCACAGTTAATTTACATTTGAAATGGCAAATTTAAAAGCATTGTTAAGCCACTACATTTTTGTATTTCTTCTACTACAATTTAAATGACTTGTCTACAGGTCTTTCAATTGAAAAGGAGTTCTTCAGCCAGTTCTTCAGTTTGGGAGAAACAAAGAAATTTGACTATTTATCTTGCAGCTGTTTTGACGCCACGAACTGCATTTAGAAATGCAATTAGGAATTGCTTAAAAATAATAGTTATATTTATTTGAAGACAAGCTTCCAGCTGAAAATGTACCAGCTTTTCCAAGTACAAAGTAAAAGAACTTCAAAAAAAAGTACCAGATGCTGACTGGAAATCTGAAATAAAACCAGAAAAATTTTGGAAACACTCAACGAGTTCAGCAGCATTTATGGAAGCAGAGTTAATGTTCCTGTAAAATGATCCTGTTGAGTGTTTCCAACATTTTCCCTTTTTATTACGACTAAGTAAAAGAATATTTTGCATCTTGTTATTGTATAAATTGTTCAGTATTCATTTACTTAATTTGTGTAATTGTTGAAGTAACTGAAAGAGGAATGTCTACTTGTTCCTATAATTTGATTACTTCGTCATTGAAGTAGTCAATGCTTTTGGTGGTTTAGCATTTTGATGCTCTAAAAGTAATGAAAATGAATTCATTTTTTTCTATAAAATATACATCAAATGTCATCATTTTCTGCTGATGTTATATCACCAAACAGTAAAATTATTTAGAAAAAACCAATAAGAACTCTGTTATTTAACACATGCCTGATTTTAGAGGTGCTAGTTAATCAAGATTTACTCTGCCGCTCCATTGATTCTGCCCCTCCATTGACGAAGTCCCTCTGCCGGCCTGACCCCTCACCCCTTGCTGCCCCTCTCTTGGTCCGGCTGCTCCCTCTGAAATGCTGGTTACTGGAGTGTGCCAGATTACAAAGTTTTCACTGCAGCAAAACTCAAAACAGGAGAATAATTATTCCTGTAAATGTTAGTTCTCCTTACAATAGCCTGAATATAAAAAAGTTGACTTGATCTGACAGTTTGTTTTATTAAAATGCTAGGAACAATTCAGCTTCAACTTCTAGGGGAACTGGAATTCAAAGCAAGCAAAGCAGTCGGGAAGAATCTCAGCAAATGCAAACCCCTGAAGAGCACTTAGAAGAAAAAATGAATACAAGTAAGACTACAGATACTTTATTTACACTTTTGGAATTAATAAAAAGGAGGAAAAATGACTTCTGATTGCTTAAAGTAAGTCTAAATATATATTAAAATCATTTTCCAATTCACTTTTTGGACAGCTTAAGACTGGTGGAGTCAGGAATTGAGGTATTCACCACAGGGTACTTGGTCTCCGATCTGCTCCTGCAGTCACAATATATATGTAGCTGGTTCTGTTAGGGCTCTGGTTAGTGATGATTCTACAATGTTGAGGGTGGCAGACCTGGCAGTGGTAATGCCATCAATATCAAAGGTTGGTGGTTGTATCTCACTTGTCTGGCATTTGTGTGCACAAATGTTAATTGCCACATATCAGGTCATACCTGAAAGTTAATCAGGTTGTATTGCATGCCTTTTTTGAGCAGGCAAATGCAGTTTAACATTGTGCAGTCATCAGCAAGCATCCCTACTTCATCATAAAGTCAGAAGTGAAAGTCATTGATGAAGTAGCTGAAGATGCTTGGGTCTAGAACATTATCTGAGGAACATCTGTAGTGATGTTCTATGGCTGTGATAACCAACGATTAATAACCTCCATCATCTTCCTTTGTACAATAGAACATAGAACAGTACAGCACAGTAACAGGCCCTTCAGCGCACGATATCTGTGCCAACCATGATACCAATTTAAACTAACCCCATCTTCCTCCACTTGGTTTATATCCCACCATTTCCTACCTGTTCTTGTGCCTGTCTAAATGCCTCTTAAATATTGCTATCATATCTGCATCCAGCACCTCCCCTGGCAGCACATTCCTTGCATGTGCCATTCTCTGTGTAATAAAAAAAAATAAAATTTGCCTTGCACATCTCTTTTAAACTTTCCCTCTCTCACCTTAAAGCTATGCCCACTAGCATTTGACAATTCTGCCCTGGGGGGAAAAAAAACTGATTACCTTCCTTATCTATGGCTCTAATAGTTTTATACACTTCTATCAGCTTGACACTCAGCCTCTGGCGCTCCAGAGAAATCAATCGCAAGTTTGTCCAACCTTTCTTTACCACTAATACTCTCCAATGCAAACAACATCCTGGTGAATCTCTTCTGCACCCTCTTCATTGACTTTAATTTCACCTGAGCCTCATGATGGCATGCTCACCATAATGTTGGCTCACCTTACCTTTGGGCTTCATCTCTTCTATTCATGTTTAACCCAAACTGTAATGATGTCTAGAGCTGTATGGTCATGGCAAAATCAAAACTGAGCATCACTGAGCATGCAGATGAGTAAATGCTTCTTGATAGCTCTGTAAAGCATCGGTAAAAGTTGGTATCCCTCTGATGGAGGAAATTCTTTCTCAGTTTTGATTAATCCGAAGGACAAACTCCAAGGCAGAGTACAAAGCTAATGGCAGGATTCTTGGTGGTGTGGAGGAGCAGAGGGATCTAGAGGTCCATACCCATAGATCCCTGAAAGTTGCCTCACAGGTGGATAGGGTAGTTAAGAAAGCTTATGTATGGGGTGTTAGCATTCATAAATCGAGGGATCGAGTTTAAGAGTCACGAGGTAATGATGCAGCTCTACAAAACTCTGGTAAGACCACACTTAGAGTACTATGTCCAGTTCTGGTCGCCTCATTATAGGAAGGACGTGGAGGCGTTGGAAAGGGCACAGAAGAGATTTACCAGGATGCTGCCCGGTTTAGAGAGGATGCATTATGAGGAGAGACTAAGGGAGCTAGGGCTTTACTCTTTGGAGAGAAGGAGGATGAGCGGAGACATGATAGAGGTGTACAAAATATTGAGAGGAATAGATAGAGTGGATAGCCAGCGCCTCTTTCCCAGGACGCCAATGCTCAGTATAAGAGGGCATGGCTTTGAAGTAATGGGTGGGAAGTTCAAGGGAGATGTCAGAGGGAGGTTTTTTTTAACCAGAGAGTGGTTGGGGCGTGGAATGCGCTGCCTGGGGCGGTGGTGGAGGCAGGTACTCTGGTCAAATTCAAGAGATTGCTGGATAAGCATATGGAGGAATTTAAAATGGAGGGATATGTGGGAGGAAGGGGTTAGATAGTCTTAGGTGAGGTTTAAAGGTCGGCACAACATTGTGGGCCGAAGGGCCTGTATTGTGCTGTCCTGTTCTCTGTTCTATTAATATTTAATAATATTGTGCTGGGACAGGCAGAATGGAGGAATTCAAAGTCGGAAGTAGTTTAAAAGTACACCCAACACTTTTAGCAAAATAGATTGAACATTTTAAGCATGTGTGTTAATGGAACTGTTTTTTATATGTACAAATTTTAGAAGTGAAAGCTAGGGCAGGCACGGTAGTGCAGCGGTCAGCGTAACGCTATTACAGCGCCAGCGACCCGGGTTCAATTCCGGCCGCTGTCTGTAAGGAGTTTGTACGTTCTCCCAGTGTCTGCGTGGGTTTCCTCCGGGTGCTCCTGTTTCCTCCTACATTCCAAAGACGTACGGGTTAGGAAGTTGCGGGCGTGCTATGTTGGCGCTGGAAGCGTGGCGACACTTGCGGGCTGCCCCCAGAACACTCTATGCAAAAGATGCATTTCACTGTGTGTTTCCATGTACGTGTAACTAGTAAAGATAGGCGAGGGATTGAGTTCAAGAGCCATGAGGTAATGTTGCAGATCTGGTCAGACCACACGTGGAGTATTGTGTTCAGTTCTGGTCGCCTCATTATAGGAAGGATGTGGGAGCTTTAGAGAGGGTGCAGAGGAGATTTACCAGGATGCTGCCTGGATTAGAGAGCATGTCTTATGAGGATAGGTTGAGCGAGCTAGGGCTTTTCTCTTTGGAGAGAAGGAGGATGAGAGGTGACCTGATAGAGGTGTACAAGAGGCATAGATCGAGTGGACAGTCAGAGACTTTTTCCCAGGGCGACAATGGCTAACACGAGGGGACATAATTTTAAGGTGAATGGAGGAAGGTATGAGGGGGATGTCAGGGGTAAGTTTTTTACACAGAGAGTGATGGGTGCGTGGAATGCACTGCCAGCAGAAGTTGTGGGGGCAGATACATTAGGGACATTTAAGAGGCTCTTAGATAGACACACGAATGACAGAGAGATGGGGGGCTATGTGGGAGGGAAGGGTTAGATAGATCTTAGAGCAGGATAAAATGTCGGCACAACATTGTGGGCCGAAGGGCCTGTACTGTGCTGTAGTGTTCTATGTAAATAATGCCTTCCATCACTGTGGGGATTTGGTCTGTTTTTTTTGTGCAATTATCATTTTGATTGTTTATTACATTTTAAACTATTCTCACTAACAAACCTTTTGAAATTGCTCATCATCTGCCCAAGTCACTAATATATTAAAAGGTCTGTAGTCTTTATACCAACCACTGTGGTGCATAACTGTTTACTGCCCTCCACTCTGGAAAAGCAATTGTTTACTACTTTTTTTTTCCTGTTAAATCATCCAATACTTTTCAGTTTTAATGACAAATCAGTCTATTATGTGCCTTTTGAAAGTCCATAAACATATCTATTGGACTGTCTCATCAAACCTGCAGCCTTAGGACCTATCCTCGGGACTATCCTACATCCAATACTGACTAACCTGCTGTGTATTTTAAGTAGTTTCAAACAGTTATCTCATGCAATATTATTAAGAGTATGATGTGACCAAATTATCAAATTTCAGGTTTTTGCAAACTTTTACTGAGTGAAGGTTACTTTGTTTTTTGAGGAAAATAAAAAAAAACTGCAGATATTGTAAGGCTGAAATAAAAAATAAGTGCTGGAAACACTCAGCAGATTAGGCAGCGTCAATGGAAAGAGAAACAGAGTTAATGTTTCAAGCCAAATGGCCTTTGTCAGACTCTTCATCCTCTCACCTTAGTGAGCTTCTGCTGAGTGCTAGAGTACGTTCAGTGTCTATGGCTGCTTGAAGATGTATTAAGACAAAATGAATATGTTGCACTTAGGAATCTGAACATATGTTAGAGCAAGTAAGCATATTGAATTAGTTTAGGTTAGATTCAATCACTACTCCTTCAATCAATTAAGTTTACTTATTTTCTCCTTGTGATAGACAAGAGGCTGCTACATTGGACTTCCATGTTTATAACAGTAAATGATGAGCAGTTACTGCTGAAAATAAAAAAAAACTTCAGATGCTGCAAATCTGAAATAAAAACAGAGAATGCTAGAAGCACTCAGCAGGTCAGGCTGCATCTGTGGAAAGAAGAATTTGACAAAGGTCCTGGACCTGAAACACTGACTGTTTCCTGACCTGCTGAGTGTTTGCAACATTTTCTATTGTTGTTTTGTTACTGCTAAATGAGGCTGAAACTACAGTGAAATATCATTCCACATGTTATTTAATCGATACAGTAATTTAATTGAGTTGATAGGGATCATACATTCTGGAATATAATGTTCAGATATGAAAAATATAATGTACAGCATGGTGGTGATATACCTGTCTGATAATCCAGCTGTCCATGACCTTAAAATTACCATGTTTAATGTTTTGCGTTCTAGACTAATATGTAAAAGACAGATGCACAAATTTTCTGCATAGCTACTAGTTCTGTACTTCTGTGATTTTGGGTGGTAGCTATTTTTGACTAGCAGAGGGTTCCTGGGTACTTAATGTACAACTGAAGATTCTGTATTTAACCTCATGGTTAGCCTATGTAACAAATTGACCTCTAGGATCTAACTTTGAACCCAAAGTATATTTTAATTCATTGCTGTCTCTGTTTTCTTGCAGGCGTTTCAGCACCTGAACCATCTGAACAGTCAGGTAAAAGAATATGCAAAGTCAGGCATGTGGAGGTTGATGAAGCCAATAAAGAAGGGAGTACAACAGAAGAAGCCATTAAAGAAGGGAGTACAACAGAAGAAGCCAATAAAGAAGGGAGTACAACAGAAGAAGCCAATAAAGAAGGGAGTACAACAGAAGAAGCCAATAAAGAAGGGAGTACAACAGAAGAAGCCAATAAAGAAGGGAGTACAACAGAAGAAACCAAGGACAGTGTAATAGATTACAGCTGCCAGTCTGCACCAGCAGGCTTAGGTGAGGGAAGCCCTCAACAACAAGAAGTGTCTTGCCAAAGTACAGAAACTACTGAGAGCTGCAATAGAGTGACTGAATCCACACAACAGTCAGAACCAATAAAGTTGGGTAATCAGGATGAGCCTACTAGAACATCTGCCAGTCGCGAAACTGATGACAGTGACGATGATCCTGTTTTATTTCCATCTTCCCGGTTTAGAGCAGGACCAGGACACAGGTAATATAAGGGCTACTTGATTGTAAATTCAAGCTGAATTGTTCGTGATTTTATTTAAAGTGGTAAATTTGATCAACTTTTAATTCAAATATAGATCTTATTTAAGAATAAATATACAAAATTTAAAACCTTATTTAGTTTCCAGGATTATGTTTCAAAGTTGTGTTTGAGCAAATCAGATTGCCAGAACTGCCATTTTAGTTGCTTGCAAATGTTCTTTCCCTTGTGCTAAACATTACACATCAACACTCACCAAGTTTGGGTTTACAACAAGCTGTAATCAAGATTAATCCAGTTTGAATTTCTTTCGTAGTTCATATATTGTTTTAGAAATAACTCCAAAGCTTATGTTACGGAATCCACTGCACAAACCCTTAGTAAAAAGATTGATAATCAATATACTTTTATGAAACTCTTGAATATACCTAAATTGACACAGACTATTTTCGTTTCAGCTCCAATCTAGATCATTTGAAAGGTTACTAGATATAACTTTGCTTCTTGTCATTACTAATGCCATATAATCAAACCTGTTAAGATTATGTTCACTTTTAATGGAGTACCCTTATGAAATCTTGCATCACTTTCAGTAAGAAAATGAAGAGAGCAGGCAATTGGGAATAGTGTAATTTGACAGTGCAAAGTCATGCAACCCTAAACCACTCCAGTTAGTAGCATTGCCAACCTTTGAGGGAGGGGAAATCTTGTGGCCAGTTACAGAAGAATAAGAACACATAGTTCAAAACTCCATAAGATAATCAAAGGACAATGAAGAAAGCATTTATCTAATAGTGTGGAGACTCTGAGAAGACTGGAGAAATAAAATGGTTTTCCATTCAAATTCTTTTGGTTTGCATGGTTTAGGAATCTGAAATCAGACAGGGCCTTTGAGGAATATAAATGAAGCAGGAAAGAACTTAAACAGGGAATCAGGAAGGCTAAAAGGGGTCATGAAAGGTCCTTGGCAAGTAG
This sequence comes from Pristis pectinata, assembly GCF_009764475.1. NCBI lineage: Eukaryota > Metazoa > Chordata > Chondrichthyes > Rhinopristiformes > Pristidae > Pristis > Pristis pectinata. The sequence continues at coordinate 89,552,816 of NC_067408.1, read as the reverse complement.
GATTAAAGAAGATTCCAAGGCATGTTATACATACATTAAAAACAAGACCACTCAAGTAGGACCACTCGAGGACAAAGGAAAGACAAAAGCCAGAGGAAGTGGGCAAGGTAGCAAGTGAGTACTTCACATCACTATTCACCAAGTAGAAGGACATGGAGGATAGTGGGATCAAGGAGGGGTATGTTGATGTCAAGAAGGAGGAGGTGTTGAGTCTTGTGAAGAGTATTAAGATGGGTAAGTCCCCAGGGCCTGATGGGATCTATCCCAGGTTATTGAAAGAGCAAGAGAGGAGATTGCTGTGGCCTTGAAAGAGATCTTTGTATCTTCTTTATCCACGTGGTCCCAGAGGACTGGAGAAAAGCCAATGTTTTTCTCATGTTTAAGGAGGGCAACAAGGACAAACCAGGAATTTATAGGCTAATAGGCCTTGCATCAATGGTAGGGAAATTATTGGAGAATATTCTTAGGGCTAGGATTTACTCTTACATGGAGAAGCATGGACTTATTAGAGATAACATGGTTTTATGTGAAAGAGGTCATGTCTTACAAACTTGACTGAGTTTCTTGAGAAGATGACAAAAATGATTGATGAGGGTAGGGCAGTTGATGTTGTATATGTGGACTTTTAGTAAAGCTTTCAACAAGGCAGGCTGATCCAGAAGATTAATGCACATGGGATCAATGGAGACTTGGTAGATTGGATTCAAAATTGGCTTGGCCTTAGAAGACAGAGGGTAGTGGTGCGGGGGTGTTATTCTGACTGGAGGTCTGTGACCAGTGGTGTCTGGCAAGGATCAGTGTCAAGACCTTTGTTGTTTGTGATATACTTAAATGATTTGGATGAAAATGTAGGTGGGCTGATTAGTAAGTTTGCAGATGATACAACAATTGGCAGAGTTGTAGATAGGAAGGTTGTTGAAGAATTCAGCAGGATATAGACCAGTTGGAAATACAGGCAGAGAAATGGCAGATGGAGCTTAATCCAAACAAGTGTGAGGTGTTGCACTTTGAGAGGTCAAATGTAAGGTGAAAGTATACAGTAAATCGCAGAATCCTGAGGAGCATTGATGTACAGAGGGATCTTGGGGTGCAAGTCCATAGCTCCCTGACAGTGGCAACACAAGTAGATCGGGTGATTAAAAAGGCATATGGCATAAAAAGGCAGATGGCATGAAAGCGCCTTTCATCGATCAGATTGTTGACTATAAAAGTTGGGAAGTCTATATAAAACTTTGGTTAGGCCACATTTGGAGTATTGTGTGCAGTTCTGGTTGCTGCATTATAGGAAGGATGTAGAGGAGAGGGTGCAGAGAAGGTTCACCAGGATATTGCCTGGATTAATAAAGAAGAGGATGGACAAACTTGAATTATTTTCTCTGGAGTGTTGGAGGCTGTGGGGCAACCTAATAGAAGTATATAAAATTTGAGAGGCATAAATAGGGCAGATAGTCAAAATCTTTTTCCCAGGGCAGAAATGTCAAATGCTAGAGGGCATAGCTTAAAGGTGAGAGGGGGAAAGTTTAAAGGAGATGTATGATGCAAGGTTTTTTTTTACATAGAAAGTGGTAGGTGCCTGTATCACATTACTTGAGGAGGTGGTGGAATCAGATACAATAGCAACATTTATGAGGCATTTAGACAGGAACGTTAACAGGAAGTGAATAGAGTGATTATAGAACATTTGCAGGCAGTTGTACAGTTTAAATTCTCACTGTGGTTGACACAGATATCATGGGCTGAAGGGCCTGTTCCTTTGCTGTACCGTTCTATAAATAGCAGAGGCCCAAATACTGACATCTGTGACACCCATCAAGTTGTAGCTTGCAATCTGAAAGTGACTTACTTATTCCAGCTTGGTTTTCTGTTAGTTAGCTAATCTTATATGCTAATATTTTGCTTCCAAATCCATGAGCTTTTATCTCATGGAGTAATTTTTAAATGACACATGGCACAATGCCTTTGCATATCCAAACATGCTATAGCTACAGGTTCCCTTTTATCTACATACTTATTACTTTCTGAAAGAAGTCTAGTAAATTTATCAAGCACTATTTCCATTTCAGAAAACCATGTTGACCCTTCTGAATTGTACAATGAGTTTCTAAATGTCATGTTACTATTTTTTTTAATGGATTCCAGCATTTTCTTGATGACAGATGTTAGGCTCATTAGCCTAAAGTTTCCAGCTTTTTGTTTCCTTCCTTTCTTCAAAAGAGGTGTCAGGTTTGTGGTTTTCCAGTGTACTGGAACCTTTTCAAGAATCTAAGGAATTATACAAGTTCACAAACAGGCAGCCACTACTTGTGCAAAACTAGAGTAGACCATAAGATACAGGAGCATAATTAGGCCATTTGGCCCATTGAGTCTGCTGTGCCATTCAATCATGGCTGATTTTTTTTATCCCCATTTTCCTGCCTTCTCCCCATTATCCTTAATCCCTTACCTATCAAGAACCTATCAATCTCTGCCTTAAATGACTTGTCCTCCACAGCCCTCCGTGTCAACAAACTCCACAGATTCACCACCCTCTGGCTGAAGAAATTCCTCCTCATTTCATTTTTAAAAAGACGTCTCTTTATTTTTAGGCTGTGCCCTCAGATCCAAGGCTCTCCTACTAATGGAAACATCCTCTCCACATCCACTCTATCCAGGCCTTTCAGTATCTGGTAGGTTTCAGTGAGATCCCCCTCATCCTTCTGAACTCCCTCGAGTGCAGGCCCAGAGATATCAAACGCTTCTCATGTGTTAAGCCTGGGATCATTATTGTGAATCTCTTCTGGACACTCTCCGGGGCCAACACGTCCTTCCTTAGATACAGGGCCCAAAATTGCTCACAATATTCCAAATGCAGTTTGACCAATGCCCTATAAAGCCTCAGCAGTACATTCTTGCTTTTATATTTCTAGTCCTCTCGAAATGAATGCTAACATTGCATTTGCCTTCCTTACTACCGACTCAATCTGCAAGTTAACCTTGGGGGAATCCTGAACTAGGACTCCCAAGTCCCTTTGCACCTTGATTTCTGAATTTTGTTCCCATTTAGAAAATAGTCTACCTCTTTATTCTTCCTACCAAAGTGCATAACCCCACACTTCCCTATGTTGTATTCCATCTGCCACTTCTTTCCTCACTCTCTCAACCTGTCCAGGTCTTTCTGCAGACTCCCTGCCTCTGAGACACTACCTGTTCCACCACCTATCTTCATATCGTCTGCAAATTTGGCCACAATGTCATCAGTTCCTTCATCCAGATCATTAATGTATAAAGTGAAAAGTTGCAATCCCAAAACTGCAGAACTGCAATAGTCACCAGCAGCCATCCTGAAAAGGATCCCTTTATCCCCACTCTGTACTTTCTGCCAGTCAACCAATCTCCTATCCATGCTAGTACCTTTCCTCTAATACCATGGGTTCCTATCTTGTTTAGCAGCCTCATGTGTGGCACCTTGCCAAAGGCCTTCTGAAAATCCAAGTAAACAACATCCACTGACTCTCCTTTGTCTATCATGCCTGTTATTTCCTCAAAGAATTCCAACAGATTTTTCAATCAAGATCTCCCCTTAAGGAAACCATGCTGAATTTGGCCTATTTTATCATGTGCTTCCAAGTACCCCAAAAATGCATCCTTAATAATGAACTCTAACATCTTACCAACCACTGAAGTCAGGCTAACTGGCCTATAATTTTGCCTCCCTCCCTTCTTAAACAGCGATGTCACCTTTGTGATTTTCCAGTTCTCTGGGACCCTCCCTGACTCCAGTGATTCTTGAAAGCTCACTACTAATGCCTCCACAATCTCTTCAGCTACTTCTTTTAGAACTCTTAGGTGTAGTCCATCTGGTCCAGGTGATTTATCCACCTTCAGGCCTTTCAGCTTCCCCAGCACCTTCTCCTTAGTAATGGCAACTACACTCACCTCTGCCCCCGACTCTCTTGAATTTCTAGTATATTACGGGTGTCTTCCACTGTGAAGACTGATGCAAAGTACTTATTTAGCTCCTCCGCCATTTCCCCATTCCACATTACTACTTTTCCAGCATCATTTTCAAGCGGTCCAATGCCCATTCTTGCCTCTCTCTTACCCTTTATGTATCTTTTAAAAAAAAACTTTTGGAATCTTCTTTTATATTATTGGCTGGTTTACCCTCATATTTCATCTTCTCCTCTCTTATAGTTTCTTTAGTTGTCCTCTGTTGGCGTTGGCTTTTAAATGCTTCCCAATCCTCTGGCTTCCCACTAATCTTTGCCATATTATATGCCTTCTCTTTTGTATGAATGGAGGTCCCAGAGACCTGCTAGCCTTTAGTTCTATTCGTTAATCTAGTAACTTTTCTCTCTAGTCAAAGTGATTATTTTAAATTCCTCCCTCTGTTTTGCTCCCTGATTTTCTACTATTATTAGGATGCTTATCCTGATAACTGATTTTCTTATTTTTTAATCATCCTTTGCTGGTTTCTCAACCTTCCAGTCCTTTCAATATACATGTCTTTTCTTTCAATTTGATACCATCCTTTTTTAGTTAACCTTCGTCCTTCATGTGGAATCCTTATTTCACAATGGAATATATCTTTGGGTATTAGGAATAATATTCTTAAATGTCTGTCATTGTTTGTCTTCTGTTTTACCATTTAATCTATTTTCCCAGTCTATTTTAGTCAACTCTGTCTTTGTGCCTTTGAAACTAAGTTGAAGGTACTGATTTCAGATGTGAGCTTTTCACACTCGAGCTGAACATGAAATTCTACCATGTTATGATCATTCTTACCCAGAGGATAACATCAATTAATCCCATCTCGTTACACATGACCAGGTCTAAACAACATGCCTCACAACACCTTGTTCTAGGAAACTTTCTGTAATAAACTCCATGATCTGCTGTTTAAGACATTTGCCAATTTGGTTTGTCCAATCTATATGAAGATTAAAGTAACTCATCTTCACTGTAGTATTTTTCATATAAGACCCCAATATTTCTTGATTTATCCTCTATTCTACGTTATGACTTTTAGGGAGGGCAATAGACTACACCACCAGTAAAGTTTTTATCCTTGCTATTTCTTATCTCTAGCTAAACTGATGCTACGTCTTGATCTTTTAAGTCAAGTCATTTTTCCATACTGTATCGATCTCACTCTCATCTCCTTTTCCTTTATGATTATCTTTGAGTATCCCAGAATATTCTATTCACAGCCTTAGTGACCTTGGAACCATATCTCTGTAATAGCTATCAGTTAAAATGCATTTATTTTTATTTGTGCCATCAATTTTTCTAGCTTCTGAATGCTGCATGCATTCAGTTAAAGAACTGCTGATTTTTTTTTTGTTAGCATTTTTCTCTTCTCTGACCTCATGTCCCACTGTGTTTTACTTTTGCACACACTGTCCTTTCCCATCACGTTCTAGTTATCACTATCCATTTTGCTATCCTGCCCTATTAATTTGTGTACATGTGGCTAAGGTTGTAATCCAGAGATTTTAACCTTTGTCCACGCTTCCTATTTTCTCTCAATTTAACAAATTCACTCAACTTTCTTGAATGCAAAGTAAATAGCTCCCACTTTTCCTGCATTGATGTCCATCTGCTACAATGCCCACTTGCTTATTCTATCATTAGGGAATGAGACTGCTTTTTTGTATTTTGCTTTTTGTACTACTAGTGAAGAACAAAGTGCATTAACTAAGCAGACAGTTCAGCCTCTGCAATTAGCTGGGATGGTGACATAATTGGTTTTGGGAGAGGAGAGTCAAACTGGCTTTCGGATTCATATACAATGAGTTCTCAACGCATGGCCATAGATGAAATGAGGCTCCTAAAACTCATGGTCATAGATTACACAACAGGACATCTTTATGAAATGTATAAAAGTTAGCAATACATATATGATTCTTTAATAAGCTATAATTTAAAATATTTTATATTCTAAAGATAGCTAACATAACAATAATACCATATATATTTGTGTGCTGCAGGAACTGATGCAAATAAACCACTCCAATGGGCAAAATAGAACTGTCTACTCCTATAAACTAAGTAAACCATAGTTTTACACTACCAGTCTTGCACTGGTGGTGTAAAACTATAAATACATTCTAACAATACTATGTATTGTGGTGTAAACTGTTAACAGCCAAACTTCCAAGAACAAGATTAGAAACCATTTCTACATATTGTCCATATGTTGTGGATTCAGAGTCTATACATTATTATATTTGAATAGTACTAATATTTTAATTGTATGTTATCTTAAGTGAATATTGCTCATTTGAATAGCAGCAGTCCTATCTGAAGTATTTTTAATCTTAACAAAATAGTGATCCTTTTTAATTATCAAATAGGTTATTACTAAACGCACATAATTTTGTAGTACAATGTAGTCATTTTGATATTTATTTCTTGGTCCGTAAGCTACGTTTGTTGAATTAAGTGTATGATATAATTACCTTTTAAATTGAGCTTAATTTAAATATAAATGAATCTCATGAATAGGAATAAACATCTAGTTATACTGTAGTTGATCTTAATTTGAGCAGATTGACTTGGCAAGAAAAATTATTTCTTTATACCTGTAATTGTTCTTGATTTGAGTGTCACAAAGGCTTAGTGTCCTGCACTTTGACTGCTTGGAAGTAAGTTCAAATTCATATCCAATGAAGCTAGGATAATAGTCATCTCTGCAGGCAGTAGGTTGTATGGAAAGAGATTCAGTGGTTGGGAGGGGTGGGAGTTCAGCTATATTACTAGTGGAGGTGGGGTCATATTGGTAGAATGTAGTTGTGCATAATTTGTAAAGATGATGGATATGGAAAGAGGGAAACATGACTCTATTTACTAAGGTCATACAGTTCTGAGAGAACTTGATGTTCTTTCAGGAGCTGTTTCACCTTTTTAATAATTGACCACAGAACAATGATTCAGAGGAGTATGTTGTTTCAATCTCCACCACCACCCACAGCACACAGGAACATCCTAATCAGCCTATGTGAAAAATGAGGGAATTGTCTCGTGAAGAAACTTTGTATGTATTTCAAGGTAAGTTGCATGATCCTCCCATTTCCATGACTAGTATGTATTCTCCTTCCCGTTGTGCAATCTTTCTGATGGCCTAAACCAACTTTTTTTTCAGGTAGGTAATTAGTAAGTTCAGAATGGTCATGTTTATAGGCAACTAGTTTTTTTTTTCCCCAGGGCTTGCTCACTTATTATGTTGGAAAAAGAATGTTATATGTGGCTACTAATTTTACTGAATGGTTTTTTAGATCTTAAAGGCATGATGGTTGCTATCACTCCCCTTCAATGCAACATGATCTTCAACAACATTCTATTCAGCTTCTACAAAGTAGGTTCAATTTTGGAATTGTTCTTCAAGAAAGCAAATGGCTTGAATCCTTATTGCACCATAATTATAACATCCAATTCTATGGCACAGTAATGAATAATTTTATTACATTACTAGATTCAGAGCACTGTATATGATGTCCTTTGTAATCTTATCGAACTCTCCAGGGACTTGCTCCATTTTCAATGTATAAGCAGTTTCTGTACTAGCTGATGGTTGTACACAAACTATTAGCATTGATAATGATACCCTGCTATTGTATTAAGTAGTTCACTATCCTTGTGCTATGCAGTACAGCTACCTGCACTTGGGTGAAAAGTGAGTAAAGACAGGAAGGGCAATTATTTAGTTGGTACATAGAATGGGCCATTCTCAGGTTACGACAGGGTTCTGCTCCCGAGAACTGTTTATAATCCAAGCTATTCGTAAGTCAGAAATGAACAAAAACAGTGTGTGGGAGAGGATCACAGAAACAGCTGTGACAGGAGAGCGAGCAGGTGAGGGAAGAGTGGCCGCTAGCTGGCCTCACTGTCTAAGTGAGTGAGCAAGTGAGTCTACTCAGCGTTACCAGCTCTGCTTTGCTCAACCCAGCCCCCAACTGCTGCGTTCTAACCCAGCAGAAGATGCCTGCAGCCTCACAGCGGCTGACAAATCCATCCCCATTCATCCTGCTGGACTCTGAAAAGCTCCTCCGTATGTACAGGGTGTCCCTAAGTCGGGCGTTTGTAACATGGGGAGTACTTAATTGCACTGATTTCTCTTTATTCCACTGTTGTCTATAGTTCCACGATTTGTTTCTACACTTTTACTCCCTGGAGAGTTAACTGGGGGTTTACGGTTTTGATCTGGCGCAACTGAAATTTCACACATCTAATCAAGACAAGTTAGCTAACAGTTTTAAAAATAAGAAACAACATCCAAAAAGATAACAACTTGCAAATGGTCCTGAGATGTAAAAGCAAGTACTTATGTCAGCATTGTAATTTAAGTGACATTCTTTAATTGGAAGAAAATAAAATCAGAGTTCAAAAACCCAAGGTGAATGTCCAATAGTTAAAAAAAAAACTGAAAACAATGCTGCACTTTTATATTTGTTAATTTTTCAGCATGTGGGCTTTGCTGACATGACTAGCATTCATTTCCCTATATCTAATTGCCTTCAAGAAGGTGACAATGAGCCACCTTCCTGAACAGCCGCTGTCCTGGTGAAGGTACTCACGTGATGCTGTTGGGTAGGGAGTTCCAAGATTTAGAACCAGTGACTGACAATAAAATAATGGCAATATATTTCCAAGTCAGAATGCATGACTTGGAGGGAAACCCAAATTGGTAGTGTTCCCAATATGCCTGATGCCTTAGTGGGTCATAGAGAATAGAAACAGGCCCTTTGGCCCATTTGAGTCCACACCAATCATCAAGCATCCATTTTAACAATAATCTGACCCCAACCTATTTTATTCCCCCCACATTCCCATGAAGTACCCCACCCCACTTCCAAATTTTACCACTCATCCCCACATTAGGAGGTTAATTGAGCACCCCTAATCTAAACACTTTTTGGATGTGGGAGGAAATTAGAGCATCTAGAGGAAATGCATGTGGTAACAGGGAGAACATGTAAACTCCACACACAGTACCAGTGGTCAGGATTGAACCTGGGTTGCTGGATTTGCAAGGCAGTAGTTCTACTTGCAACTATGCTGCCCTTGTCCTTCTTGGTGGTAGAGGTTTGATAGATGTTGTTGGAGTAGCTTAGTTGAGTAACTGAATTCCATTTTGTAGATGGTGCACACTGCAGGCACTATGCACCAGTGGTGGAGGAAATGATTGTTTAGGCTGGTGGACTGGGTATGAATCAAGCAAGCTGCTTTGCACTGGATTGTGTCAAGCTTTGTTTATTTGTGAAGTGTATTCCATCATACACTTGACTGATGACTTCCATATGGCGGAAGGACTTTGGAGTGTCAGGAATTTAGTCACCCACTTATAGGATAACCTGACACTGACCTCCTGTTATAACCAATAGTATTTATGTAGCTATTCCAGTTGAGCTTCTGATCCGTGGTAATGCCCAGAATGTTGATTGTGGGGGACTCACAATCACCATTGATTGTTAAAGGTAGTTGGTTAGACTCTCTTGATGGAAATGATCATTGTCTGACACTTTACAGGCACATTCAGTGTTTTGTACATGACTAATTAAATTCAGCTTAGATAAATAATTCCACGCGGTGCCCAAGTCAAAAAATCATTGCTTTTAGGGACATAAAAAATCTTTTTAACTGGATTCAATTGCCTTGAGCCCATGAAACATCTATAAGAACATGAAATTCAGAGCTAGAAACAAAACTCCAATTCTCTCCATTCAGACGTCATCTCTGTTTTTTGACTTGATATCTACTGTCAAGTCAATAATTGGTTTGGCTGGTGTTTTTCTTCCCAAGGTGCACATTCATATTTGTTAATTTCCCATGCTGGATACTTTCAAGATTGGAGTCTACCAGGAGTAAGCAAGATAAAATTGCAGATTGGTCGATTACCTTGTGCAAATTATAATTATTGTGCCTGAGAATGAGGGTGAGGAACCCTGTCTCAAATCTTCTCATTGTGCCCTTCAGATTAGCTTCTGATGCTGCTAACAGAATGTACAATTTCAGGTCAACATTTACATCTCTTCATCAGCTGACCACCAATCAAACTCTTTTTATTTTAAGTGTGGGATTATTTGGTATTCAGGGTACCAACAGCTGTGAATGACATTTCTACAAAGAACTAAAAAGTAGAAATTTCAAATGTATATTTGTAGGTCCTGTATTTTTGGCAGGAAAGATTCATTATTTGCCTATTCCTCTCAATGGAAGGATCTTTCAAAATACTTGAGCAGGGTGGATATAAGTTACACTTCTAGAGAAGACATGGTTCTTAGATCCTGATTTTAGATTGATTTTCCAAAAGCCTAAACCAGTTGAATGTTGTACCCTGCAATTTAAGAGGATCCTGCTTCATTGGTTGAGCTTAATCAGACATCTTGAACCTGCAGTGAAATCATATAATGCTATCTGCAGTAAGGTTGCATTGTGGTGGTGTGAAAACAAATGCTGTGGCTTATGACAGATTACATTTGTTCTAAAATATTTTCAAAATGTCCTAAGTATAAGGTTGACTCCTCAGTTTATAAATTGAAAATGCTTGTGCTTACCACATTGAATGTTTTTTCTTAAAGGTAATGAAGATTTAGAATCTCAGACAATTCAGTTAGAGGTTTCTTTCCATTTTAAACCTGCTTCAGCATATGCTTCATATACCTGTTTGTTTTGTCATGAACCAGCAACAAGAGAAACACACTGAGCATGATTCAGTGTTAAAAACTATTTTATTAATCACTACTTATGATAATACATAAAATAGAAGTAAAAATGTTAGTATGTTAGAATTCAAAAATGTTAAACCTTGAACGTTAACCCCAAAACTAAACTCTTCGTGTGTGTGTGTGACAAAGTCTCAAACTCCAAGTTCAGGAATGGTTCTTAAAGTTCAGTTCTGCAAGCCATAAGGTGAAACATGAGCAAGGGCTTCTTCAACGACCATCGTTGTCTGAAGATAAGACGTAGACATAGAGAAACATAGAGAGAGTAAATACGAAATCCAAATGGTCCACGATGGAACCCAAACGACACTCCAGTTTACTCGGTAGTGACTTCCTCACCCCCGAAAAGCATCCGAATCGTGGTTGTCCACACACAAATACCTGTTTCCTTCTACAGGTCAGCAACAAAGTGAACTCCACCGGATTACTTCCAACTTCCATACATGGATGCCAGTGGCAGACACAGTTATAGTTTCTCATCCATCAATAGAGAAAACTAGCAGGCTGGTGTCTCTCTCCCTTCTCTCTCTCTTCTCTCTTCTTCTTCTGCTTCTTTAACAACGTCATTACGTCCTTTATCTTCTATTGACGTAAACACGCCACACACACACACACACACACACACACACACACACACACACACACACACACACACACACACACACACTCTCTCTCTCTCTATCTAAAAGGGACATTCACTGAGTCCGTAACACCTCCCACCTAAAAAGAATTTTTCCCAAGAAAAATTTAACCGCACATACAGTTAGTAATGTTAATAATTATCATTTTACACAACTACAGACTATCAGATTAGTACAGATACATGTTTCCCATTTAACATCGGAAAGACAATCAGCAATCACATTATCTTTGCCTTTAATGTGAGTTATCATGAGATCAAACTCCTGCAAAATTAAACTCCAGTTTAACAGCCTTCTGTTCTTGTTTTTGACTCGGCTCAGAAACACCAATGGGTTATGATCTGTATACACCGTCAATGGTTTCTGAGCGGTGCAAACATATACATTGAAATGTTGTAAGGCTAAAACAAGCAACAGTAATTCTTTCTCTATAGTGGAATAATTCTTTTGATGCTCATCAAATTTCTTTGAAAAGTAAGCTACAGGATGGTCAATATCATCAAGGTCACCCTTCTGCAACAACACAGCTCCTGCAGCTTCATCACTGGCATCTACTGCTAGTGAAAATGGCTTTTCAAAGTCAGGTGTTTTGAGCACAGGATGGTAGCATAAAATGGCTTTCAGCTTCTCAAATGCTTCTTGACAAGAATCTGTCCAAACAAACTTTACTCCCTTCTTCAGAAGATTAGTTATGGGAAGAGCAATATCAGCAAAATTTTTACAAAATTTTCGATAATATCCAACCATTCCCAAAAATCTTCTAACATTCCTCGTACCTGTGGGAATAGGGAACTCAGATATTGATTGAACTTTTGCCTGAACAGGAGCTTGCTTGCCTTGACCTACAACATAACCAAGATATGTCACAGTGGCATGGCCAAATTCACTTTTAGCCAAGTTAACTGTAAGGTTAGCTTCGGAAAGTCTTTCAAACAACCTTTCTAACGCAGAGATGTGATCTTCCCAAGTATCATTCCCAGTCACTAAGTCATCAGTGTAGGCATCTGTATGTTTTAACCCATGAATCACTGAATTAATCATTCTTTGAAATGTTGCCGGAGCATTTTTCATTCCAAATGGTAAAACATTGTATTCATACAATCCAGAAGGGGTTACAAAGGCAGAAATCTCCCTTCCTCTATCTGTTAATGGAACACACCAGTACCCTTTTAATCGGTCAATCTTTGTAAGAAATTTTGCCTTTCCCACTCTGTGCAATCATCCACCCTAGGAATAGGGTAAGCATCTGACTTTGTTACAGCATTCACTTTCCTGTAATCTGTGCAAAATCTAACAGTTCCATCAGGTTTAGGTACAATAACACAGGGCGAACTCCAATTTGAAGTAGAATGTTTAATAATATCATTTTCCAACATGTATTTTATTTCCTGATCAACAAGTTTACTTTTTTCCACATTCATTCGATATGGGTGTTGTTTGATTGGTTTTGCATCCCCAACATCAACATCATGGGTAATTATCGATGTTCTGTTTGGAACATCTGGGAACAGATTTTTAAATTTTAAAATTAATTCTCTCATCTGTTGTTTTTGTGAAACTCGTAAATGGTCCAACTTCGTTTCAAGGTTCTCCAGGATATTTTGGTTTTTTAGTTTCGATGGAACAATATTTGGTCTAAATTGGCCTTCCTCAACATTAACATCAGGCATTCTAGAAACAACCTTCACATCACCCACTAAGGCCACAACTGAATCCCTCTCATAATAAGGTTTTAGCATGTTTACATGACAGAGTTGTGTTTTCTTGCGTCTATCTGGTGTTTTGATTATATATGTTAAATCAGTCACTTGAGATTCAATAACATAGGGTCCAGAAAAACGAGATTGCAAGGGATTATTTTGGCTAGGGAAAAATACCAACACCTTTTGCCCCACTGCAAATGTCCTAGGCCGAGCACGTCTATCAAAATATGTCTTCATTCTTATCTGGCTAGTTTTCAAATTCTCTCTCGCTAGCTGGCAGACTCTCTCCAACCGAGTTTTAAATTTTTGGACATAGTCCAACAGACTCAAGTGCACTTCTTCATTAACCCATTGCTCTCTTAACAACTCCAAAGGTCCTCTCACCCTATGTCCAAGTACAAGCTCAAACGGACTAAATCCTATTGACTCTTGGATTGAATCTCTAATGGCAAACAAAAGTAAATGAACGCCTTCATCCCAATCCTGTGTGTTTTCAAAGCAATACGTCTTCAGCATATTTTTGAGAATAGAATGAAATATCTCCAGAGCTCCTTGAGATTCTGAGTGATATGCAGATGATACAATCTGCTTTGCTCCCAGCTCATAGACTAGTTGTTGAAAAAAATTTGACATAAAATTACTACCTTGATCAGATTGGATTTCTTTTGGCAAACCAAACAAGGTAAAAAATTTTAAAAGAGCCTTTGACACCATCTTGGCCTTAATATTTCTAAGGGGTATTGCCTCTGGAAATCTAGAAGTGGCACACATGATGGTTAACAAATACTGATTTCCAGTCTTAGACTTTGGTAATGGGCCAACACAGTCCACAATCACCTTCGAAAAGGGTTCACCAAAAGCAGGAATTGGTTTCAATGGAGCCACAGCGGGTTTTTGATTTGGTTTACCTACCATCTGACGTGTGACAGGTTCGACAAAACATCACCACATCTTTTCTCAAACCAGGCCAATAGAATCGTTTCAAGATCTTCCCTATGGTTTTATTCACACCAAAATGACCACCCAAAGGCATACTATGGGCCAGGTTTAAAATCTCCTCCCTATAAACTTTTGGAACAACAACCTGATGAATAACTTCCCATTCCTCATTAACAGGAACATGAGGAGGTCTCCATTTCCTCATTAACACTCCATTTTTGACATAATATCCACTTGGCACTTTCTCAATCTCCTCACATGAGAGAGCTTTTTCTTTCAATTCTGTCAACTCAGGGTCCTTTGTCTGTTCCACCATAAAATCCTTCCTCGACAAAGACAAATCTTTAAATTCAGGCTCACTATAAGGATGTTGATCCTCCAGTGAAGACAGAAAAGTCTCAGATAAGGCATGATAATTTTCTTCCTGTTTAGGACTGTCACGGGGAACCACATCAGACTGCACCGGACTGTCTGTCTTGGCTAATTCTCTAGCTCTAGCTCGAGTCACCGCACATGATGGGTAAACATCTGGATCATTCTCAGACTCATCAATCCTTGGTTTGGTCGTTAACCGTACCACAGGAACAATTTCTCCATCTGCAAGGTCATTTCCCAATAACAAAGAAACTCCTTCCACTGGTAACCTAGGTCTTATCCCTATCTTGACTGGTCCTTCTACAAACTTTGACTTTAAAATCACCCTGTGTAAAGGGACAGATATGGTGTCATCTGTAACGCCTCGCACTAGATTTACCTCACCAGTGTCACTTTCTTCACCAAAATTTAAAACACTGTCCAGCAAGAGAGATTGGCAAGCCCCAGTATCTCTAAGAATTTTCACTGGCACCTGGGGTGACTCATCATTCAGTGAAACAAAACCCTCTAATACATAAGAACGGAATTCCTTTCTCACCTTCTCCAACTTTTCCGCTTTTACCTCTTGCAAGGACTGATCTTTAACAGCATCTCCTAAACCTTTTTGATTTTTAATTGCCTGAAAGCAAGCATTGGGCACAGCTTCCTTCCTTTTCTTCAAAAGGGCACAATTAGATATCACATGGCCAGGTTTCTTACAGTAATAACAAGTACGCTCAACAGGTTTCTCCAGCCCTGGCTTCTCCTCATCCTTTCCTTTTTGATTACCTCCCAATTTAATCTCCGGTTTACCTGGATTGTCCTTGTAACTCTTTTGAAAGGTTTTAGGTTGTCCCCATTTGGATTTATGGGTTAAAGCATAATCATCCGCCAACCTAGCAGTTTCTTGTAAAGTTTCCACTCCCTTTTTATTTAAATATGTTGTTAATTCAGCTGGAACACATCTTTTAAAGTCTTCCACTAATATCAACTCTTTCAATTTATTAAAATCCCCATCTACATTTTTAGCCATGTACCATCGTTCAAAACATATTCTCTTTCCATTAGCAAATTCCATATAAATCTGATCTGCAGATTTCCTCAAGTCTCTAAATTTTTGTCTATAAGCTTCAGGTACCAATTCATAGGCCTTCAATACAACTTGTTTTACCTTGGTATAATCAGCTGCATCCTCAGCAGACAAAGCAGAATAAGCTTTTTGAGCTTTACCTTTAATCACACTCTGTACCATAAGAGCCCATCCTTCCTTTGGCCAGTTTGAACTCACAGCAACCTTTTCAAAATGTTGGAAATACTGATCAACCTGATCTTCCTCAAAAGGAGGGACTAATCGAACCTCCCTGCTGGCTGTAAAACCATCATCAGAATCAGATTCCAAACTCTTACGCTTCATTTTTAACTCATGCTGCCTCTGTTTCTCCTCGCTATCCAGCTCCATCCTCCTCAATTCCATCTGCTTCATTGCTAGATGAGCCTCTATCTTCATCTGAGTTATCTCTCGTTCAGCCTCTAATTTCTTTTGTTCGGCCTCTATCTTTAACTGGGTTTGCTCTCGTTCAGCCTCTATCTTTTTTTGTCCCAACTCGACCTTCAGTCGTGTTTGTTCTAACTCCATCTTTGCTATCTGCACCTGTCCAACAGGAATCTCTGACTCACTCCCAGAAAACTCTTCTAACTGTTCTAATTCTTCCTCCTCCAGATCCTCCAACTCCACTGGTTGAAAAGTCACATCAGAAATCACTGGTTTACTCTCAGGAAACTCAACTACCTCACTCAACTCAAACACTTCCTTCTCCAAATAATAGTCAACTATCATTCTATGAATAACTGCTTTTCTCATAGACTGCTTTACTTCTGTAAGGTTTAGCTTTGTAGCAATCTTTATCAAATCATCCTTTTTCGCCACCTCCAATCCCTTTAGGGTTGGTGACTCCAAAAATGCCTTAATATCCATTGCTGCTGGTTTCCACACATACAAGCTAATTAAAAAGAATTTATCAGACCTCCCTCAACAATCTTTGGATTGAATCCCGAACAAATCTCGTCAATCTGGGGAACAATCCCAGACGACACTCGTTAATCTTTGGGTTGGATCCCGGACGAGCCCCCAATTTTGTCACGAACCAGCAACAAAAGAAACACACTGAGCATGATTCAGTGTTAAAAACTATTTTATTAATCACTACTTATGATAATACGTAAAATAGAAGTAAAAATGTTAGTATGTTAGAATTCAAAAATATTAAACCTTGAACGTTAACCCCAAAACTAAACTCTTCGTGTGTGTGTGTGACAAAGTCTCAAACTCCAAGTTCAGGAATGGTTCTTAAAGTTCAGTTCCACAAGCCATAAGGTGAAACATGAGCAAGGGCTTCTTCAACAACCACCGTTGTCTGAAGATAAGACGTAGACGTAGAGAAACATAGAGAGAGTAAATACGAAATCCAAATGGTCCACGATGGAACCCAAACGACACTCCAGTTTACTCGGTAGTGACTTCCTCACCCCGAAAAGCATCCGATTCGTGGTCGTCCCCACACAAATACCTGTTTCCTTCTACAGGTCAGCAACAAAGTGAACTCCACCGGATTACTTCCAACTTCCATACATGGATGCCAGTGGCAGACACAGTTATAGTTTCTCATCCATCGATAGAGAAAACTAGCAGGCTGGTGTCTCTCTCCCTTCTCTCTCTCTTCTCTCTTCTTCTTCTGCTTCTTTAACAACGTCATTACGTCCTTTATCTTCTATTGACGTAAGCACGCCACACACACACACACACACACACACACACACACACACACTCTATCTAAAAGGGACATTCACTGAGTCCGTAACAGTTTAAAAATATTTCCATCAGCCTCATTTCAGTAAGCAGAGCAATTGCTTCCAATTATATTTAAACAAGTAAAAAATCAAATACAATTTGAAATTATCTTTTCAGATTGCTCTTTCATTATTTTCATTTCCTCACATTTGTGTGGAGACATGGAAATGCCATTGGATATTAAGTTGGCCTTGTCTTGTTTTACCTGAATATCCTGGCACAACATACAAAATGCTGGAGGAACTCAGTGGATCAGGCAACGTTTATGAAGGGAAATAGACTGTCCATTCCCTCCATAGATGTTGCCTGACCTGCTGAGTTCCTCCAGCATTTTGTGTGTTGACCCAGATTTCAGCATCTGCAGTCTCTCGAATATCCTGGCAGATGACCTTCTCCCAAAGATCAAAACTGGGAAATGGCAAAATGAATTTTCCAATGTTGTAGTTGGTAATCCAGTTAAAATTGTTAATAGGCAACCTAGTGTCAGATGGACCTTTTGAGCTAAATTTAAATTAAAATCCATTCTGCTATTTTGTCAGTTTATTAATAATGGACCAATGGATAGGCAGTTTGGTCACTGGTTCTTTTATATTCTTTAATCTAACCATTTTGAATGAAGACCCAACTTTGTTCACACTCAGTAAAATACAATCAAACCCACTCCCATAAATGCATAATGTTGCAGGACATTCTCTCCAAAGAGTTGGGATCGTCCCAGGGAATACCAGCAGATATATGCCAGGACAATCAAGGAGCTGATAATAATTTAATCCATAGATGTTATTGTGACTTTTTTTTCCCCAATGAAATTACTTCAATATTACTAAACCCTCACTGACCCCATGTAACACTTGACACCAACACAGCCCAATTCGTGAACCACTGATTCAGATAATCAAACCAACTCAAAAGTTAGATCCACCGCATGTTATTTCAGAGTGTAACATATACATGAGAAAATAAGGCCCTTTTTTCCCCTACTGACTGATCCTTAACTGCATCCTTGATTTTCTTCATGAGTATTGTTGCTTTAAAATAAAAACAGCTGTTCTGGCCAGTATTTCCCTCTCAACCAACACCTTAAAACAGATTAATTTGTGATCATCATAATGCAAGAAGACAACAGGTGTAGTAGTAGATCAGCTGGTCCCTCAAGTCTGTTGATTTTTGTTCTATATCAGTGCTTGCTTTAGTGTGAAAATTAATTAATTAGTACTATATGTTGCACATGAAAGGCATTTGTGTAGGTTTAAAATCTCTGAGAAGTGCAGTATCTTGCAAGTTCCCTTCAAATCATAATTCATTCTGGCCAGAAATGTAACACCTTTCCTTCCTCAATGCCAAGTCAAAATGCTGGAACTCCCCACCTGGCAACAATGTGGGAACCAGTTTCTAGAAGGATGCCACTTAATGCCAACCTTCCCAACAACACCTGCTTCCTATGTATAAATATTTTAAAATAAATAGCAAGAGATATCCAATTTATTCTACTCTCCTTCTCTTTCTCAATACTTCTAAAGATGTCTCCTGTCTATCCAATTTTCTATTGCAAGTTTTAATGAAACTGCTTCCATCACCCCTTCAGGCTATGCATCCAGATGTGTTGGAATGTAAAATGATTTGATGGTTGTGTGATTTGCATTGTTATAAGATTTAATTTAAAACTAGAGCTTTGATTTTGGTATTCAAATGTTGGGTACCTTCACCAAAAGAATGTCACCACCTTCCTGAGGGCGGGTGGTGAAGAAGCCATATGGGATGCTGGCCTCCATCAATTGAGGCATTGAATACAAGACGGGCAGGGTTATAAAACCTTGGTCAAACCTCCAATAGAATACTGTGTGCATTTTTGGTAACCACATTATAGGACTGATGTGATAATACTGGAGAGGGTGCAGAGGAGATTCACCAGGATATTGCCTTGGACAGAGCGTTTCAGTTATGAGGAGAGATTGGAGAGGCTGGGTCTGTTTTCTCTGGAAAGGAGGAAGTTAAGAGGGGAGATGATTGAAGTATAAAATTTTGAGGGGCATAGAAAGGTCGACTGCAGGCAACCTTCCCCCTTATCGGAGGTGAATAAAACTAGAGGACATAGATTTAGGACAGGGAGTAAGAGATTTAGAGGGGATCTGAAGGGGATCTTTTTGACTCAGAGGGTGGTGAGGATCTGGAGAGTGGTGGAAGCAGAGTTGCTGACTGCATTTAAGAAGTGTCTAAACAAACACTTAAATTGCCTTGGCATAGACACCTACAGGCCAAGTGCTGGAAACTGGGGTGTAATACAGATGGGTGCCCACTAGTCGGCGTGGGCCTAGTGGCCTGTTTCCATGCTGTATAACTCTAAGTAGGGATGGGTAATAAATGCTGGTCTTGCCACTGATGCCCAGATCCTGAAAATAAATAAGGCCTAGTTACCCCTCACCAGCAAGATGAACAAAAAGTTTGCAGTTGTTGCAGACAAGACGGACAAAATTGGAATAGTAAGATTGAATTTTTATTAATTGCAGTACTTTGCAGAAATCAATAGGCATATTTGTTTCGGGGGTTTGAGCTACATAAGTTTTGCAGTTTTTAAGAACATTTTACACCTGCTAATAATGACGCTGTTTTCTGGCTCCTCTGGAGAACCAGCTGCTCTCCTTTCTCAGCTGTCACCCTTCCTCCTTGCCCTGTACTTATCCTGTCCCACCCTTAGGAGTTCTTGGGTGGTCAGTGTACAAGACAGTGAGTTCTGAGTGGACCAAAGGGTCTGTTTCCATCTGTATAAAACCCTAACAAACTCGCACGTTTGCAAAATTGCAGATTCGGGAATATTAGGCTCTGCTGAATCTGCAATTTTGAAAAGGTGCAATTTTAGAATTTTATACAGAATGGAAACAGGCCCTTTAGTTCACTGTGACAGCCATTTTGTTTCATTAAGGTTCCAGTACAAGTAAATACATTTTTTGCTTTTGTCTACTATAATAGTGTCAATCACCTTACATCGACAGATATTCAGCTATTCTCAGGGAAGGAAACTTGGGGCTTGCTTGGACCTGACATAGTTTTGGGCTGAGCAGAGTGACCAGATGCTGCTGCATCACTGGCTCCAGCTGCAGAGCCATAATATGCTGGGATGCCCTAGTATTACACTGGGAAATCCCCTTCCGTGATCTTAGATCAGGCCAGGCTTGCCATGGACTATATGTAGTTATTTAATTTTACATATGTTACCGGAAGATGGTTGGGTTGTGTGGGTCGCAGGCTGAAACCAGTTCGTTTCTGGATAATGTACGTGCACTTTCTAATTTTTTTTAACAACATGATAGGGTGAGAAAGTTCTCTCCCTTGGTGTGCAATGAAGATAGGTTTTGATCTGTGGCCTACATAGGTAATATTTACTGTAATGGAAATGAATTTTGGCAATTGCATTTAGTGGGCAGCTGATGATATCAGCCACTCACTTTGTATTATCAACTGAGAGAAATCTCTAACTCATTATTGCTTTTTATGAATTATGGTCTTAATTTCAACAATTTTAATGACAAATTGAATTTAAGAATATGTGGATTTCACTCTATTTTGTAAACTGTCAACATCCATACTGCTATACAAGTGTTGAAAGTTTTGCTTCTAACACTTGCATTAACTTGTATTCCCAATTCTGCGGTTAATTTGAACAATATTCTTGAGTATTTTTATTTGTATATTCCTTGAGAGGAATTCCTATACTTCATTAACATAACTGGGATTGATGTGATCTCCCAAATCAAAGCTTTACAAAACATTGGTTAGGCTGCACTTGGAGCGTCATACATTTCTGATCACCACACTGCAGGAGGGAAGTGGTAGCATTAGAAAGAGTGCAGAGGAGAATCACCACAATGTGGCTTGCAATGGAGGGCTTTAGTTACAAGGAGAGATTGGATAGACTGGGTTTGTTCTCACTGGAGCGTAGGAAGCTGAAGGGTGAATTAATAGAGGTTTATAAGATTATGAGGGGCATAGACAGGGTAGTTACAATCTTTTTCTAATGGTCAGGGAGTCTAAAGCTAGAGGGCACAGATTTAAGGTGAGAGAAGAAATAAGCAGTGTTAATAATATGGAGGGAAATAAACAGTCAACGTTTCGGGTTGAGACCCTTCATCGGGAAAATTGTTTATTTCCTTCCATAGATGCTGCCTGCCCTGCTGAGTTCCTCCAGCATCTTGTGCGTGTTGCTCCATATTCCAGCATCTGCAGAAACGCTTTGTGTCTACAATATTTAAAAGGCATTTGGACAAGTACTTTGAGAACAAAGTAGAGGGATACAGACCTAATGGAGGCAAATGATTAGCGTGGATTGGCATCCGAGTCAGCGTAGACAATTTTTACCTGAAGGGCCCTTTCTCTGTTGTGCAGCTCTATGACACTGACTCTGTGATGGATTACTAGTTTGCAGATCAGCATTTCTTTGACCCACAGTATTCCACAGAATCTCCATTTCTGTATCCCCTTCCCTGAATTTGTTAATTGTGTGATCTTGTTCAATTTTACAACTCGAAGTTCTTTTGCTCCATTATTGGTAGAAGTGCCTTAAATCCTTGGCTCCTAATTACTTAGATTCTGTCTGTAAACTCCCCTACCTCTCCACATTACTCTATCTTCTAAAAACTCATCTCTTCAATCAAGCTTTCAATTACTTCTCCTACGCCTCTTTGGTTTGTTTTCTATTTTCTTTGCAGTCATCTGTGTTTAACCACATGACGTTGCATATTTACATGAAGGGTTCTATATACAAGTTATGTTTCACATGCTAGAATACAATCTAAGCGACTATTTTCTTTGCAGCAATACACAAATGCTAAGTCAATAAGCTGGAGAAAAGAGGGTGCAGCCAAATTTTAAGCTACTAAAAACATTAAAATTCTTAAGTTTACTTTATTATACAGTATATCAAAACTAAAAGAGTAATGTTTAATCACTTTCATTTAACTTCCAATAATTTTGACATATTAACATTTTCTCACATAAAAATGGATACATTGATATTTTAGGAATGTATTTTAATTTGAAAAATGGATGTTAAACTATACATAATCTCAATGTATATAGAATATTTCTTTCAAACAGTAACTTTAATTGTAGATATAGTGGCCTCACTTTTTCCAATTGCAAGCCATGAATACTTGCACTGAACAATTAGTCCAAGGAGCAGTAGATAATGGAAATACATGTCCACTGCATTGGCTATGCTTTTGATTACTTCAAATATGCGGGATTCAAGTTTTCAAATGGTGCAAAATGCCATTATTTTATGAGTAAAAAAAACCTGTACACATAGAAAATCAGAAAAATTAAGTAATTAATATTAATCTAGCTTTGCTGAAGTTTTTTTGTATACAAAATGATAGATACAAGGGATAAAGTGTATTTTGTCTCCTGCCCTGAACTACAAATGGCTCTGATCAGACAAACCCATTAATATTTCAACTAATATTGCATTAATATTTTATTTAATATTAATGCAGACAATTATTTTAATGCAGACAAATATCTTTTAAAGTCAATATCTTTATGTCTATCAAACAAATAAACCTATTGTTTTAGGAGCTGGCTGATAACCAAAAGCATGGCAGTGTTGCAAGTACAAAGATTTGTTTTAAATTTAATACTGAGTATATAAAATTTATGATTCAAGTAAAATCTTGATTAGTTCACCAAAGCCTCAAATCATAAAAAGACCATTTATTACTTTGTTACAAGAAGTAGTATATTTATGCTGTTTGAGTGGTGTTAACTTAAAAAAAAATGTTACATCCATGTTCATATATTACATTTTAAGAAACAAAGAATTGGGGCTGGTATTGCAGCTTTGGACATGAATCTTTTTGAAATACTTTTATTTGTATAGTAATGTTTGATGATAATGACAATGTACGTTAGACCATTGAAGTTGCCACAACGATTAAACTGTCATTTAAGGAGCATATTTGAAATGTTTCATTCCAATGATGTTGATGGGGTTCTGGAAATATGGCTTCAGATTTATGATACCCCAGGCTGCTTGTGTATAACCTGAGCCCTTATTCTTTTTCTCCTTGATAGATTTACTTTCAGAGGAATGGCAGTGGGTGATAGAATGAGGTAATTCTATCTACTTAACAATACTGAAAATTGGAATTTATCAGTTAAAACCATATTTTTCTCATGTAACCCATGACTACACTTGAAGAGACAGTGCTCCTTTTTCCTACCTGCATTTTAATGAAGGTGAGGAAAGATGGTGCAAGCTAGATAACCTGTTTGAACTAGTATTTTCCGATACATATAATTTATCAAACAATTCAAAGCCAGGTTCTGAAGATTCAGGGAAAGAAATTGCTGTTGACAATGTCAGAAACGGACCATTTAAGGTGTCCATATAACATCTCTTTGTCTGCAATTCTGGCAGTTCAATTGGCCTTGTACAGATTGGTGTCTCTATGTCTCTGGTAAAATTGTAGATGGGGTATAAAATACAAATGCATTAGGCATTTGCTATCATTGCCAATGATATTTCCTATTCTCCATAAGGCAGAATGAATTCTCAATTAGACCTCTGCATGCCAGGGCCAGCATATTCAACAGAACGTTTTCTTTGGCCTGTATATAGATGATTATAGAACTGGATTTGTGGAACTGAATTGTGATGAGGCTAATTGGACTCTTTTCCTGTAAGCTATACATGACCATGGAAAAAAATTAAACATTTAATACCGCTTTTGCGTTGCCAAGGTTTGGATTTAGATCCCGGAATTACAATATTTGTACACTTTCATCCTATTTTTTTTAAATGTTGAAGACTAGTCTTTATAATGTGAGCTAAAAATATAAAGATCAGAATGGAAATAGAAGGGAAAATAATTGTTGAGCTAAAGGAAGTTATGATCACACATGAAACAAAAGGGAGATGATTTTTCCTGAATAATTGCACAATTTGTGTTTACTTGCTCTAATGAACAAGAAACTGCAAAAGTACACATTTATGACGAAGTATATTTATACATGCAGGCTAGTCACAATCACTGCACAGAATTGCTCATCCTTGAAAATTCGCATATAAATTCAACCTGCCCATCTGTCATTTCTGTGTTCTGTGCTTTCCTCGACCCATTTACCTTCCTTTGCATTAGACCAACACCCACATTTTTATCAACACACATTTGGCAATTCCCTGTTTATCTAAACAAATATTTGATAGAGTGATGTAGGTGATCATAGTATTGTTACAAAGCAATGGTTGCTGTTTAGAAAACAATTTTTTAAAATAGCTTCTTGCTGCCTCTGACATCTTTTGAAGCATTCGATCTAATTTAATAATGGCTCCTTTAATGCACTATTGTTCGATTTAAATTTTTGGCTTTACTGAATCTTGTTGTTAGGCTTTATAGAGTTTAACCTACGCATAAGTATGGGCCTTCCTTCTCATTCTCATATTTCGGTTCCCTCCCTCTCTGCTATTGCTCATTTTTCAGGAGATGTTGTTATTCTGTAAAGTCACCTAAATAGCCTCATTTATAAATATAAAACCCTTATCTACAATAAGTTGATAGTAAGCATAACACAAATTTTAGTGATCACCCACCAGATAGTAATTTACGAAATCCTAGTTGGATTCCAGGGCTGGGCTCAACTGTGATATTCTTTTGGTTGGATCAGCTGTGATATCATATCACAGCAGGAGTTGACCATGTGCCTCCTTGAACCTGCTCTGTCATTCAGTAAGTTTATAGCTGAGATGATCTTAGTCTCAGGTCCATGTTCTTATCTGTACCCCACAATCCCTGGACCAAAAATCAGCTCAACTTGACCTTGAATAAATTGAGTAATTCAGCCTCCATATCTCTCTGGGGTTAGTCATTTCCAAAAAATCACAACCCTCTGAGAGAAGAAATTCCTCCTCTTCTTGAGCAACATATTCTCAAACTATAGGCCTAGTTCCCTCATGAGGGGAAACATCCTCCCTTAACATGAAAAGCTTGAAAAATAAAGTCAAATTATTGATCATCTTCAGGACTGAGTCAACCTCTAGAGGTGTGATATAATCATTATTAAACCATTCCTTGGCTGATTTATTTTTCACCTGGATTTGCTTGGGGGTGGTGGGGGAAGGAATACCGTCTCTTCAATCTTAATCGGTCAATTTATGTACCAGTTTGTTCATTTTAACCCCACTGCCTGTTGCATACTTTCATTACCCTAATGGCATGTGCTATGTGTTAGTTATGCTTTGTACTGATCTTTTTGCATATTATTAACATAAAAATTGATCAGAATAAAAGGAAGGTATTAATGCCACATCGGACAAAGTTTGCATGAAATAGTTTAACAGATAA
Organism: Pristis pectinata; assembly: GCF_009764475.1. Lineage (NCBI taxonomy): Eukaryota > Metazoa > Chordata > Chondrichthyes > Rhinopristiformes > Pristidae > Pristis > Pristis pectinata. The sequence goes on along the minus strand of NC_067408.1, from coordinate 89,527,292 downwards.
AAGTTTGCAGGCCATTTTGGACTGTTTACTCACAGTACAGTTCTACAGACATGCATTTGGTGACCTTTGATTTTCAGTTGAATACCAGTACCTTGCTGGGACCATGTAGATTGACTTCTTTTCATAAAATAAAACTCAGACACTGCTCTTAGTGAAATTCTAATCTACATTATATCCTGCTTTCATGAACAGGATTAGTTAAATTGAGTAAGGAACAAAGACATAGGAAATTCTGCTCTGTCAAAGTTTGGTTTTATAAGCCTTTCAGTGTAAATTGCATTTATATTTGAGAAAATGCCATATCACCATGGTGTTATCTGTGTTGAATTTGTCACTGCATACATTTGTTATAGCGGGAAGTACAGGTATGGAAACCTTAATAGTTCAGTAACTGTGTTGTAAATACAGTTTCAAATTACAAGCAAATTCATCTTTAACAAGGAAAACAGTTTTAGTCTTATCTAAATAACATTAATTAAAGACAAATGAAGTTATAGAGTTAAGGAACATTTCCTTCAGCTTCCCATTGAGTGTGATGTTGAGATGAGGATCACGTACTGTGTGAAAAGCTACAGGAGTTGGCACTGACACTTCTACTGATACTAATTTACGTCAACAACTTAGATTAAAAATACTCAAAGCAATTTGGTCACAGCCCTGGAAACCAATCATATTTGATATGAAACTTGACAAGCAAGGTAAGCTAGGTAAAATCTACAGGTGGCTATAAGTCACTGAACATTAGGTGAAAAAAAGGGCAACTCTATCATTTTTGAAAAGTGATTAACCAGCTGGAGTGAAATTGAAAGAGATCCTTGGATATTAATCTGTTTATCTAGTAGATGTAGTTCTAGGAATAGAAAGATTGTTCAGTAAGTAAAGTGCAAGTGGTAAAATGTTGTGGGGCTGGAAATTTTAAATGCTTTGTTCATACTGTGAACATGGTGTTAAGTTTCACTGAGATTTGTTGAGGCCCTAGGCCTTGTAGAGAACAGATGTTCTCTGGCAACAAGATTGAGATACGTCTTGGCCCTTGTATGTTGTATCAAATTCCACAAATGCTCCTGAGGAACTTGAACCCAGCCATGTATACTCTCACAATGGCTTAATATAAAGCAGTGTTTGGTTTCATTTCCCATCTTGGTGCCAGTATGATTAATCTCTTCCATTACCAAGTCTTTGAATATTTATCCTCCCAAATCCACATCTAAGAAATTTTGAATAAAGTTTTCATCCATTCCACAGCAATGGTTCAAGAGACATCTCCAGTACTTGGATGATTTAAACTTTAAACTTTTTAAACTTTATTTACAGCACAGTAACAGGCCCTTCCGGCCCACCGCGTCCGCGCCACCCATTTTAAACCCATGTTAACCTACCTGTACGTCTTTGGAACGTGGGAGGAAACCGGAGCACCCAGAGGAAACCCACACAGACACAGGGAGAACGTACAAACTCCTTACAGAAAGCGGGAATTGAACCGCTGGCGCTATAATAGTGTCATGCTAACCGCTATGCTACCGTGCTGATGTTTCCAGTTAAGCTTTGGAAAGACTGAAGCTGTCACCTTCTGACCTCTGCCCCAACTTCCATAACCTTGGTCTAAACACGGTCTCTGTGTTCACTGTTTCTATTCATAACCGTGCCATCTTATTTGACCTTGACTGAAGTTTCGGCACTGGTAACTTTGTCATCGTAAGACACCTATTTTTTTACCTCCATAACTTTGCTAGGTTTTATCCATTCTTCAGCCAATCTGCTGCCCAAGTACACATCAATGTACTTGTTATCGCTAAACCCAACAAATCTATTGTTCTTCTGGCTGCTTTTGTTTCCTATCCTCCATCAATCCAAATCACATGGTGGGTTGGTAATATCGACAACTCTCCCGATCACTGACTACCCATGTACCTACATTGGCTCCCAATTCCACAGTACCTCCAATTAGCATGCTCCTGCTTACTAAATGATGGGGCAAAATGGACATGTACCCAAATATTCATCCTGGATATTATGATGGTGTCAGTGCACTGCACTTTGCCTCCAAGATAGGCAGTGTGCAGCATGCTATAAATCAAGCTGGATTTGGCTCACTGGCCAGACTTGCTGTCCACAATCCCCAACCACCTCCTGTTACCTGGATCAGAGGCAGAGAGGCAATAAAGGTGACCCACTGCACCAACGAAGCATAGTGAGGCCTCAGCAGCAAGTCATCTCGAGTACGGTATACTGAGCCCCTCTCACAAAGCACCCCGAGAGACTTTATATCTTATCAAACCCAAGACCATAATCCTATTGAAAGGCATTTAAAAATCATAATAGATGTAAATGAGTTGTTATGATTAACATTGTAAATAAAATTAACAACACATTATAAGATTAAAAAACTTAGGTATTAATTATTTCCTTAAAAAAAAGAACATTTTTGCTTCTAATCTCCAGGCCAGAATTCCCATTGAAAAAATAGGACCCCATTTTTGAATGATTTATGACAGTTAATTTTAACTTGTTCGATGTGTCCCCCCCCCCCCCCCCACCATTACTTCTGATTTTATGTGCTTTTATTTGTATTAAAGTACTTACTTTGACTACTGAGATGGAAATGTGGATTGTATGTAACAAGCATTTGTCATGTTGTCTCCAATTTCCATCTGCCCTTGATGCAAAATTATGTCACTTTTTACACACTCTGAAGTTGAAACATGCTATATAATCTCTTTTTAACCAATCTGAAGAGATGTTATTTTCAAAACAGGAAAATTTCAGTAGTTTTTCCAAGATGGAAGCAGTAGCTAACATTGCAATGAGAAACTGAACAGAGAATATCTAACAAAAGCACTCCTGCAGTCAGCTGTAACTGATGTATTTGTGAACTTTCATCATCAGGTTTTCAAGCTGCATTTTAGCCATATTATCTAAAGGTATTGAGACTACTAAATATTGTCCGTCAATGTAACTTTATTTTGGATTAGACACTGGGTAAGGCATTACTTTAAAGGCATAACCAAAAATTGCTCTCTATGGACTTCATCAGTAAAACCTGGAAATGAGGTTTCCAGTACTGTGGCATAACGTTAACTAACGATTCTAATTATCTCCTTTTGTAAAGTACCCTAGGACAATTTTGCACTTTAAAGGAATTGTTTTTAATGCAAGAGTTTCTGCAGAGCTTATTTTTGAAATTGCATGACTGCTTTGAATAACAGTGAAAACATGGCAAGAACAGTAATTATCTTCAAGGTTCTTATTTAGTAAACAACTAATTTTTCTCTCCTTTGTTTTAAACTCTTGTATTGAATTACAACACATGATGTTAAGACGCACTGCAGCTGCCCGTATTCAGGAGTTGTTCAGGAGGAGGAAAGAAAAGAAGGAAATGGAAGAATTAGAGACTCAAAACATAAGAAAACCTACAATAAAAATGGTATACAAGGGCCACCGTAACTCAAGAACGATGGTAAACAAATCTTGTAAAACTGTCTTTGTGAGAAATATAAAAAGGCATTTTTGCTGTTGGAATGCACAATGATAATTGACTGTCTTTGGGTTCAGATCAAAGAAGCCAACTTCTGGGGTAGTTATTATGTAATTAGTGGCTCAGACTGTGGTCACATATTCATCTGGGATCGTCAGACAGCTGAGTTGCTGATGTTATTGGAAGCTGACAACCATGTGGTGAACTGCCTGCAGCCTCATCCTTTTGATCCAAGTAAGTAGTCACCTCCTCTGCTAAAGAAGGGATATCCTTCCTACCTTTAGTAGTACTAATAATGAACTGGTGCCAACTCTGCTGTAGTAGTAAGAGGGTAAATCTGAAGGCTGAAGGTAAAATGCACAAGATGTTATGGGGCTAAGCTACAAAGAGTATTTTCAAATCATCTTCTCTGGTTTGAACTGGATTAATGTCACTTGGAGCAGTGAATTTAAGTTAAACATTTAGTGTCTGTGCAAACCAGTTCTATTTGGCAGTGACAGTAAATTTGTATGTTGTAAATTTGGAGTTCAGCCTTTACTTGAGATTCCAAGGAGTCTTCCATAAGGCCCTGATTTTTGATTAAAACTACCTACATGTAGGAAAGAGAGACTACTTTGCATATTCCCTTGTTTGGTCTGAATTTTGACAGATCGATGAGAAGACAAGTACTTAAACTGATACAGTGTTTCAACCTAAAATGTCGACAATTCCTTTCCCCGCCTCACAGATGCTATTCGACCTGCTGAGTTCCTCCAACAGATTGCTTGTTGCTCAGATTCCAGCATCTGCAGTCTCTTGTGTCTCTACCTAAAGTTTACATTTTGGTTGACTGTTCAGTGAACGTAAAATACATGGATGGGCAGGAGGTAAAAGCACAGATGGAATGTGATGGTGCCAATGGTTGAACACCCAGAAAATGACTAACTGTCCAACTCTGCAAAACAGTGGAGACCATTCTTTGGAACCTTACTGGACTGCCTTAGATGGGATAGGGGATGAGAGAAAAATTAAAGAACAAAAGACAATGAGAAATAAGTCCAATTTCTTAAAATATATCTGTATAATTGTCTTACTGCCTTGTGGTTTATACTTTAAAACTGTTTGTTGTACAATCTGTTTATATAGAAGTACATATCTTTCATTGTTTCTGTAAGAAGAAGGGAAATTGTAAACAATACTCCCTTAAGTGATAATAGTAGAAGAAAATATAGCCAATAGGGGCTTTTGTTCTGGATTTGGGTCCAAAGAGATTAGAACCTAATGCAGTAATTTCTCACTTTTGTTTCTTTGAGAGGTTCTTCCCCATTGTTATTAACTTTAGTTAATTGGTAACCCAAATGATGGATGCTAAACCTGCTGTGTTTCATTGCCACATGTATCCTGATAAAAGGCAGCTCTGGCTCACCCCTATTTCTTTCAGACTCTATTACTTTGCTCTCAACTAGTTTGTCCAACATCCATTTCTGAATGATTTACAACTTTAACCACGTCAATATTAAAACACAAAGCCATCAGTTTTGGCTTTTTTTTTTGTCACTTAACTCATCCAACTTCCCTGGCCATTGTATTCTGTTCAATTTTGAATTGAACTTAAGTATTGCTGACCCAGAAATTCAGTTATAAGTACAACTTTTTTGTACCTCAGGACTGATTTATAATGTAAAATCAATTGATACCTTAAATATATATAGAACATAATGTAATGTGCAGTTGCACAAAGTAACTAGGGCTGATGTCACTCCTTCAGAAAACTCAACTGACCCCTCCCACTTTCTCTCTGGTATGGCTCTACTCCCTGCCTTTCAACCACTTCTTACTGTCCAAGAAGTGCCCGGATTTGAGCTAATGAATACAAGGATCACATGCAGTGATAGTGTTGTTGCCTTCTGAATGTGTCGGTTGAGCTGAGTTTTTTTCTGGTGCTCTGAAATGTGTAAAGTCCAGAGATATGTTCAAGTTGAGGGGCCAGAAGACTGGCATACATTTAAACTTATCTGGGTCTTGCAAAGTAGCAGATATTGTTATATGTGAGTATCAGGATTATGTATGAGCATACTGTCATCAGTGATCACCAGTCTTCTGTTTGACTATTAGCTCTGTGGCCCATGATTGCCTGAATCCTGTCCCCAGGTAACTTGCTAAGTTGGCTCCAGTCAGCTGCAAAATCAGCCTGTGTTTGTGCACTACCATCTGCAAAAGGCAGAAATGAATGTTAGCTATTGTGTTTTAATGTGTGTATGATATGGATACCATGGTTAATTATTGGTATTGATTTTTTATTGTCACTTGTACCAAGGTACAGTGAAAAGCTTGTCTTACAAACCGATCGTACAGGTCAATTCATTACACAGTGCAGTTACATTGAGTTAGTAAAGAATGCATTGAGGTATTACAGGTAAAAACAATAACAGTACAGAGTAAAGTGTCACAGCTACAGAGAAAGTGCAGTGCAATAAGGTGCAAGGTCACAACAAGGTAGATCATGAGGTCATAGTCCATCTCATTGTCTAAGGGAACTGTTTGGTAGTTTAGCTGTCTGTCTGTGGCTAAGTTTTGGAAAATGATAGGATTGGAAAATGATAGGATTCTGAATGTAGATGGGATTAAGCTGTTTCAACTGGCCTTAACTAGATGTGTTTTTAAATGAGATACTGAAAGGAGGAAGAGCACATTCAGATTGACTGTTCCTGGGTATCGGTTATCCAAGTATTGTCCAAGATGAACCTGAGGCATGTGATCTGATGGGCAGCAGGAAACCCAGGGACAGAGAGGGAAATGGAATATCTGCAGCTGAGAAATGTAGGGGTCCAATAGCTGAGGCAGAATGCTGGGCTGAATTTGGCCTATGGAAAGTGTAGACTAATATTTTGTTTTAGAGTTCTGGTGCATTTTTCAATTGGCATGTTTTGTATTAATCACTGTGTATTAAGTGCTTAATTGTCAACCTTAAAACTGATTTTGGAGGCGCACTTAAAACACATACCCATAATACATATGCAGAACTGTGTACATCCTTTATGTACTTAATGATTCCGCTGCTGCCTACACCACTTTCTGGTTATGCCTTTGATCTTAAATCATTCCCTTAAAATAACAATAAAACATTGTCCATCTGTCTTCACCATCCCCTAATATTTGATGGCAGGAATCTTCAGGTACCAGGTTCTACCAGCTGAAAATCCCTCAAAACTTCTCCACTCCTCCCTATTTAAAAACCTTTCTCAAATCTATCTTCGTCCAGATTTTGTCACATCCTCTGAACTTATCCCCTCCTGAAGTTGCCAATTTGTGAACAACTTTCTTCACATTAAGTACATTCAAATTCAATGCCTTTAAGGTTGGAGGGGGGAAGCTTAAAGGCAACGTGAAGGATGTGTTTCTTACACAGAGAGTGGTAGGTGCCTGGAACGGGTTACCAGGGTAGTAGCGGAAGCAGGCAGTTTGGTGGAGTTTAAGAAACTTTTAGATAGACACGTGAATATGGAGGGATATGCATGATACACAGGAAGAGACATTTAGTATAAATTGGCATCAAGATTGACACAACATCATGGGCCGAATGGCCTGTCCAGTGCTGTGCTGTACTGTTCTATGTTCTAAATTGCAACTTGTTAATCCTCCTTTTCTCCATCACATTCCTCAAACTTCTATTGTCAGTTGTGGTTCAGTTGGTGGCACTGTGTCTCCATTAGTTGTGGATTTGTCCCACTCTCAAAAGTTGAGCATATAACATAGGCTGGCACAACACTATATACTGAGTGAGTTACACTGTTGGATGTTTTGTCTTTTGTGTGAGGCACAGAACTAAAGCATTGTTTACCCAACAAGTTCAATGTAAAAGACCCCACAATGCCACTTTGGAGTAGAAATGGGAAGTTATTTATCCCCCGTTGTTCATACCAATATTTATCCTTTAACCGATATCACCAACATAAATTGTCTGGTCATCATTGTATTGTGGTGTGTATAACCTTGCTGGGTGCAAATTGGCAGTTGGTGTTTGTACATTGCAACCGTGACCAGGCTTCAAATGTACTTACCTAACTATAAAGCATTGTGGAAGTGCTGTGTAAACACAAGTTCTATCTTGTCCTCCTTGCCATCCACCTAGCTTTTCAAAAAATGTTTAAAATCTTTTCTAGTAGGGAAGGTAGACTATCATTGAAAGTGGGTGACAGTCCAATGGTAGGAGAGGTGTCATGGAGGCAATTTTACAGGTATAATGCTTAAATATTATCTATCTACGTTATAGATCATTTGTATCAGAAAATTACCTTTTCTCATGAAGTAGGGTTCAAACCAGAATGGCAAATTAATTTTCAAGCAACAGATTGCTTTGGGCACAAAAATATTTTAAAATCTAGCAAATAAAAGCAGAAAATTCTGCAAACACACAGGTCAGGTAGGGAATAGAAACATGGGTAGAATTTCAGATTGAAGATTCTTCATCAGATTTGGGAAAGTGAGAAAACAAATGAGATTTAAGTTGCAAAGTGAGTGGGGAGAGGTGGACAGGCAAAGGAAAAATCTCCTGATACAGTAGGGTCAGGGTTCCATTGGTTCCAGAACTGTCTGGTTGACAGATTCATGAAGGCAGTTAGAAAGAAAACAAAAGTAGAAGTAATAGTTGTGAAATGTAGGTCAGAGCTGTTGCTAGATTTAAACCAAAAGGAGAATGCAGGAAATACCCAGCAACTTGGGCTGTGTCTAGAGAGGGGGAGGGGAAAATATCTGAGTTAATATTACGGATGGATGACCTTACTACAGAACTAGTCAGTTCTGATAAAAACATAGGAACCAAATTATCTAAAACTGTTGAATTTGATATTGAGTCCATAGGCTGCATTGTGCCGAGACAGAAGGTGAGGTGCTGTTCTCCAAACTTGTGTTGGAATGGTGCAGGAAGCCACAGGCAGGTCAGTCAGAGTGTGATAGAAAATTAAAGTTTGACTTCCAGTTGTTTGATGAGTGCTTTCCATAAATACTGCCTGCTTGGGTGAGCATTTGCACCATCTTCTGTTTTTAATTCAGATTTCCTGCATCTTAGGATTTTTTGATAAGAAGGGTCTTTGACCTGAAATGTTAACTCTGTTTCTCTTTCCACAAGTGCTACATGATCAGCTGAGTATTTCCAGCGTTTTTCTGTTTTTATTTCAGATTTCCAGTTTCTGTGGTTTTAAAATTTATAGATTTTAGCTATATCAGCAGGTGGGGAATGTACCATTTACACTTTGAAATCCCTCAACTCCTATTCAGTTGAATTTCATGGAAGATCGGTGATACACATGCACTTAACTATCATCGATGCAAAGAAATGTCAGGTGGGAAGAGGGTGAAGATCATTTGGTGGAATTGCCCAAGATGATTGTGTAACATAGACAGACAGCCTTCCTGGTATCTTTTTATTTGTTCCCTAAATGCATATTATAAATTGAGGAACATATATTTGTTAGAGCCTGGATTATGAAGAAATAATCAATGGACAATTTCATTATTCAAGTTATGTTTAATAATTATGATTATATTTGGAATGTAACCTAAGAAAAGTTCTATCAAAGTGTTAACCCAACCTAAGTTTTATTTCATGTATAACAGAAGCAGCAAGTCAAAACAAATACATCCATATATATCCCTCTTATTACATTTAGGACTATTTATCAGGGGACTATTGTTCCTCCTCCTTTGCACTTACAGAAGCACAATGCTGGTAATCAAAAGCAATACTTGGGCCGGATGCACAGTTGCATACCCAGCCTACCTGTCATCCTGATCACTGATGCTTCCCTCCTCTGGATAGGATTTTCACCTGGGGACAGGGAACCGGAACTTCATTTCAGTCCACCTGGCATATCAACAGGCTGGAACTGGGGGCAGTCTTGTTGAAACACAGCACTTCCATCTACAATACAAAGGTAAGCCCATGTCTGCATAAATAACACAGGGATCTTCTGCATCAACCTGTAGGGAAGCATTTGGTCCTGAAGGACCTGAATTCTGTGCAACATTGCTCTGGAATTCAGGTCATCATTCCCATGCCCTGTTCCTTGTAGATAGTACACCAGACAAATTTTGTTTAGCATAAGCATAATCCCAACTGAAAACTATAGCTAGTAATGTCTACAATTTTTAAGTAAACTGGGTCGCCCATTTTCAGTCTTTCTATGCAAATACAGTTGTGGCAGCTTTAATCCAATTTCGAAGTGCTGGGCTGCCCTTTCTCTGACTTGAGACTTTCCTGCCTATTTCGCTGGATGGATGGTCCCTCTGATTTTATTAGCTAATAAAGGCATATTACCATGTTATATGGAACACACATTTGTAGAATGGTTTAACGTTCCAAAATATGAATAATGCAATGTTTTGTAGTGTTGTAATTCACCATTACAGATTCTTCTTTATTTAACTGCTTCCCACATTTATTACGTGAAAAGCACCGTTAAAATTTCTCCTTCACGCTTTGGTGAATCAAATTGCTTAGGGTCTTTCAGTTTGCACAACTTTCTAGTCTGCATTCTGCCTAGCACAATTCTCATTTACTCTGCTGGATTATTTTTCAAAGTTGTTTTGTAAAACTAATGAAATAATTTACAAACCTTTTGTCATTCAATTTCAAATAGATTATACATTCTGGGAAAAGTGTTTTCTATACTGATTTGCTTTTTGCTTTAGTAATATTACTTGTCTTAATAATTAGTTGATAAGCTAGATATGTTGTTCAATACCATCTGGTTACAGACTGCTCTACATCAGTACCCTGCAGTAACTCTTCACTCTCACATAGTAACATCTGTGAATTGTGGCATGTTTGTTGTAAGGGTTCTCATGTCTCATGATTTATCCTCTTTGTTAGCCTGCAACCAGTGATTTTAAAAAAGACAAACATGCTGCCCCTTTAGGTGTAATAATCATTGTTAGCATCTACTCCATTGCCACTCTCACCCTTGCCACACCCCATTAGAGTTTTACACTAAATGAAAGTTAGACACTTAACAGTTAGTAATGGGTACCAATATGAACAGCATATTAATAATGTCACTGCTGTAAAGGTCCTAAATTCATAGGAAATTTGACCACACTTTGTGTCTAACATTTTTAAAAGAATCATTGCTCAGGTTAAGAAGCAGCATTGTGCAAAGCGTGAGGCAATGGAAGAACAGTAGGATTGTATTATGACTTGTGACAAAAGACTGAACAGTTTGGAAAATGTGATGGACTGGAATGTATTTGTGCTTCTATATATTATATGTTTAAGGGGGATGTAACAAAGTATAGCTTGCCTAAAATAACTATAGAACATTTTATTCTGGTCTTAAATGTAAATTGATCAGTGGAATTGTAAATGGTTCTCTTCTATAACAAAGCAGGACTATATCCAGAAGTACTTAATTTTAGATGAGGCTGTGTAAATGCATGTTATAAGCCTAACAAATAACAAAGAGTTATGTCAATGTATGTTCTATTTCAGTGCAATAATTATTCAATGTATGCAAGCCAACCTACTAATTCTTAAGTAGTTTCTGATCAAGAAGGTTAAAACTGTTCTTTTCTGATTAACTTGGGTCAAGGCAAGTTTTGTAAAGAAAGTCGATGAAATTCAAGCAGCTGGTCAGACAAAAATAAAACTAGTACCAGTAGAGGCCTCTTTTTGCCATTCTTGATCCGGTAAGATAGTTAATGATCACAATTTTAGAAACAAGCTTTTCTTAAGGCCCTTGAGATGACTTTCACATTAGAATTCTGTGATCAAAAGAGATTGGCCAGAAAGTTGATGGAATTAAAGGAAAATACATTTCTTTTGAAGATGTAGGTTATATAAAATATAAATCAAGACAGTGCTTCAAAATGTTTGCACTATTTCTGAAAATGTACAAGGAAATTCTATGGCACTTTATATTACCAGATTTTTGCAATGAGTACCCATAATTCTGAGTTGGCATCAGGAAAATGGATATGCTACATTCATTAACATGGTCTTGCTGAAGGAGAACCATGCTATCATTTCTAGAGTGTGAATTAAACCGTTGGATCAACATCGTCCATGTGACAAGGCCCTTGGGTTTATTCACAGAATGACAAGACTATGCAGTGATGTCAATGATTCTGCACTATTGAAGTTATATGGAGAACTAGTGTAGTGATCTTAAAAATGAATTTAGCCTAAAAGATTTTGGCCATTACCCACTTTTATAATGTTGTTAATGATCTAAATATGCATTGATGTACAATTTATTGTTTCTGTTTTATGTAGTTCTGGCATCCTCTGGTATAGATTATGATGTCAAGATTTGGACACCACTGGAAGGAATACCAGCCTTTGACAGAAAACTTGCAGATGAGGTGTGCAATCAGTTCTGTCATTTTTCACGTGTAAATTGATTGAAAAACATTTAAATCTCATAAATATTGTTAAAGCAGGTTTGCCATACTAAAAGGCAGTGGAAGTAGCCTGATAAGATCAAAAGGTAAATAAAAGCATTACACAAAAAAGAATGAAAATTTACACACACCTTAAATTTCAGATTTCCAATCGGTAAACAACATAGAATGATGCATTAGAATAGAACACAACAAAGGACCAATTGTCAGGATCCCACTAAACTACCTTCTCATTGCTAATTATGGACCTAAAAATGTGGAGAAGTGGCTGTGTAGGTAGTTCTGTGATTAAAATATTGAGCCCCATTTTGAAGAAGTCAAAGCTGGTGGAAAAGAGTTGTGCAATATTAGTCTTGTGTCGTGCTTAAGTAATTTGGGTTGGGGTGGGGTCAAATTTGGAAGCTAAAGATTCATGGGTTTCAGACTGTGCTTGGCAGAAGAGGTCAGAATGAAAGTCAGGAGTAGTGGTAACCAGGAGCAATGTTAAATATAGGTCAGAGGTTGCACTTGTGCTTCTCCCAAATCCACATTTAGGTAATGCATCTTCCTTTGTAGACAGTCCCTAGAGAGTGTAACAGTGTGTTCGTTTATATTGTGGCCTTGACATCTATAATTTAGGGGTATGAAGTTTTCTCCATCACATTCCAGTTTGCTGTAGTCAACCTAGAATTTCAACTTACATTGCCATTTTCCAATAAGTTGTACATTCATAATGTGTAAACAATCTATTGCTGCATGGTCAAAATAGCTGGATCTATCAGTCATGAGTCAAGACATTTCTCAGTTGGCTGGGCCAGCTATATCAAAAATGGTGCATCCCACGGTATGGCTAAGAATGGTGTCCTGACTGACAGGTACTTTCATACTAATGCTTGAAGGTAATTCATAGCAGGTTCACTACAGAATTTACAGTTGTCAAATCAGGCCAATTTTAAATAATGCAGTTGTCTCCAGCAGCCTGATCAATGGGGCTGGAATGGAGGATCAAAGTGCATGCATGAAGATTTCTGTAAAAACATCTCACTCCAAGATGCTTTAATCCTTTGAACTTCCATTGTTAAGTCTTTACTATAATTCCAGCACCTTTCCACCTACCAGTCTTGTAGGAAGAAAAATGTGACTTAATTTCTTACTTTTACGACAATTGCATTCTCCAATCTTTGTACTGGTCTTACCATATGATTTAAATAGAAACATTAAAGTTTTACTTTTTGCTCAGAAGAATTTGCTACATTATTGTAAGAGTTTAGTGTGTATTAAATTTATGCAAAAAAAATCCTCACCAGTGGTGCGAGAAGAGTACCCACTATAGACGTTAATAATTGGGTTCTTCCTGGCAGGTGATCAGTCGCAATGAATTGATGTTGGAGGAGACCAGAAACACAATCACAGTTCCAGCTTCATTCATGCTAAGAATGTTGGCTTCACTCAATCATATTAGAACAGGTAAGAATTGCATGCAGCATGGTTTGTTTATAGTGAATCAGTTTAGCTCCTAGAGTAATCCACATACAAATGAAGTAAACCCTGGTGATAGGTTGAATGCCTTATACAACAACATATCTGGATTTTATATTTTTGAAGGAACTATACAGGTATGTACTGAATAAGTAAGGCAGTCTAAGGTCATCCAATCAAGCGTACTAAAATTTCAAAAAACCTTCAGCAGCGTGTACAGCACAAGTTTTGTTTCCAGTGCCGTGGCAATTGTTCTTTACTAGATTCTCAAAGCTGTCTCTATCCTGGTTAGACGAAGGCGAGTTCGCCTGGTCCACACCTTCCACCTCACCATCTTCACATTCAACAAATCATCCTTCATCACTATCAGTGAGATTCCAGCACCAGACATGCCCTCCCCTCTCCTTCCCTTTTTGAGGGGACTATTCCCTTCCCAACTCCCTAAGTCTGTTCTTCCATCTCTACTAACTGTTCCCCCTCTTTAGCAGGCAACCGCAGGAGACATAACACCTGTTCTTTTACCTGTTCCCAGAATCCAGGAACTCAAACGGTCCTCCTAGGTGAAGTAGCAATTCACTTGCACTTCCCCCCCTCCCCCAATCTAATGTACTGTACTTGGTGTTCACAATATGGTTTCCTCTACATTGGAGAAATTAAGTGCAGATCGGATGATGGCTTGGCAGAGCACCTACATTCAATTTGCAGGGGCAACCCTGCAATTCTTGTTGCCTGTCACTCTAATTCTGTTACTCTGACCTTAATGTCTGTGGCCTCCTGCGCTGTTCTAAAAAGGCCCAATTATCACATCATCTGACTAGGCCTGATAGAGAATTCTACAACTTTGTGTATATGCTTTCCCTATCTGAAGCAGAACTAGCCAGTCCAGCTTTTCACTCTCCATTAGCAGCACAGCCTGACCTCTGAGCATGTTCTACAGCTCTGCATTTCACAGCTTTTATGTTCCTTTGTTCAGATTTTCTCTCTCTTGCGCACACACACCAGATGACTGTTTTAACAAATGAACCAAAAGACTCCCCTTGTCCTATCTATCCCTCCCCACGCTCTCTGCAACAAAATACAAATTTATTTGCTTTATTTCCCAGTTCTGATGAAGGGTATTCAACCTAAAACATTGTTCTCGTTCCACAAATGCTGCCTGACCTGCTACCTATTTCCCACATTACATATTTTTATTTCACATTTCCAGTATCTGCAATTTTTGTTTTGATTTCCATGAAACCTATTTCTTGACATCATTGAGATACACGAAACACACTAAATTTAAAATTCAGGAAAGGTAGTTACATTCCCCAAGTGGTAATCTCTTCTCTTTCAACGTGCAGAGTAAATTCTGAAGTAAGTATGTCAATCTTCCATGTTGTTTTTTGCCTCAAGCTGGCTTCTGTCATTCAGAGGTTCCCAAAATGGAAAACAGTCATTTATTAGGTTTCTAGGCAACATGCTGTAGCACTAAGTCTGTGTAACAACTCTAAATTGAAAAGTTGGTCCAAAATGGTAGATTCAAGATGATTAAAAATGATTTTTAAAAAATATTGTGGCAGACAGCTTGTTCAAAAGCTAGATGAGTATTAATTGTGTGAACATTGTTAAAACAATCTGCCTCAGTTTTATTACATCTTCCTGAATAGATTCTGAACAAGTAAGATTTTAAACACTGAGACTAATATTTAATGTCTTGTATTACACAGATCGGTTGGAAGGTGACCGTTCAGAAGGCTCTGGTCAAGAGAATGAAGATGATGAATAATTAATTATCCAGATTCAAAAAAGAGCATCAAGAAATTTGTATTACAGAAAATTTAGTATATTTTCCCTACAAAGCCTTAGTGTTATTTTAGTTCCTTTTCTGGAAAAAAAGGGTACATTTAATATGAATATTTCTTTGTGCAAAATGTGTGCATGAATTAGGATGAGAAAGGTGGGAAAGAATAAGTAAGTTGCTTTTAATTATTATGTTCTGTGGATGAGATGCTTGGAGGTTTCAAGTGCAATATTCTCTAATGTGCAACTGTATGTGCTTGGATCAGTGCTTTGAGTGTGAAGATTAAAAAAACACTAGTAAGAGGGTTAAGATGAAACCTTTCTAAACCTGCTGTTATGCATGTACACTGAGGGGTGGGGGGGGGCGGAATTCATTAAAGTTTTTGGTTGTTTAAAAAAATCTACTGGTTTAATTGTCAGTTGGTGCACCAAAAATCAGAATTGCATTTGTTTTTCTTGTGACCCACTAAAAAGGATGAAAGTTCTGACATAGAATATAAGAAATTGGAGCAACAAACCACTCAAGCCTAAATCTTCATTCAAATAAGGTCATGACTGATACTGATCTTGACTGAAGTTCCACTTTACTGCCATTTTCTGTAACACAGTTCAAAAATCTGTTTACCTCAGCCTGAATATTTACTGATTCAACCTTCATAGCTCTCCAGGAGAAAGAATGTCACAGTTCACAACAGTCAGAAGAAATTTCTCCTCATCTGACTTAACCCCGTTAGTCTGAAATTATACTCCATGGTTTTTGTTTCCCTTTTGTGGGGAATTCTTTTACCTTGTCAAACTCCCTCAGAATCTTCAGTTTCAATAAGACCACCTCTCATTCTTCTATTCTCCATAGACTCTAGGGCCAACCTGCTCAATTTTTCCTCATTAGCCAACCCTTTCATTCAAGGGAACAACCAAATGAACCTTCACTAAACTTCCCGAATGCAAGTATATTCCTCCTTACACAAAGTCAACTGAACTGCAAGTGGGGCTTCAAAAGTACCGTGTCCTAACCTGTGTTTCATGGTCAGAGAGACTGTAACATGCTGTGTATAAAGTCAATATTTTCACATTGCCCCTTGTAAAATGACAGCTCAAAAAAGATAACTCTTGTGCAATTCACCTCAAGATGACTTAAATAAACACCTATGTTTACTAACTCTCCTGAAGAGTTAGTAAATATGTTAACTATTCTCTCCTGAAGAGTTAAGTAATACAATACCGCCAAATGACTAATTTCTTTCTTGCCAGTTCTAACATGCATTTTTGCTTTAAACACTTGGGTCCAACAAGAGAAGTAATTATTGATAATACTTTTCTAAAGTTGAAAAGTTAACATAGCAGAGATGAATATACCAAATACAATATGCCATTTAATAGCCATGTTGATAAGTATTCCTAACATATACTGCATCTCCATCTTATTTACTTATCCAATCTAATAATATTGTCCAGGAACTCTAATGCTCATAAAACATTATAGCAAATATTAAAACCATATTTATACTTATCTAGGTTTCATTTATTCTTGATACCTCCCAGCAGCCAAACACGCAACTCTACCTTTCCTCTGGTGTCCTCATATCTTACCCCACTTCAGTGCACTTGACACCAAGTACAAGCATAGGAAGATATTTAAAATCAGTCAAACCTATTGAAGGATAGATGTTAATAATAACTTGTTCAGGTTTATTTTAATATAAAACATGGCAAAAATTTGTCATTTGTTTTAACTTACAAATCTTCAATGCACTTTAGTTTGACATACACAATTCAGACATCAGTTGTCCAAATTTAAAAAAAATTAACTAGTACATGGCTTAGAAACGTGAACACTTGACAGTGAGTATTTGCTAAATAGTACAAGTACACTTACTATCATTTGAAGGCAGAACCATAATGCTCAGCAATGTGTAGTATTGGCTTATGTTCTATTCCTGTTGGGTCTTGCACATTTCCACAGGCATCCAAAAACCTTGGTGACATTAAAACAATCAATACCTAACAAAACATTTAAAAGGGAAATGAAGCAGCGCCTCTAGTTCATTAACTTTATAAACATCTCAGAACAGGCATAAAAAAACTATATAATCCATGGGTTTGTTAAACTAGAACTAACTCTTAAACTGAAACTTAAGAGTAACTTCTTGCCCATATGAAAGAACTATTAATTGACATATTCTTTGCATTCTTTCTTTGCCCCTTTCTAGCACCCCAAACACCTTCAGCATAATTTTTGTTTGGAACACAGACTGAGGCTCAAGACATGGAATTACGTAGTTTTTAATTACTTGATTTACCTTCATGAAAAACCTGCTGCTGAAGCCAGCCGACTAAATGCCCATTCTCATCCCCAATAAAGCAGACATTGACACCGCTATCAACTGAAGTCACTAATGGAAGGCAAAAATATTTATTTTCTAGAATTAGCACAATCGCAGCAAACCTAGAGGAAAGGAGCATTTCATTCTCTGTAAGCCAAGTTATTAGCAATAAGATGGTGCAGATGTCAACCTCTTTGGCTTCTTCCACTTGATATCTTTCTACTGCTTGAATTCTTTGCCTATAATTTTAAATATCAATACTTGAATAATTGTACAACAAATGAAGGCATACTAATAGATATTTTTTAAGCCTCAGCCATGTAATGCACCAGAAATATATGTAATGTCTTTTCTACATTGAATGTTTGCTTTAATCCTCCAGAGCATTCTCTTCCTCTGTGCCATCATTAACAATTCCTTCATCTATACTCTCCAGCCTCAATCTCTGATCTGCTGAGATTTTGTTTCCTTTGCTGGTACCTCCAGGTACAGTTTTAATAACAGTAAACAAATCTCCAGGCAAACAATTCTCCCCAAATAGGCTCATTTTGGCATCCATCTCAATAGCTTTGGCCAAACTGGCAGCAAAATTGTCCAGAGTTTTGTGAACATCTGCCTTGATTTGTAGGACTGAAGAATGGTCAACCTCCTCTGCAAAAGGAATAAAATAAGATATTTATTTTTTTTTTAAAAACCAAAGTGCAATCTAGAATTTTTTTTTACTAATAATTTTCTCCTCCCTTCCTGAAGGCCTTGCTGTAATATTATTCCAATATACAGTGATTTTTTTTATGTTTCCCAGACTTACCCAGCATAGAAAATGGACTAACCACTGGGAGAAAGAGAAGGTATGCTGTAAATGCTCTCCACATCTGAAATCTAAAAAGATAATCTGATAATTCACAGCAGGTCCTGATGAATGCTAAGCTATGCACAGACAGAGGTTCTTCAGGTTTGTCGCGAGAAGGGACTAAAGATTCTTAAGTCTTTGCATGTCACCAAATCTCTCCATCACTCTGACCACCCTAATCAATGATAGCAATGTACCAGTGCAGTTACTGTTGTGTACCTGGCACATTGCAAGCTATCCAAGCAAAACTACTTCATGTTGTGTAGCTGATAGAAAACATTAACTGAAAGCAGGTATAAAGTGAATATACACACACTAAACATACACTGCATTTGGTACTCATCAGGAAGAAGGTCCAAACAAAAGTGGTGATATAGCTGAAGCTCTACATATAACTGTAAATGATGAGAGAAATAAAGGATAGCATCCCACATAGTCCTTGAAAATATATCAGAGAAAAGTTCTCATCAAAATTAATGTAAGCAAAGTAAGAATGAAGAAAATAATGATTCCAAGATGCAACATATTTGTCCTAACTGTAATGTTCCTTATTCTCTCCTTCAGACTAGAAACTGCACACTTCACTGACTAAGTGCTATGAGAGGGGGAGCCATATTATTAACCCATTGGCCATACATATGATGCCAGGATATAATTACGGACAAGTACAATCATGAACAGATTGAACACTGAAAATTTTCAATTGATCTGAGAGAGCCAGCACACATTTGTAATTGGGAGGGAATGTTTGATGAACAAGCTGTACTTTTGTTTTAAAGAGATAATTAAAGTGGTGGATAGGGAGATAACAAGGGATTTGTTCAGTTGAGCTTCCAGAAGACATTTGAAAAAGTCCCTCTTAAGAAACAGATGGCTAAAATTGAAGATCATGGAATTAATCATTAAGTATTGACCTGACTAGGAAATTGGCCGTGGCAGAAAATAGAGAATTATATATGTCAATAATATAAATATATTAGAAGGTTTCTTTTCTTTAGCCTGGAGGAGGCTCAGAGGGTACCTAATAGAGGGGCATAGATAAGGGTAGATGCTGAGAAACCTTTCCCCCTATCAGGGAGGTGTCTAAAGCTGAAGGGCATGGGTTTAGAGTAAGGAGTAAGCAGTTTAGAGGAGATCTGAGGAAGAACTTTTTTGTCCAGAGGGTGGTTAGGATCTGAGTGGGGGTTGGAGGCAGGTACTCTCACAACATTTAGTTAAGTATCCAGACGACCACTTGAATTGCCAAGGTATAAAAGGCTATGGAGCAAGTGTTAGTAAATGGGAGGTAGAGAGGTTCTTGATGGCTAGCATGGACATTGTGGGCCAAAAGGGCCAGTTTCTGTGTTGTACGACTCCGAGAGATTACTGAAACTAAAGCAATACACAGTAGAATCTGAGTTTAAGGGGTAATCTGATTGAAGTTTTCAAGATACCATGAAGAAGTTATGGCATGGATAGAAACCACTTGTCAGTATGGAAGTCAAGGACAAGACAATGTTGTCTATGACCTAAACGGGACCTTTCAGAAATGATTGAAAATACTTCTACGTGGAAATTCAGAACTCTTCCACAAAGGGCAAATAATGCAAGGTCAATTGTTAATTTTAAATGCAAGATTGATAACCAGTATTAAGAAGAAAATGACAGTTGCATGGAGCTAGTTCACAGGTCAGCCATGGTCTCAGTCATTGGCAGAAGAAGTCTGAAGGTTAATTGGTCTACTTCTGTTCCTGGTTTCCCAAATGTTGGAACCAACATAGACTGGGTATGGTATATGTCCACACTATGCTCTTCAGGTGGCAGAACTATAATGAACTATCCTGTGCACTGTGCCACTTTACTGGTACTGGTTGCTTAGCATGCAAGGGCCCAAACCCACTACCTTGGCTTCGCTGGTTCAAACAGTCTCTTAAGAAAACTTGCTAATACCTAAAGCAAGGTATTGGCCACTGTTGAAAATCAATCAACCAGCTTCCTAGCTCACTAATGAAATCCAGAGGGTTGTGTCTGGCATTGCTAACTGGAACTGTTTCCACCAAGCTACAGCTGACGTTGCTAAGTGTTATGTGTCTAGCTGGATAAGAAAAGAACTATTACAGTACTTTGTGGTGGCAAGTTAGATGGTTTCAGCTGTTTAAACTCCACAGTGTTTCTGCCTAGTTAAAGCCCCTAACCATGAACCCTAAACACTGGTGACTAGTATATGTCCATTGGGAAAGAATACACATTCCATCACTGGCAGACATAAATGATGTATTTCTTAATTATCTGAGATGGAGACTCGTATGTTTTGACGAGGTTTGCATGCCAATGCACAAAAAAGTCATTAAAGGAAAAAGCTCAGAAATAGAAACCACATCTATAAATACCTTGTGATTCTGGGAGCTCACCAACTGTCACAGAACTTCGTCTTCTGTTTGGATAGTTATTGTGGTATGAATAATGAGTTCCATCTGAACTGAAATCTTCCAATAGCATGACATCAGTGCCTAAAATATGGTTTGCGAAAAGATATGAATTGGGACAATACAATACCAGAACAAAGGTTTTTGTGAATTACATATTAGAATGGATCTAAAACATGCACAATAAATCTCAGTTCCTCAGAAATATTCCAACGCCTTTTAAGAATTTACTAGCTGTGAAAGGAATGTTGGCTAGGACTTCTTGTGGTACAACAGCACTCTTCAGCTGGAACTGAAGTAGGTCCTACATTTAGAATAGAATTATAAGATTGCACTTCTGAAAGTGTAACACTCTCTTAGTGCTGGACTGGACTGCCAAAGTAGATTAAAATCTGTTGGTTCTGGAGAAGGACTGTGCCTACTATTGTATAGATTATAATTTGAACCATTAATTGTGGGCTGCTTATTAATGTGAGTTCTTCAGGAACTGGGGTGACAATGGCATCAGATTAGACCAAGCCTTGGAAGTGAAAACACAACATATTAACCTGCTTAAAAGAAAAGGCTAAAGAAAAATATTTAATGGAACTCTATGATCACTATCTTTCCCTCAGGAAATTATGAGGCCAAGGAACTGAATAAACTAAAGAACAAAACTTGCACATTTCAAAAGTCAGGTTCAAGCTACTTCAGAAACAAAGCAATTGTTAGTTGTTGTGTGCCCTGACACACCAGCAGGCACTTGAGTATGACACTGCATATTCCTGAAGTATTTCCTCTCAAGTCTTCCAGAGAGTGCATGCAGAAGTCACAAATTGTTAGTTATAAATCATACAGCTAAGTCAATGTGAGCAAAATCACATTCTGGGGATGATTTTGTCTAACAGAAGTCTAATGACAAACCTTACGATTTTAATAAATGTAACGTAACACTTAAAAATGCTTTGGGAGATTGTCAATTTTTAATACATGCAATCTTTACATCAAGTGACCTTCATCTTGTCAAGTGCCAGCTTTAAATATTAGGAACAATTACCTGAGTCCTGAGAGAAGCTAAATCCGGTGTCCCCAGTACTACTGCTATGACCTAGTGATTGTCCACCAGCCATCAGGGCTGTTAGATGGGGGGACAATCCCAAATCTGTCCAAAGAACAAACAGAACGAACAAATTAAATTTATTCTTTCCATTTTCATAGAAAATTTTAAAAACAAATCTTTGACGTGTGCACTCAATTCACTTAATAATAATTCCTACAACTATTTATATCATATTTGTTCAGAAATTCATTACAGAGCTTGAAAGTGACATCAGCAATGGTGTAACACTTTTGCAAAGCCATTGAGACTAGGATCTTAACAACACACCATAGCAACTGCATTTTACCAAGATAGATAACTGGCAGCATTCTGCCTCCATAGAATCCAATATCCCTTCCACTTGCAACATTTATTCCAAAACAAAATTCCAGAAATTATTAGTTATTGACTTGGTTTGTTTCTCTTAGCACTTTAGTGTTCTTAAACAGAAGAAAAATTGATTCCAGTTTATAATCCAGTTTTGCTGTTGTTAAAGTGTGCTTCCCATTATAAAATTCATGGACTACCCAAATGGCTGGAAGAGTAAATATTACTGGTCATCAGCTGTTAAGGGGGTCAAGATGACAGCTGATGCACAAGTGAGATCCTGCACCAAAAACTGGGAAATAACTCAGCCAACATTCTGTTGATCACTATCCAGTGACTCTTGGATAGCGAAAGTTCACTCAAAGGCCAATGTGCTTACTACACCACAGTTGCTCATCATTTTTACAAAGGTAAACAGGCACCAGCACTTAATTACAGAAATTGGGAGGTGGGAGCAGAGGAATTGTTAAACAGCTATTGATAATCTTACAATTTCTTTAAATTCTATAATAATTCTTTGCAGTCTTATTCAACTATTCTGCTCGAAATAAATCTATTGTATCTACCATTTCATTATTAAATCAAAAGGAAGGAAATGAACATAAAAATCCTGCTAACATAAGCATGTACAAAACACCCACCACCACTTGCAAGTTTCCCTAAAGATCTATTCCTTTAGCAATTAGCTCATCCTAAACTCTACTGCCCATGTTCTAATTTGCACCAGATCCTGTGCTCACCTACTAATAGCTTCCAATTTAAGTGGTGGTAAAATTTTAAAATACGTATCATTTTCAAATCCCTCCCCATTACTGTAAACTCCTTCAGCACTGAGGTAATCTCGCTCCTGCAATTATGCCAGTGTCAAATTTTCTTAAATGATGTTCCTCTGAAGAACTCTAGATGTTTTACTATGTTAAATGTACAAGGGTTGCTGCTCATTTAAAACCAACAGGAGGGATTGTTTGAAATGTGATGTCGATTTGGAGAGCACAGCTGGGTTTACAGAATACTAAGCCTCAATATTCTATTTTAGGATTTTGTTTATTTTCATTTCACAGTAAGGGTCCTATTCATTAATTCTTGAAAGCTTCAATTTTCAAATGTTTTATTTCATTATTTCTTTTTAGTACTTTTCCCTAAATGTACTTTTTTTCCCAAATGCAACATTAAAATGTAACTGAAAAATATACTGTTTTAGTTTAGTTTTTCCTTCGTCTCTGGGTTTCACCCTCCTCAAGAAACTGAACTGAACCAGCTACATAAATACTGTGGCTGCAAGTTCAGATCAAAGGCTTGATGTCCTGGAACAAGTGACTCACCTTCTAACACCCCAAGGCTTTCCAATATATTTTATAAATATATTGGAAAGTGCTTAATGGGACTGTTATTATATTTCATGGAAAATAACTGAAAAATATATTTCATATTAAAAAAAGTTATTGAATCACAAGATAAGGTGGCACAGTGGGTTATCACACGAGGACTGGGATATGTATTTAGCATAGTTTAATAAGGAGGGGCTTGATTAAACAAATCTTGCTTGTGGGACTGCAACATTCTTTTAGATTTAAAGTTGGTTTTATCCAGTAGGTACCTCTCTGCACTAACCTATAATTGTATATAAACATACAATCAATGGCTGCTGCTCAGAGTCCTATGAAAACAGCTTGAATGGAAAATGGTGAAGGTTATATTTAATACTGTGATGGAGACACAGGAGACTGCAGATGCTGGAATCTGGAGCAACACACAAGATGCCTCAGGAACTCAGCGGGTCAGACAGCGTCTATGGAGGGAAATGGACAGTTGACGTTTCAGGTGGAGACCCTTCAGCTGGACTGAAAGATAGAGGGAAGAAAGCCACTAAATTAAAAGGTGGAGGGAAGGGGTAGAGCAAGAGCTGGCAAGTGATAGATGGATCCAGGTGAGGAGGGATATAGGCAGATGGAGGAGAGGAGAGTGGGCATAGCGACAGAAGCTGGGAGGTGATAGGCGGAGGTGACAAAAGGGCTGAAGATGGTGGAATCTGATAGGAGAGGAAGGTGGAGCATGGAATCGAGGGAGGGAGGTGGGGAGGGCCGGGAACCAGTGGGAGGAGTGTGTGGGTAATGAGCAGATGGATTAGGGATAGAAACAGGGTGATGGGGGCTGGGATGAGTGTAGATCATCCCTTCCGCTCTCCAGGCACGTTCCCCTGTTAGGAGTAGGAGTAACACCTGTCCCTACACTGACACTTGGTGTAGTTGTAACACCTACACCTCCTCCCTCACCACCATGCACTACCCGAAACAGACCTTCCAGATGAGGCAAACATTCACATGCAGATCCTCCAGCCTTGTTTATTGCATCCGGTGCTCCCGATGTGGCCTCCCCTGCATCGGGGAGACCATGCGCAAACTGGGCGACCGCTTCGCCGAGCACCTGCACTCAGTCCGCCATGGCCGTCTGAAGCTCCCACTTGCCAGCCAGTTTAACTCTCCCCCAGATTCCCACACTGACATGCCTGTCCTCAGCCTCCTCCACTGCCAGGGTGAGGCTAAAGACAAATTAGAGGAACAGCACCTCACATTCCGCCTGGGTAGTCTACAACCCGGCGGCATGAACATTGAATTATTCTCCAACTTCCGATAAGCTGCTTCTCCCTGTCCCTTTTCTCTCTCCTCCCAGTTTTTTCCTGCACACCCCAGCCTCCCATCACCATGTCTCTTTCCCCTCTTCCGCCCACTCCACCTGCCCATTACCGACACTCTCCTCTCACTGTTCCCCTCTGCCCTCCCCACCTCCCTCCCTCGATTCCATGCCCCACCTCCCTCTCCTATCAGATTCCATCATCTTCAGCACTTTGTCACCTCCATCTCTCACCTCCCAGTCTGTCTCTCTGGCCACCCCCTCTCCTCCATCTGCCTATATCCCTCCTCACCTGGATCCGCCTATCACTTGCCAGCTCTTGCTCTACCCCTTCCCTCCACCTTTTTATACCGGCTGTCTCCCTTCTATCTTTCAGTCCAGTTGAAGAGTCTCAGTCCAAAACATCAACTGTCCACTTCCCTCCATAAATACTGTCTGACCCACTAGGTTCCTCCAGCATCTTTAATACAGTGATATTTGCTTCCAGCTAATCACATGAGCTGGGGCACATTTGGGGCAAAGCAGAACACAATTTATTCCATACTCCACTGTGGAAAAACCCAAACTTAGTATGTCTAACAACAGCAGCAGATAATCAATGAACTCCATTTATTGGCATGGGTGACATTCAAAAGAATTAAAATGTGACTTTAAAAAAAACAGAATCCAGTGCAGAGCAGGGGCTGAGAAAGTAAAAACAAACTTTGTTCAGGATCTCAAAATGAGAGATGCAGGAATCTGCTTACAACATTTATCTCTTTACATAATTCTTTAACACAATCCTTTAGAAGCAATCTGTCGGATGCTAGTTTTAACATCCTCACTGAAGTCCTGTTTATTCTATTGCTAATGCCACTCTATAATTTGCCCTCGTTTTGAACAGCTGAGTGATGTGCACCCTCAGATTTCACCACCAAGTCCCTCCATACCATCAATCCATGCTACCTGGACAGCTGGTGGATCATCTATTCCCACAAATGCAGTGGTCTCTTTTCAGGATATAATTCCTGACCCCAGTGCCCACCTGTCCCATGCAAAATAGATTAGAATGAGGAGCAAACAAAGAGCATGTATCAATTCACTGACTCACTAAAGCTGTGCACTGAGACTAATGCATTCAGTGTAGCACTGTCTGATTCATGGTGTTTACAGCAGGACATCTGCCACCAAAACAGGTAAAACACAAGATAGCCACATGACATCTCACTGAGAATAAGTGAGAATAAAAACAGCTACTCATTATGGCACACACTCTGCTTAACTTTCCAAAGGGAGGAAGCTGAAAACCACTGGGCCCATCCTGTGTAAAGCATATTGTTGAATACGAATAGTAAATAAACTGAATATTTCATTCACAATCTCCTAAACATTAACCCAAATAAAGAAATCTTATCTTTGCTGCTTTAAAAGGTTTCTGTAATTCCCAAAAGGGCTAACAAAAGGATCCATATTCAGAAGCAATGAGCCTCATGAATTCTGCATTATTTTATAAAGTGATGCAGCTGAAATATGCCCCAGGACCTCCCTGCAAAGCTATTCTGTCAAAGCCTTGTTTTAGTATCACAGCATCAACGGCCTGCGGGAAACTAAAAATCATACACATCACTGAACAGTAATCCTTACTTGTACCACCTCACAGTATAAGTAGTTGCCTAAGCTCATTCCCTCTCAATCCTTTCCGAGTGGCATCAACATTCCTCCTCACCATAAATCTGGATGTCACAACATACTGCAGCAGAATTTCTCTGTAATAATCACCTTTGAGGCATTTTATGCTTCTACTCTGAATTTAAAAGGACTCTAATAAACTGGAAACAGCAATAACTCTAAGATAGATCTACATGATTAAAATGTCAACATGTTTTCAATAAAGCACATCTTATATAAAATCAAGGTAAACAAGTGGCTGGTCAATTGCAACTGCAAGAAAATCCAAGTGAAATTGACTCATGTATAAAGCTGGAAGAGCCTTAACCACAAGGTGAACATTTTCTAGGAAATAATATCTTATTTACATAAGAGGTACACAGTATATTACACTCTTCAAATATGTGACAGCCCCAGTTATATTTTTCAGCACCAATGTCCAAAAAAAATTTAACACAACAAATGTGAGAAAGCAAAAGGCGATAACAATATTTTCATAATGCAGTCATCAGTGAAAATGCTTTACCCACTCCCTTTTCCTAGGTTACCTGTGATGCGATTGGAGATGCTGAATAACCTGGAAGTCCTCTGACGTTGAACAAATGAATCCCTGTAGTATCTGTCACCAAAGCACATCCCTAGCAGCTCTTTGCGTACCGTTTTGTTCCACAGGCCATAGATAAGTGGATGACATATAGCACTAGTAAAGGACAGCCATGTTACCAGTGTCTCCAGTCCTGGAGACACAGTGCCTTTACCATAAAGTGCCTCAGTGCTAATCACTATCATGTAAGGTCCCCATGTGACAACAAAAGCTCCAATCACAATCACAATAGTTGTCAGGGCTTTGCATTGATTGGCTGAATAAACAATATTATTGCTGGTGTTCCTTCTGCTTCCTGATGAAGAGGTAGAGGAGTTTGAATTTTTTCTTCCATCCTTATTGGATTCTTCTTGCACAACAATGATAGTTCCACAGTGAATCTTCCGCGCTTTGAGCCTGGCCACACGAAATATAAATCCATAGCAAATGACCATGGCTAAAAAATGGCAACAGTCCACACCATATCTGCCAAAAGACAGTGTAACTTACTCCTTTGTACCATGCAGCTGTACAGATCCACTTGAATTGGTCAAACTCAAATGCCGACCAGCCAAAGAGAGGAGGAAGACATCCAATTAGAGAGTGCAGCCAAACGTATACAATCACAACAACAGCACGGTTTCCAGTTATTTTCATAGGATATACCATTGGGTAGACAACAGCATAGTACCTGCAGAAATCAAAAACATCTCAGCCACATATAACAGCTCACATTTCAATACTACCTTCTTTGTTACCTGCACAAAAAGTTTTGTTAATGCAATAAATCTAACCACATTGCAAAACATTTTAAAAGCAAGAAATGAAATGTAATTATCATAATTTCAATTTGGAGTGAGTTTTTAATTTTATCCAGTTTATTTTGTACAATGAACATGAATCTGGCGGACTAGAATCTGATAAACTTACAGATATGGACAATTGTATTTAAAAAAGCAAAATGAAGATGGAATAAAACTACCGAAATACACAGCATTGCCCCAGTAATGAGGGAAACGTTTTGCAATATTTTATGGGAAGCCAAGTGTGAATAAAAAAATAAAACCCTTGTTTCACATGATACTCTGTGTGATATTGCACTTTGATGCATATGTGAAAGAAGGTCAGTTCCCTTCAGGCCACAGATAGTTGGAGCAAAAACATACTGACCAGGAACCTGACAACTTTCATGATGCTGGGGAGAAGCAGCAGAGAGGCAATAACTAACCTGTCCTTGCTATAGCCTCATAGGGACCGATGACAGTGTTAATGTGCAGGAAATCTGATGCCTGTGTTGCCATTCAGCCATATTTCAGCCTGTACCCTTCCTTAACACTGCACAGCTAGATGCACATTTAGCAGAGAGAAGGACCCCTTTGCCCAACACCACCCTGCTGAACAACTACTATTAGAAAGGGATCATTAACTACATACAGGCCCTCCCTGGGTTACAAACGCCCGACTTGTGGACACCTCATACATACAATAAGAGATAAGATTTCTTTATTAGTCTCATGTACGTCGAAACACACAGTGAAATGCACCTTTTGCGAAGAGTGTTCTGGGGGCAGCCCGCAAGTGTCACCATGCTTCCAGCACCAACATAGCACACCCACAACTTCCTTACCCGTACATCTTTGGAATGTGGAAGGAAACCGGAACACCCGGAGGAAACCCACGCAGACACCGGGAGAACATACAAACTCCTTACAGACAAGAGCCGGAATTGAACCCGGGTCGCTGGCGCTGTAAAGCGTTACGCTAACTGCTACACTACTGTACAAATAAGCACGGATAAATATTATTAAATTCAAACGAGAATAAGTCTTGAAATAAAACCTGTTTACATGCAACCTCCCCACAGTGACCACATACCATTGTCTCTTAAGGACTGTAGGCTGCCATTTCACTGCAGGAGGCCACTTAAGAGAGTTGCTTTGGAAATTGATAAGCAGTTGCTTCTATTGATACTTGGGTAACGATACTCTATTAAACAATGTAAGGAAAGGTACCCTGATTCTGTACCATTGTAACTAGGCAGGGAAGACAATAAATAAATGTTCATGTTAATTGGCCCTCACCATTCATTACAATACCGTGGAGGTATGGTTACCATATCGAGTGATTTTGTGTATTTTCCAACTTACGGAGAAAATTGACTTGTGCACATCTGTAACAACGGAACCTGTTGCTAACCCGGGGATGGCCTGTACTGCTTTGCACATGCTCAGAGGCCAAGTCACCTTCAACTCATTCACTGATGCAGAGGAGAAGATGAGCCTAACACTCAATATCTGAAAGACAATGGCCCTCTATCAATCTATCCCACTGTAAAACACCACCCTCCAACAATGAAGGTCTACAGCAAGACCCTAGAAAATGTGATCAGCTTCCCACATTTCAGGAACAACCTCTCGGCAAGACATAGATGATGAAATTCACCAGCACATTCAATATGCCAGCAGAGCCTTTGGCCAACTGAGGAAAAGGGTGTTTGAAGATCAAGCCCTCATACCTGACTCAAAACTCATGAGGCTGCACCTCAAGGCACTGGACAGACAGCATGAATGCTGTCTCCACAAATTCTTCCAAATCAGCCAGAAGGACAAACAAACCAACATCAATACCCACTCTCGGGCTGGCGTTCCCAGCTTTGAGACCCTGGTTACACTCAGCTCCATTCGTTAGGCCAAGTCATTCGCACGCTTGATACCAGACTCCTGAAACAGTACAGAACAGTGTGCCTGTCACAGAAGAAATTAACAGGCACACAGTGGAAATTTTTCAAGGATTTTCTCAAACCTCTTTGAAAAAAAAAATTGCTCCAAAAAAATTGGTCCATGACGACTCAAAGTGGTGAACAGCATTTGGGAGCATACAGAAGTCTAGCGTAAACAGCAAAAGAAGCACATCACGTCACAAATCACACATCCCATCAGGCACCACCTACCCATTTGAGGAAGAGTCTGTTGTTCTCAGGTTGGCCTCATCAAGCACTTCAGAACCCACAGAACTGGAGCAGAAGCAAGTCATCCTTAATCTGAAAGGACTGTCTAGGAAGTGTTGCTGATTGATTTCTACTGCTTATTGATATAACAACACCTCTCTGGTGTTTTCCTTATTGCTTCAGGTTGCAAATGTCTACAACTTGAAACAATTATTGAAAGTTGTGTGACAAGTGCTATCTTTTTCCAACTTCCAGATTTCTGCACCAAGCATTTCCTCCGAGACATGGGTGCATTGGTCAGTAATCTCCTTGGAATATGGCATCTTTGACACAACAAGTGGAGGATAGGCAAAGCAGAATGCTGGAAGAGCAGCTTCAGTGGGAGGTCACATACTGTGAACAGTAATGAAATCTGCTACTCACTGCAACCTCGGGGCAGTGTGGAGATCCCATTCCCAATGGCTGAACACAGCAACAGCCTCTTATCCATCGTGCTTCCTGGAGCGGACGTACTTGGAAATATTTTGTAGTTTTTTCTTGCACTATTATGAAAGGTCACTGAAGCCTCATGTTTGAAGAAACTTAATAACGTTTCATTCTCCCTTGCCAGAGACCATCAGGCAGAGACAACATGGAAAGTTAGCAGGATGCCCAAGGTGCAATGTGCTATTGACAGGAGGCAGATCAGCCTACAAGATATCTTATCTTAAACCCTGAAAGTCAACTCTGGCTCTACCAAAACAAACTCCACCTTCTCAGAACACAGTCAGCATGCAATCTAGACAGCAGATCATACAGGTCCTTACTGAGTATCCTAGCAGCAGTCATGTCTTCATTCTATGACAGCTTCCCACACTATTTGCTCACAAGCCACAGCAAAAAATCAAAAAGTTAGTCACTGGGCACTAAGGGCTTTTTACTATTCCTGCCATTCATACCACTGAAAGCTATGCAGGCACACATCTTCTAATAGAACAGACTGGAACAGCACTTCCACAGGCGGGACCCTTCTGGAGAAGTCTGAGGTACTTGACAGAGGGAGCCTCAGTGTCCGCAGTAATCCCCTGCACACTGCACTATACAAATGTTAATCCATATCTGATGGAAGTGTGAAAATTATTTTTTAAAAATGCCATACCCTAAAAATAAGATGAAGTGTAATTTCCTTACACTCGCTTGGCTGATCAAATATAAATTGAGGATTAAAAATACTGAGGATCTTTCTGATTCTTGAAGGTGATCAAACATGTTCCAGGAATACGTTTGTCTGGGAAATGCCTGCTCCAGTATCCCACCTATTTTCAGATTTATCTCCCATACTCTCAGGGCAGAAATCTTCTCAGGTATAAAATTAAAACCCGACCCAACCCCAACCATTCTGAACTGCCCCCAACCTCAGATTATTTTGATATCTGGCCTGCCTGATGTAGTTAGGTCCTGTTGGTCGCAGGACAGGGAGCTGGATTCTACTCAGAAAAGTTGCAAGGAACAGCTAGAAACAAAGAAACAACAAGCAAATTCTAGGGCAGTGTGGACATATACTGTTCTAGCCTCCTGTTAAATCTTAGATTTATATAATGTGTTTGCTCTCTTTGCCCTCTGCGGGCCTTACTTTCTGTTCATTTTGTGACTACTCTAACCTACTTGACCGTAGCCATTCAAATCCAGTTTCTCCTCCAATCCCTGCACTTCAATTTTTGGAATCTCTCTAGAATGAATCAACAATCCCTATGCTACAGAGTTCACACACATTCTAATACCACCCAGACGACCTCACCAGCACCTTGCTCAGCCTCTTCACTACAGAACTGCTCATCTGATGCCCTGTAATGAACAAGCAATAATTTCCATCAGCTCCGCACTGGAAAAACTGAATCATCTCTGGCTCCTAGCACAAATTCCCTACCCATACCCTAACTCCACCCAAATATTTTAGTCTGAACCAGACAGTTCACAACTTTAACAAGCTGGGATCTCCTTGTTGAGTTTCAGACCTTAAATCATTCTATCCACAAATAATTATTTGCTTCTAACTTTCTGGCATCACACACCTCCAGCAGTGTCATAGCCCACCTACAGCTGAACCCCTTATCCAAGCTATTCCTCCAATTCTCCTCTGGGTGGTTGGCCAGCTCCCTCTAAACTCTCCTGTCCACATTCTACATGCAACTACATTTTTCCCCCTTTGCTGCTCAGGTGGCCAATATCTCACATTTAAAACTCTCATCCACGTGTTTAAAATCTAACATAGCTTCGCCCTTCTCTGTTTCTAATTTGACCAGCTCTATCTTCCCACTCCACCCCAACAATCTACCAAAACCTCTCATTCCCTATTTTTTTGACTCAATTTCTCACAACAGACATGGAGGCCATTCAACCCATTAAATCTATGCCAGCTCTTTAAGTAGTCCCCCCTGCTGTGCCTTCAGTCATGGACCACATTATGGACTTCTAAAACTCCCTGCCTTTTCACCTCTTTTTCTCCACTTTTAGAACCTCTTTAAATCCAAATCTTTGACCAAACTCTCAGTCACCCTCTCGAAACTTGCCCATCACTCTCTATTTTTCCTTAAAGCATTGTAGAGCACTTGAAGGTATTGACCTATAAAGGTATTCAAAGATTTTCTTCCCCTCATTTTACTCAAGTTGCCCCTGGTCTCTCCACTTCTTTTATTCTTTTAGAAAATCACTTAAGACTAGGCCTGTAATGGCAGCAATAAATGTCACTTGTAGTTTGCAAATATTTTTGTTTCAAAGACTTCAAAGAAGGTGGGATTCAGTACCTGTGATATCCTGACAATTTAGAAATATGTGATAATCCAACTATCATTTTCAGAAATTGCAATTTCTGTTCCATATCTGAGGGTAATTTTCTTTAAAATATTGTAACCTCCATTTAGTTAGAAGCAATGCAATTGAAGTATTAAAATGTGTTCTGTATTTAATGGTCAAATACAATACATACAGACTAGTCATGAAAGTTCCTTGGGGTTTTTTCACTTAACAAGATTTTGATTCAAGAGACTGCCAATATGAAAATATTTACTATTTTTGCAAAAATCTAGCCACAATGTAACTTTATTACAGAATATGCAATTCTCTAAAGAAACATGTCTTACCGATCTATTGCAATGACTCCAAGGGTCATCATACTGGCAGAGTTGATAAGCATGCAGAGCAGTGCTGTAAAGTTGCACCACACCACCCCAAAGATCCATTCTCGCTTGATTGAGCTTGCGATAATAAAAGGCAGCACCAGAACAGACAGCAGAAAATTAGAAAGTGTCAGACTGAAGACAAACTTGTTGCTCGGTGTCAAGAGGTAAGATTTCTTGTATAAAGTTACAACAATCACCAGGTTTCCCAGAAAGATCAACACAGCAATAACAATGATGGCAACTGATGCAATGACGAATCCACCATCTTCATGGGTAGTGCTGTTTCCCCCACTTCTATTGACACTGGTGTTACAGTTCATTGTGCAGTCATGGAATTGATTGGTAATAGCATGCTTGAGTCCTGAACCAGAAATATAAAAATTAATTGTATGAAATAGAAGACACATATACATTAAGACTATCTTGTCAAAATATTTTAGCGAATAACATGGCAGATACACAATTTCCCCATCTTGATCGACCACAATGCCTGTGCAACGTTGTCCAGGTGGAAGGGGCCACAACCATCTGGTTCCATTCTTATCTAGAGAATAACCTTTGATGGCTTCTGGTCATACCCTCCACCATCATCACTGATGTCTCCCAAGGATCTATACTTGACCCCCTCCTACTTAACATCTACCTCTTGGGGATGTCATTCAAAAACTTAACATCAATGTCTATGTGTAAGCTGACAACACCCAAAACTTCACCATCACTGCTCTTAACCCCTTCTCGATCTCTAAATTTTGAGGGTGCTTATCCCACATCCACAATGGGAAGAGCAAAGCTACTGATTGCATTCCTTGTCACCACCTCTGTTCCTTCATCATCATCTCCTTGCCCCACTCTGGCAATGCTCTGAATCTATGCCCGACCACTTACAAAGTTGGTATCTCATTACTAAGCCTGCATATTTCCACCTCTTTCGCACTATGTGCAGTTGTCCCTCCTCAGTTTACTCAGTGCTGAAATCCTTATCCTCACGCTCATTGTTATTACCTCTGGACTTGACCTTCCAGCAAGCTCCTCACCAACTTCCCTGTGTACGCGAGCTATCCAAAGCTCTGGCACAAATCTCCCAATGTGTACCAAGCCGATCGCCCTTGCTAATCTACACTAGGTTCCAGTTAAAAAAACTTGATTTTAAAATTCTGATCCTAGTTTGTCAATCCCTCAAACGCCCCGCCCCGACAAATCCCATCTTTTCTCTGTGATCTCCTCCAGTTCTGTAAGCTTCCATTTCTGAACCAATTAAATCACCAGTCAATGCAGACAAATTTCATCTGCCAATTGTAAAACTCTGGAAATCCCTCCCTAACCCTGCCTCCCACTCCTTCAAACCGGCCCATTGAAACCTAACACTATGAACGAGCTTCATCGCCTGTATTTGAGTGTAAACGTCTGTCGGATAAAGTTCCTACTAGATTATTGGGACGCTATTACATTCTAAAAAATGCTATATAAATGTGGCGGGTACAAATACTCCAAACGCCTTCAGATTTGTGAGTTTTAACGACTACACGGGGTCGAGGAAGGTTTTTCTTTGCAAGGAACCAAACCCATTTTACTAATGCGCTGTCATGCAATCTCCATTGTTCACATTTACTCTGGCATTGTTGCAACACCCCTCAAGCCATCTTCCAGTTAATGAGCTGTGTGGGATTTTCAAAGGCGGCAATCCTGTTCCCTGGCCACTAGGGTGAGTGGACGGTTCAGATCAGGTTGGATAAAGGGATGGGGAAATGGCAAGAAAGTGGGGGAAAAAATAGATGCAGCTTTATAACTATGTGGTTTTTTTTAATTGTAAGGCGAATGGCACGATTCGTTCGAATGCACCCCCCCCCCCCCCCCCAAGTTACATTTGATTTGCAAGGAGAGCTGCTTTCCACGTCTGCAGCGTGTCCGGGGATGCAGCCGCCTGCCAGCCACCTTTCCCGGAGGGGCGGCCGGTTGGCCGGCCGGCCTCGCCCCTTCTCGCCAGAAACCACCCGAATCCATCCAGTTCCCTCAAACAAAGTTTTGGTTTTGTTCGCCAGTCATCGCCGGGGCCGGGCTGTTCCCGATGGGAAGGAGGTCGGTGGCCGTGAGCCAGGGGAGGGGTGGGGGGGGGGGGGTGACGGGACCCCGGCGGCTCCGCACAAAGCCCGGGCCAGGCGGCGCCCTGCCGGGGGGAATCGGCAGAGTCAACCCCCCCCCAACCCCGGGAAAGCTCCCACACCACCCCCCCCCAAACTGAGGGTCATGAGGCGCCGGAGCATTTGGCCCGCACGCCCCCGTCCTGTGCAGTGACTGAACCCGACCACCAGCTCCCTTTGTCTGCTCAGCTCCCAACAACTTTCCCGCTTTCACTCCCCTCTCCCCGCACTGTGAACCCTCCAACGCACGGCACGCCTCACCTTCCCTGCGCCGAGCCCCCTCCTCCGCATATTTCCCGCAACCGGCCTCGAGTCTTGAGCCCAGGGTTCTCCCTCCGCTCGCCCAGCCACTTCGTGCAATGGCGCCGGGCTGCGAGGCGGCTCTCCCTGCCTGCACCCTGGGTGGTCCCGGCGCTCCGGGCACAGCAAGAGCCCAGAGCACCGCTCACCTCACGTCCCTGCCCCAGAAGGGGCGCGCCGCCCTTTTCGATTGAAAGACATTTCAAACCGTGCACTTTTGTTTTTTTATTAAAAGTTGCTAACTACCGAAACTTTTTGGGGGAAAGCGGTGGGGTGGAAGAGGATGCTTGGCAAGGAATTTCTGCAGCGCCAGAGGCTTTGGTTCGCTGCTGTAGCGCCGGGCTTCACCATATCCCTTTGTCCACTTTGCTCATAAAGAGCGTCCACTAATTCAGCACCAACAGATCAAACGTTGCCGCGGGTTCCCACCTCCCTTCCCGAGTTTGCACACACACCAATCACACCGCACCGAGTCTGCACTGTATCCGCTTTGGCGCCCGAGACACGTTTGCCCTCCTCTCCCTTTTTACTCCGCATTATAACGTCCTCCCCATTCGCTGTAAAGCCTTCAGGTCGTGCACCTGAAGCATTAGTTCCGTTCCTCCTGCTCCCTCAGTTGATTTCCGAATGCCTCTCCGGATTATCTGCTCCAGTTAGAGCAGACTCCATCGCAGTCTACAAACTGCGGAATCTATACAGCTCCTGTGAGTGAGGAGTTGTCGGTGGGACGCTGCCTTTGTGAGGTCCTTGAGAACTCCGCTTCTGTTGACGGTGATGTTTTGGCGCTAGGCTGCTGGAGGTTAGGCAATGACCAGTCCAGTAGTCAGTGCATGTTGTGGCGCAGGTAGTGCAAACAACTCTGCAATCCTTCACTCAGATCATTATATCCTCTAACAGGTGTCAGGGGAGTTGACATGATATCTTGTGCTCGTCCCTCTGACAAAACCTTATGATGAGGCTATGCTCCAAGCATTTTGTCAAGAGAAGGACCTCACTGGATCCTGAAGGACTCCTACTCTGCCGATCATGCCTTACCAGAGGGTTGAAATTGACCAGGAGGATCAGTTTGTCTCTCTTTGGGATGCAGACCACGACTTGTTTCAAGCTTGGAAATAGAAGTCTTCCTTGGCTTTGTCTGAAGCTACCAGGGTTGGGGCCTATGCACTGTGACACTTTAGTTCTCTTTTAAAGTGAGCCAAAGGCTTGTAAAGTTTTTGCAAATTCTGCTGAGTGAGTCACAGAGAAGCTGGACTAGTTTGTTCTTGACAGCAAAGCTCACTGTTTGGATGTTGTTTGGATGAGAAATGGAGGGCTATGTGGGAGGGAAGGACTAGATAGATCTTAGAGCAGGATAAAATGTCGGCACAACATTGTGGGCCGAAGGGCTTGAACTGTGCTGTAGTGTTCTATGTTCCTCTTCAGTTTATTCCTCCAGAAGATGTACCCATCACCTTATTCTTTAAAATGACCATTTCCTGTCAAATCTAATTTTCTCACTGCAACCATGTCAATGCTAAAGCACCTGAGTTTGCAAGCTACGACAGTAAAGTGGCATTCGAGTCAGTTACCGCAGGAGGGTCCCAACATTTCAGGTTCCAAACTTCATTGTGCAGTGGTAGCTGGCTGTGTGT
The DNA here is from genome assembly GCF_009764475.1 of Pristis pectinata. NCBI lineage: Eukaryota > Metazoa > Chordata > Chondrichthyes > Rhinopristiformes > Pristidae > Pristis > Pristis pectinata. The sequence continues at coordinate 89,490,182 of NC_067408.1, read as the reverse complement.
GGTTCCATTTAACACAGGGTAGCTGTTGCACACCAACTACCACAGTCTTCGCAGAGCAAGGTCTTGATCCATTGGCAAGGGGACGAAGACACCTGGAGCCCAGGCTCTGCTGCATCAGTATTAATGTTCACAAATAAAGGTGGGCACTCATTTTCATAGATACATAATGCCCAATCCCCCTACCCCCCCCCCACACACAGACAGAACCCCTTGCCCACTGCCTCCCTCCTCACCACATGTAGTCAATGGCTCCCCAATCGGTCCATGTTCTCAACCCCACCAGCCCATTTTCCTGCCCCTGGCTCCAACTGCACACACCTCCCACATTCCTGCAGGCTCCACCTGCACACCGAGCCTATGTTCTCAACCCTTGGCTACGGCCGTGGACCCTACTCAAATTCAGCTGCCCACAGAAATTCTGCTAATTCATGTTTGCTACATGGCACTGTGCAAGCCATCTTCCTAACCAGCAAGTCTATGGCTGAATGAATCTCATTGAAGATGAGCGTCAAACAAGGCTCCGCCATTGCTCCAACACTTTTTCTCGATCTTTCTTGCTGCATTGTTGCTCCTCACCTCCAACAAACTTGCCAAGGGAGTGAAGCTAATCTTCAGAACCAATGGGAAACTGTTCAACATACGACAACTATCTCCAAAACCAAGGTCGCTCAAACTTAGTCAAGTTGTGGTATGCAGATACTGCTTGTGATTGCCACACTTGGAAGCCAAGCTCCAAGCCAAAATTCATTCACTGAAGCATATAGTTCATATGTTCAGTACCAGATACCCAAAACAGACACTCTATTCAGAGCTCTGTTGTGGGAGGAGATTGTTAGGCAGACATAGAAAAGGATTTAAGGATGTACTCAAAATTTCCTTGAGTCCTGAACCAGAAATATAAAAATTATGTATAAAATTATGTTACAATAGTGTAACATCCCCACCAAGTCCTGAAAGCCTTAGTTTAAAGTGGAGAAGCAATATTAGGTAGGGTATTGAGAACAGAGACCATGCAAGGGAAGCACACAGGGGCCCTGCAATAACCCACTTAAGGAGTGCACCCCCTCACAAACTACCCACTCACCTGTCCGGATTGTGGAAGTTTGTAGTTCCCACGTTAGTCTCATCAGCCACCTCAGAACACTCAAAACTGGAGTTATAGCAAATCTCTTGCTTATGATGGCACAGTGGCATACCTGGTAGAACTGCTGCCTCACAGCTCCTACAACCTGGGTTCAATCCTTACCACAGGTACTGTCTGTGTGAAGACTGCAGTCTCTTTGTGACTGTGTGGGGTTTTCTCCCCAGATGATCTAGTTTACCTCCAAATCCCAATGACATGCAGATTGATAGGTAATGTAAATTGCCCTTAATGTGTTGGTGAATAGTAGAATGGCAGGGGGGGGGGGTGGTGGTGGAGGGACAAAATGGGATCAGTATAGGATTAATGTAAATGGGAGCTTGATGGTCAGTGAGCCAAAGGGCCTGTTTCCATGATGTGTGACCACAATTCAACTCCTTCATGATGCTGAAGGACCGTCTAAGTATTTGCTGCAGCGCGCAGCAGGTTACTGAATTCTGTACTGGCTTGCAGATTGATGTACATGAGAGTAGATGGCACACAGGTAGATTATAGGCAAAAAAAAAATTAGCCCTAAGAAACAGTATTCTTAGATATTACTCCCCATACACATTCAAAATTCAAAAGAGCGGCACGGTAGCGTAGCTGTTAGCGCGACACTATTACGGCACCAGCGATTGGGGTTCGATTCCCGTCGCTGTCTGTAAGGAGTTTGTACATTCTCCCGTGTCTGCATGGGTTTCCTCCGGGTGCTCTGGTTTCCTCCCACATTCCAAAGACGTACAGGTAGGTTAATTTGGGTTTAAAATGGGCAGTGTGGACTCGTTGGGCTGGAAGGGCCTGTTACCACGCTGTAAGTAAAACTTTAAAAAAAATTTTACTCTTATAGCTCTAACCTGTTGCTTCAGCACCACTTCCTAATTTTATTTCAGATTTCCAGCATCTGCAGTTTTCCTGACTTTTATTTGTTATCAGGGAGAACAATTTGCCTAAGACAGTAAGAAGCCTCAGCCTTTCATGCAGGTAGATCCAACAGCCAATGCTTTTGCAAATAGACAAAGGAATAAAAAGAGTCTTTGTGCTAACATATCAAATAAAATGCAAAGGGCTTGAAATTATGTAAAACTGAAAAGCTAGTGTTAAATGTTATATCTCAATATCATCTCGATGCTCCTTCTCCACTTTGAGTGGTCATGGGCCAGGGAATTCCAGAACTAAGTGGTTTGAGCACATCTTTGAATCTTTTTCTCTGCGCACCTGGCAATCACTTCCCATGTCAGAGCTTGGAATATAGTGTCTATTTTGAGAGTGCGGTGTACATTTTTATTTTATCCCTATAAATCCCTTAACCACCAACTCCCCCATTCAAATCAGTTAAAAAGCACAGACGGAATTTGTACATTTTACTTCAATTGACAACTGCATTTTTTTTTTAAAAAAAGGAAATTTTGCATTAAAATACTGTTACAAACCAGCAACAAAAGAAACACACCGAGTCATGATTCGGTGTTAAAAACTATTTTATTAATCACTACTTATGATAATACGTAAAATAAAAGTAAAAATGTTAGTATGTTAGAATTCAAAAATGTTAAACCTTGAACATTAACCCCAAAAACTAAACTCTTCGTGTGTGTGTGTGTGTGTGTGTGTGTGTGTGTGTGTGTGTGTGTGTGTGTGTGGCAAAGTCCCAAACTCCAAGTTCAGGAATGGTTCTTAAAGTTCAGTTCTGCAAGCCATAAGGTGAAACATGAGCAAGGGCTTCTTCAACAACCACCGTTGTCTGAAGATAAGACGTAGATGTAGAGAAACATAGAGAGAGTAATTACGAAGTCCAGATATTCCACGATGGAACCCAAACGACACTTCAGTGTTTACTCGGTAGTGACTTCCTCACCCCGAAAAGCATCCGAATAGTGGTCGTCCACACACAAATACCTGTTTCCTTCTACAGGTCAACAACAAAGTGAACTCCACTGGATTACTTCCAATTTCCATACATGGATTTCAGTGGCAGACACAGTTATTGTTTCTCATCCATCGATAGAGAAACTAGCAGGCTGGTGTCTCTCTCCCTTCTCTCTCTCTCTCTCTCCCTCCCTTCGACTGACCTCTTCAACAAAATCATTATGTCCTTTATCTTCTGTTGACGTAAGCACGCCACACACACCATCTTAAAGGGACTTTCACCGAGTCCGTAACACCTCCCACCTAAAAAGAATTTTTCCCAAGAAAAATTTTAACCGCGCATACAGTTAGTAATGTTAATAATTATCATGCTACACAACTACAGAATATCAGATTAGTACAGATACATGCTTCCCATATAACATCAGGAAAGACAATCAGCAATCACATTATCTTTGCCTTTAATGTGAGTTATCATGAGATCAAACTCTTGCAGAATTAAACTCCAGTTTAACAGCCTTCTGTTCTTGTTTTTGACTCGGCTCAGAAACACCAATGGGTTATGATCTGTATACACAGTCAATGGTTTCTGAGCGGTGCAAACATATACAATGAAATGTTGCAAGGCTAAAACAAGCGACAGTAATTCTTTCTCTATGGTGGAATAATTCTTTTGTTGCTGGTTCGTGACACTACCTACTCAGAATTAGATGAACCTTTAGGCACCATTACTTTCCCAAAGAAAAGTAAATCCACATTTGCCTTAAATAAAACATAATGCACAATTTTTGATGACTCATTTTAATATTTACATCACAGATATTATAAGGTCAAAGTGCATTTCTATCAAAAAAAGAAATACAAACCCAATTTAAATAGTTTCTAACTGAGCCATTGAATGCATGTTAGTACAATCGCAGATACAGGCATACAGATAAAGTCTCAGTGCAATTATAACGTTCAGTAATACATTTTATTCAAAAATATACAAGACACATGTTGTGCGTAATAAAAATAAGTTACATTAGATCGGCAAAAGCAAACCACATTCAAAATAAATTTAGAGCAAAACAATTAATAAAATTACTTTGAAATGAGTTCATAAATGTAATAAAGATACTTCCCTGCACCTTGTTCATAATATGTGAAGTTCTAATATGCTTTTAAATTTAAAGTGAATTGAATTACCTGCTTAAATCCTAATTTATTGGAACCTTTTGGCCTCTACATCCATATACACACCTCAGTGCCTTTCCATCGAATGCATGTTCCTATTGCTTGATTTGATTCATACAAAATTGAATGTTAATCGAAGTTTAAGAAAAGGAAGGTGCAGCATTTCACCACTCCTTGCATTTTCCCCTCTGGGACAAACAATGGCCTTAAATCATAAAACAACTATGGGAATCTACTACCCATACAAAAGTATTCTCGTTATTGCAAAACAAGTTTTAAGAGAGCCTTCTTCTCTATAACTTAGTGCATCTGTGTTACTGCCTGAATTTTGATGAAAAACTTAACATTCCCCTGGACTTAAGCTTTTTTCCACAACACATTAATCTTGCAACAACATAAATCATACTATATGCAGGAAAATACTCAAGTTTGAAACACTGTCCACACTTCTTAGTCCCAATATAACACTTGAATTCAAAATTCACAATGAATAGTGCGCTAATGCAGGTTATTATCAATATTTGAGGGTACCACCATGAAAAAATTGTCTCACTGTACTAATCAATTTCATTCACTTATTCTCACCTGAATGTTGCGCATACCTCTAATACCTCAGTACTAATGCAATTAAAATGTAAATTCAGATAGTTGTCCAAAACCTATTAGATTTAACATGAGAACTTCAAATACTAAAAATATTTTTCCTGATGTTAATACAATATTCAATACTAATCAAGAAATCTATTACTTCATTTACCTTGACAAACCTAGCAGAGAAGTGACAAAACAATAAGGTATGTACCATTACAATATATTAGTTAACTGTTCAGTTTATGTCTAGTGTTATGCTTCCATTATTGAGAATGATGTGAATTTTGTTAAGAACTGTTAGACATCAAGAATTGTGGACAGCAGCCATTAATACAAATGAGAACCAGGTTTTCCAAAAAAAAAATTCACTTGCAACTTACAAGCAATAATCAAATAGACATCATTGTCTGTTTGATCACAGGTTACCAACTTACAGCAGGAGATCACTTAAGAGATGTACTTTGGAAACTGACATTTTTTTCTATTGACACTTGCACATAGATACTTAATTAAATTATATAACATCCATTCATACTTTAAGGACTTTGAAACCAGCCATGGGACTTTCTGGTTTTGCACCATTATAATTTGCACAGGGCAAAACAACAGATGAGTGTTCCTGTTAAATCGGGCCACATTGAAACTCCCAGGGTGAGATCAGGGAAGAGATCAAGTGGGAACCCTGTCACTTAAAAAGTATAGTTAAATTTCTGCAACTTAACTCATAGTTAAGACATACTTGTTCTGTCATAGTTAAGGTATACTTGTTTGTATCTAGGGAGCCATCCCTCTATACTTTGATAGAAGAACTACATTTTTGGAGTGTCTGAGGTTTTATGCTCAGAACCCTTTAGACCATCCACAGATGTATGAATATTCAAAAGGTGTCTCATCAGTTGAGATGGGCTTCCATTGTAAATATATAATTCTACAAAGCTACTTGTGTGCACCCAAATTGTTGACATAAGCCATGTAATTATAACTATTGAAACAACATTTAATCACCTGCTGTTATCTTTGTGCTTAAAGAGTACAAGATCTCTGTAAGAGGGCTGTATTGCTTAAATGGAAGGAAACTATTCCCCCTACTCATGCTCAATGGTTACAGGATGTTATGTCATATCTAAATTTAGAGAAGATCCATTGCTCTATTTTTGGATCTATTCTGAACTTTCAAATATTATGGGGACCTTTTTTTGAACTACTTTCAAAACCACTGATTTGGTGCTAAATGTACAGATATTGGACAATACTACTATGTCTTTAGGATGTTACTAAACAGCTTTGGTTTTGGTAGTGGGGTTAGATTATTTTTACAATAAAATTATTCCAACTTATCAATATCAATTGATATTTTTTGTTTATCAATATGAAGCATTGTGATCTGTGTGACTCAATATAATCTATTTTGTAACATTTTCTTTTTTTTCCTTTTTCATGCATTTTGTACTTCTTATTTGAAATTAATAAAAAAAATTGACAAAGAAGAGTACAAGATCTCAATATACTTTTGAGAGTGATATTCTCCATTGAATCTTCAAGGAAGGTTCTTCCCAAATATCTGCTTGACATGCTGAATAAAGACCTTTTACATTTACAGCTCCAGTCTCCATGTGGCTCAAAGTCACAACAAGTACAAGATTAATTTTTATTAAGAGAAGCACTGAGGGAAATTGTTCCTTTAGATTACAACTCAGATTTCCAATATCTGCTCAAAATGCAACAAAATTTACATAAGACCTTAAACTGAATAAAACACCAGAAAGCACTTCACAGGACCAAGCAAAATTTAAAACTGAATCAGATGGAGATATTAGAGTAGATGATCAAAGCTCAGTCAAAGAGGAACGTCTTGGAGGAGAAAATGGGTAGAGAAGTGGAGCAGTTTAGAAATCAAAAATCAGAGATTAGGGCTTTGGCAGGTAAAGGCACAGGCACCAATGATGGACCAATTAAATCTGGGGATGAGTAAGAGAACAGAATTGGAGGCATCTGGGTATCTGAGAAACTTTAAAGCTGGAGAATACAGAGTTAGGGTAGGAGAGGCCATGGAGGGAACTGAAAAGAAAGGTGAGAATTTTAAAACTCTACCTAATTGGGAGCAAATAAAGGTCTGGAAACATGGGGATGTTGTGTGACCGGACTTTTCAGCCTGTGATGCAACTTGCACTGTTTTTTTTTTTAAAATGACCTTAAGTGTAAGGAAGTAAAAGAAGAGGGAAGCTGGCCAGCAGTGCATTGAAAGTAAAGGCTTAGTGTGAGGAGAGTTTCAGCAGCATGAACTGAAGCAAGGGCAAAAGTTGCCAATATGTGGTTTAAGTAATGATGTAGATCAACATTATCAGCCTACATTGAAAGATGGGCTGGGGTGAGGAGAGGAAAGGTTGAGGGGAAGACAGAAAATGATTAGGTGGAGGAGGAAAAAAAGAGTCAAGGGGATAAAGGGGACCAGATAGTGGGTTTCCTTGACAAGGTAAGCACAGCAAGGGCATTTTAGGTGATAGAAGCTGGAGAAAAACCCCAGTTTGGTGCTAAAAGAATTCTGTGAAACTTAGTGACGTGTGCCGAGGCAAGGAGGGTCTTGATAAAAACCATCGGGGACAGCTGTTAGAATGGTCTCAAACACAGTAACAAAGAATCTCATAAGTTCCTCCCATTTATTGAAGATGGAGGGGGAGGGAGAAGGAAGCTGGGGCATAGATTTTGAGGCAGCTTGCAATGGAGAAAAGCCTTCATATTCCCAGATGATCCTGAAGCAATGAGCAGTTTGGCAAATGCAAATGGAATTCAAAATGGCTTTATGTAGTCTTATCAAATCTAGTAACGTGGCCAAACCAGTTGCTGCCAAGTCTCTCCAACTTTGTATCTCTTAAGTGAATGGGGACAAGGGTCTGGCAGGCAAAGGGTGGTAGACGTGAGGGGAGGGGAAATAGTCTTATGGGGCCAAGGCATTAAAGGCGGAGGACAGAATATGGTTGTGCAAATAAATGTTATGTTGGAAAGAAGACCAATGACAAAACATTTGAGATGTTCCCAGGAGCAGACACAGGAGGAAGTGGAATTGGGAGGATATAGGAAGGCATTGCCAGAGAGCAATATAGATAAATACTTAAATGTATTAATCTGACCTAGATGCAAGATAAACAACAATTAAAAATACACAAATTCAATTGTTTTTCTCCTCCTCTTTCCAAATCCCTCTACCACAGCCAGTCCAAAGTTAAAAATAAAACTCTGCTCGAGGCTGAGGCTACTGGAATCAATGTGGGAAAGAAGCATACAATGGCAGGGTGAATCCTTTGAATTTGCTTCAAACCAAGGAAAGATTAGGTCTGATACTAATTGTGCACTGGCACTAAAAAGTATTGAAATTACATTTAAAATCTCATAGAAAATTTGTAACATCTACATTGGGAGACAATGACCATTTCAGTTGACCTAGTTGCTTCATTACAAAGCATATATCCGTTACACATACCAGAATAATACTTGATACATCATTATATCAAGTCAATTATAAACCATGATAGCACTTTTTAAAAATACCCTGGACAAGCTGGTACAGACTGACTAACAAAATATTTTAATTCATTCCTTGTTCTTCCCTGAGTCAGCCTCAAGAGGTACTTGCAAACCAAGGATAGAAGGACTGTGGCAGATCAATGATGGGAGGGTGAAAGTCAGATCTGCAGTCAAGAGGAGGTACAGGAGGCAGCAAGGATGAGGTAGTCGGTAGCCCCCGGTTAACCCGCAAAAAAAGTTTCTGGCCCTTTTGGCAAGAGTGGAAAAGGCAAAGGTTGATGGTATTCCCACGGGAACAATGTATGCCTTATGGAAATATCACTGTGCCAGTAAGAAAGTTGAGCCTAGTGCCCCTCCCATGGAAGAACAATCCATGCCTTGGACTGAGGTGGAGAGAATGATTGACAACAGGATCACAGGGACCGATTTGGCGTGGCCCAGTGCTCCTCAACCTCTTGCATCGGGGCCTGGTCAGGGTCCTCAGGCAGTTAGAATGATGAAGCCTCTCCACCAGGGGGACCCAAGGAAGACAAGGGAGAAACAAAGGGTTAACGCTCCGCTGGACATGGGCGCTGAACACTCAGTTACAAGTGGAAACCCAGACCAGCATTAGGGGCCCTTGGTGCAGGTACAGTGGTTATGGGAATCTCACCTTGGGCTGGGTGAGAGCTAACCGGTCACAACCCCAGCCTAAGGGACAGACTGACAAGGCAGAGAGAAGGCTACAGAAGAGGCTGCTTCAGATTAATTGATAAGTTTTTCTTTTCCTTCTCTATTTTATTGAAATGGTTAATGAGTAGTCATTACATACTTCTAATAAAGTAGTTTCTATAACCTTTAACACATGTACAGTGCCTCCTTTGTTTGCAAGTAATACTTGCTGCTGAATCAGGACCGAATATTTCGTTGCACTTACTGAAGCACTAACAAAGATAAATATTAACAGAAATAAATTCTTAATTTGCTTCTCAATGACTAGTTCTATTCACTCAAATTCTACTTCTCCGGTCTACAATACCATCCATGGCTCTAAATCAATGGAATTATGGAGGCGATCACTCCTCCCCTGTGCTTGTTCCGTTTTCTTTGACAAACCTGTCCAATTAATCCCATTCCCCTGCTTTTCAAACTATTTCTTTTTATAAGGCTTCAGTAGAAAGAACCTAGAGCTAGGCAGGTTGTGGCAGCATTAAAAAGACTACAGGTATTACATGAATAGCTGCTTAAAATGCAAATGTAATTGAATATTCCTTTCAATTCCACTACATTTCCATTATAAATCAGTAAATATATTATACTATATTATAAAATAGTTCAAAGGTTATTTCTCCATAACTGGCATGTTTTTAAAAAAGTCTGTATCCAATTAAGATGCTGAGGTTTATCGGTAATCAATCACAAAGAGATGAGTAGCCAAAATGAACATTTTGCTACAGATCAAAATACAAGCTTCAGTTATTTTTTTAATCTCTCCCCACCCCCAAACCCCTTCCTCCAACCCTCATACAAGTGCACTGGAACTCAGTGTACCAATAGCTGATATAAATTTACTCATTCATGTAATTGAAAAGAGTGCAACAATTTACTTGCAAATGATGTATATGATTTGTGAAATGCACGAGTATTACTAGCTAACAGATATTCTTAACTCATATCAAGTCGAGCAAGTAAAGGCTGGAAGGTATGAACATATATAACTGGAGAGAGTTCAAAATTAATGGAGGGGCTGAGACAATCTGATTAATGTCAACAGGTGATATACACCATCACTCAGACTTTGAACATGCTTTAGAAGAGGGTGCCGAGATCCCTAAACCTGCAGATTTGCAGAAAACCTAACCATTTCAAAATCCCATCCTTTGCATAAACACCAAAGTGCAGCACTTTGCTGAAGTTGTGATTAAGGAGCAAGAGTAGCTTCAAGGAAATTCCTGTTTAATGACACTGCAGAAGTGAAGAAATAATCTAACTAGCACTCTAGCTAGTGCTAGTCAGAGTAGGAAGAGTAGCATAGTTGGGATGAATACGTGGCTTGAGCAGTGGTGCAGGAGGGAGGGTTTCAGATTCCTGGGGCATCAGAACCAGTTCTGGAGGAAGGTAGGACCCGTACAAGCCAGATGGTCTACACCTGGGCAGGACTGGGATCAATGTCCCAAGGGGATTGTTTGCTAGTGCTGTTGGGGAGGGTTTAAACTAATATTACAGAGGGATAGGAATCCATGCAGAAAGATTGAGGGAAGCAATACAGAGACCAAAGCAAAAGTTAGAAAAGAGAAAAGTAAGAGAGGAGTGCAGAGAAGTCAAATGCAAAGGACACAAAAGGTTACTATATTCTAAAAAGGACAAAAGGGCACTTTATCTGAATGCCCCTAGTATTTGAAACAAGGTCAGTGAACTTGCAGCACAAATCAGTACAAAGGGGTGTGATTTAGTGGCCATTACAGAAGCATGCTTGCAGGGTGGAGATGATTGGGAATTAAATATCCAAGGGTATCCAGGTAAATTGGAAGAATACACACGAAGGCAAGGGAGGTGGGGTAGCGCTCTTAACTAAGGATGAGATCAGAGTGATAGTGAGACGATACAAGATCCAAGGAGCAGAATATTGAGTCCATCTGGGTAGAGATTAGGAACAGTAAAGGAAAAAAAAAATCACTGGTGGGAGTTGTCTATAGGCCACTGAATAATAACATTACAGTTGCTCAGGCAATAAACCAAGAAATATCTGGTGCATGTAAGAATGGAACGGCAGTTGTCATGGCAGACTTTAACTTCCACACAGATTGGGTGAATCAAGTTGGTCAAGGCAGTCTTGAGGAGGGCTTCATAGAATGCATCAGTGATAGCTTTCTTGAACAGCATGTTAGTGAACCTACAAGCTACATACCATCTTAGATCTGGTCCTGTGCAATGAGACAGGCAAAATTAACGATCTTGTGGTTAGGGATCCTGTTCGAAAGAGTGATCACAGTATGATTGAATTTCTCATGCAAATGGAGGGTGCAATAGTTTGATCTAAAACCAGTGTATTATGCATAAACAAGGGAGACTACAACAGGATGAGGGAGAAGTTGGCTAGTGTAAACTGGGAACACAGTTTGTGGTGGGACAGTTGAGGAACAGTGTAGGACTTTCAAAGATTTTTCACAGTGCTCAACAAAAGTATATTCTAATTAAAAGCAAGGGTGGAGAGAGCCAGCCTTGAATAACTAAGGAAATACATGAAGGCATCAAACTAAAAGCTCATGCATACAAAGTTGCCAAGAGAATCTGGAAACTGGAAGATTGGGAAAACTTTAAAGCACTGATCACTCTTTCCAAGAACCACTAAGCAAGCAATAAGAGAAGATAAATTATGAAAGTAAACTAGCACAAAATATAAAATGGATATTGGAAGTTTTGATAATTATATAAAGCAGAAAAGGGTGGCTAAAGTGAACGTAGGTCCTTTGGAAGATGGAGGAATTAATATTGGGTAATGTGGAAATGGCCGAGGCATTGAATACATCTAACATGCCAAATAGATGTTATTAATGTGATGGAAGGTGAGGACCTCAATACAATCACTAAAGAGATAGTGATGAGCAAACTAGTGGGCCTAAAGGTAGACAAGTCCCCTGGTCCTGATGGGGTGCATCCTAGGGTACTGAAAGAAATGGCAAAAGTTATAGTAGATCCGTTTGTGAATTTACAAAATTCTCTGGTCTCTGGGCAGGTCCCAGCAGATTGGAAGACAGTGAATGTCACACCATTGTTTAAAAAAGGATGTAGGCAAAAGGCAGGTAACTGTAGGCCAGTTAGCTTAATGTCTATAGTCGGAAAATTGCTTGAAACTATCATTAAAGGAAGAAATAGCAGGATATCTGGATAAGTGGTTGCATCAGGCAGACACAGCATTGATTCAGGAAAGGCATTTCCTGTTTGACTAACTTACTGGAGTTCTTTGAGGAAATAACAAGCGCAGTGGATAGAGGGGAAGAGGTTGATGTTGTATACTTGGATTTCAAGGTGGTGTTTGACAAGGTGCCACAAAACACATCCATAAGATAAGGATACATGTTGGGGGTAATTATTAGCATGGATAGATGATTGGTTAACCAATAGAAGGCAGAGAGATGGGATAAATGGGTGTTTCTCTGGTTAGCAACCAGTGGAGAGTGAAATGCTGCAGGGGTCTGTGCTGGGCCCACAACCGTTCATGATATACATTAATAATTTGGAAGAGGGGACTGACTGTAGAGTATCCAGGTTGGTGATGACACTAAATTAAATGGAAAAGGAAATTGTTCAGAGGATGCAGAGAGTCTGAAGAGATATAGATAGGTTAAGTGAGTGGGCAAGGGCCTGGCAGATGGAGTTCAATGTTGGCAAATGTGAGGTCATCCACTTTGGAAGGAAAAATAGATCAGATTATTATTTTGATGGTGAAAGACTGCAGCATACTGTTGTGCAGAGGGACTTGAGAGTTCTTGTGCATTAATTGCGAAGGGTTGGTTTGCAGGTACAACAGGTTATCAAGGCGGCAAATGGAATGTTGCCCTTCATTGCTAGAGGGATTGAATTTAAGAGCAGGGAGGGTATGCTGCAACTGTACAGGGTACTGGTGAGGCTGCACCTTGGAGTACTGCATGCAGTTCTGGTCTCCTTACTTGAAGGATATACTGGTTTTGGAGGCGGTGCAGAGGAGGTTCACCAGGTTGATTCCAGAGATGAGGGGGTTAGCCTATGAGGAGAGTGAGTCATCTGGGATGATATTTGCTGGAATTCAGAAGAATGAGAGGGGTTCTTGTAGAAACGTATAAAATTATGAAAGGAATAGATAAGAGAGGCAGGAAAGTTGTTTCCACTGATAGTGAGACTAGAACTAGGGGAGATAGCCTCAAGATTGGGGGGAGTAAATTTATTATGGAGATGAGGAGGAACTGCTTTTCCCAGAGAGTAGTGAATCTCTGCCCAGGGAAGCAGAAGAAGCTACCTCATTAAGACACAGATTATTGCATAGTAGGGGAATTAAGGGTTATGGGGAAAAGGCAGGTGGGTGGATCCGAGTCCACGGCCAGATCAGCCATGGTATTATTGAATGGCAGAGCAGGCTCAACAGGCCAGATGGCCTACTCCTGCTCCTATTTCTTATGTTCTTATGTCACCACTAATCATCTACAGCACTGAAATTTGTAGTGTGGATAACTGAAGATAACATTGCAAGTGTTATTTCTGCTCCCAAGTCAGCTTGGATGACACTTCATCCCTGCAGTCCGAGGAATCAGAGCTGTTTTCATCTACTCGTACCCCTTCTCTGGGTTTCTTTATAATGCGGTATACACCAAAGATCAGAAAGAGTATTGCAATCGCTGCGAAGTAAATGGTGTAAGCCAGAAACTGGAAAAAGAAACATCACATTCAATAAACAACTCATTTAGTCTTAATGGAAAATAAATTTCAAATAAAGAAAATACTATATAGTATCCCTTATTAATGAGTAGCCAGAATTCTACCATCCTATGTTTTAGCATATATTAATACTGCAGGGGATATTTTACAGAGCACTAAGATATTTAACTAGCAATGCCTCACATTTAATCTTGAATTTGTTTTATCAGACCAGTAGAAACATTGTGCCCTTCACTGACTCACTAAAACAGTGAGCCATGATCTAGCTGTTACTGATGAAAGGGAAAGACAGAGTTTCCCTGGTTGTTCCTATTGAATGGAAGGGGAATAAGGAGGAAGTGCAAAAAGAGAGATCTTTCAGCAATAGAGCCAGAATATTGGCAGCATCAAATCAGTCACAGAAAAGAAAAAAAAAAATCACACAAGCAGCCATAAATGGCAATAAAGATATCAGCATTTTCCTCTGCTGCCAAAGCTGAAGGCTACCCCACAGCCTAAGAAACAATTATAGAAGGTACCTCAAACTACAGCCTCACTTTAAAAAGGGTGCACAGAAAATTTTGTATACTATAATCAATAAAAATTATACTTGCTGACAAGAGCTTCTAGTCAATATATTCAATTTAAAATGGCAAAAACTAACTTCTTGAGTACTGCATGCAATTAAGTTGGATCATGAAACCCACGAGACTAAAAAGGGAAATGTTAACATTATTAGGAAATCAGCTGTGGGATTACTGTTTCAGGGTGAGACTGGAGGAACCAGAGCCTCATCAGGGGCTTGACAAAGATGTTCAAAGTCATGAAGGGTTTAGATAGAGTAATTAAGAATAAAGAGAAATTGTTTCCAGTAGCAGTGGGGTCAGCAACTGAAGCTCATGCTTAAACATAATTGGTGACATGAGGAAAAACAAATTACACAATTACAATGATCAAGGTGGCGTGAAATGGTGGTGGAAGTGGATTCAACAGCCATCCTTGAAAGTGGACTGGACAAATAATTGAAGGGCAGCATTTGCAGAAAAGAACAAGGGTGTGAAACTAACCAAAGTTCTCTTTCAAATGACAGGCAAAGGCATGAAGAACAAAATGTTCACTGTCATTCTGTGTGGTATCTGCTTATTGCAGGTGTCCCATCTTCTTAATGTTCAAGAAGAAAATGCCTTCAGGTGTTTGAACTATAATAGTAAATCTCAGTCAAAAGATGATAGGGATAATTATAAAGACTATTCCCATTGTTTTTAAAAAGGACAGATCAAATGACTGCTTTGGGCACATTAGTGATTTACCAATGAATATTGAACTTCAGCTGTCCTCTTCCCCTCTAGTTAAAATACAGTGATAATTTTATAGCAGTACCAAATTAAATACTTACCTGTCCAAATATGTTTAAGTTCAGCAGGTTGGATTCCACTACAGTCAGAGTCAAGACAGTCTGAAGGACTAAGGCAACAAAAGTGTTTACACCAAACACCAAAGCATATAGTTCCACACTTAGATTTGCAGCAATTTTGTACCTTTGAAAATAAAGAGAGGTAATTACTTTTGAATGTCTCACCCCCACCCCAAAATTAAAGTTAGATTTAATTACACTTCTGAACAAAAAGTTCCACTCACGTTGCAATGGTTATAAGCATCATGTAAATAATTCTGAAAGCTACGTAACAGCTGTAGCACACCCAGATGTTTCGGACAGTGTCCATCACATACAGGACAACAACAATAACAAAGGAAAAGGTGAGAAGTGCAACCTCACTCCACATGGACCATGATATTTTTACATAACCCACGATAAATGCTCCTACTGCACCTACATTTTGACCAAAACAAGAGAGAAAGGGTTAGAAAGGATATAAATGCTTCATATCTTTAGTTAGTTAAAAAATAAAGTATTGGAACTGTATATGTATTGAATTTGTGGGGGGAAAATATGAGCATATATACCAGAATTCTCAAAATAAATGACACAGACTGCAATAAGACAGTTGTACCAGCATCTTGTCATTCAGAAAGGCAAGACTTGGGATTATGAAGCCAGTATTTTACTCATGATAATAGATTTAGTCAAAACTGATCAGATTTCCACAAGGCACTGTACATATAAGTAAAGAGAACATCTGTTTTAACTAACAGCACTGTTTAATTTTGTTTTTCTTTAAAATCAAATACAATCCACTGCGTTCAGATAAAAGGGCCTCAAAAAGAATATTGTGGGGGCAATGAGAAGAATGAAAATAAATAAATTCAATACAGGAATTCTGTGTATTGCAATCTGTGATAAAAGGTCATTTTGAACCAGAGGAAGCAGCCTATATTTAGGGTCAAAGAAAGAAAATCAGCAATCTCTCTTTCATTGTTTGAATTCCTCCAACCAGGTATTTGGTCTTCCACTGTACCAAAATGGCTCTCATCAGAGTCACTAATTACATTTGATGTGATAATAATTTCCTCCTAATATACTTTCCCCCACCCCTCACAGCTGAATCCCTCCTCCTCCAATGTCTCTACACCACTGCCCAGCTGATCAGGGCCACATTTGCCCGACTCCAGTCTTATCTATCCGGATGTGACCAATGAATCATCTCCAATGATTTCTCTTCCCATTTTACACTGTTATTTGGGACAAATAGGAATTATCTTTACAACCTCATCCTATCACTGCAATTTTTGGTTTACCAAGGATAGAATCTGGCCATCTATCTGCCTCCGCTAACCATATGATTGCCTTTGTTACATTAATGGCCAAATGATCCATTTTGCTTAAATGGACGGATCCAATACCCCCTACTACTTTTCAATGGTTCTCCCAAACTATATCATGTTTAAACTTGGAAAATATTAGGAGTGGTACTGTTGATCCTTTACTTAAATTTGAGGAAGTTTGGAGTCCATATATTCAATATTTTCACATGATATAGATCCCCTTATAATAACCTTTCAATTTAGAGGAACGGAGCTGATGACATAATATTGCTGTTCCTATTGAGAAATTTTAGTCCAGTTTTTATTTCTGTTTTTTTTTAAATTTTTTTTTCTTTAGCTTAGTTTGGTTTGATATATTGTTTATAATTTTTCTTATTGTTTTGGGGATTTTTTTCTTTCTTTTATATTTTATAATAAATCTTTTTCTTTTATATTATATTCATTCACTAACAGATCGTTGGATCTACAGATTTTTTTTTATACTTTATTGTTCTTTATAATTATCCATGTCATGATTGTAATACAAAGAGATCAGGAGAACATGTATAAACATTGATATATTAATCTGTATTAATTTGAAAACTAGTAAAAAGATTGAAAAAGAAAGGAATTATCTTTAACTTCAATTGCTTGTCTATACAAAAGCTTTATTTTCCAGACTTTTATTGACAATATGCAGCTCTATTTCACCATCATTGTGTCTATATTGACAGGCTGATTATTCAACATGGGTCACTAGATGAACAAAAATTTCCACAAACTAAATATTGGATGAAGTGAAGCCTTTTTATTCCTTTACCCATATTCAATACCTCAGCTATTGATTCATTCTTCTCCCTGGTTGAAATTCATCCATCCTTCCTGTTACTTTTCACCTCACAGCAAGTGTTAAATCACAAATCCACATCATCACTAAGATTACCTAATCACACTCTGCCTCATTTCATCTGCTGCTGAAACCCTCAGTCATGCTATTGTTCTCTCTAGATTTGACATTCTCAGTGCATTCCTGGCAGGTTTTCCTTTGTCACAAAGGGTAGAACAAGGCATGCACTGGTTACATTCAACTTGCATTAAGTCTTTTTCAACCATCTCTGCTGTGCCTGCTGACCAATCCTGTTCAGCAATGCTTTAAATTTTAAAATTTGCACCCATGTTTTCAAATCACTTAGTGGTCTCATCTCTTCAATTAATATTGGTATTCTAATTTCACCTTAGCCATCTAATTTCTCCAACATTGATGGCTAGGCTTTGTTGCCAAGCCCATGATCTCTGAAAATTGCATTCTTAAACACTTCTCCATATCTCTTTCTCTCCTTTAAGATGCACAATTAAAGCGTCCTCTGACCACCCTTCACTGCTCTGACATCCCACGTGGCTCCAGATCTTTTTTTTGATAATATTGTTCAGTGCGCCCAGCATTTATGCTACCTACATAAATGAGCTGCTGTTCCTATCCATTTGTAAAAATTTTGAGTACATGAACACCTCCTCCCCCCTGCCCCTCCCACCCACCACAAAGAACACTTCAATTTTTAAAATCGCTATACATTTCACTTCTTCCTCCATTGAATATTCTACAACTTGCTTTTCTACAAATTAAGTTTTCATCTTAATCTTAATCTACCAACGAGTCTAATTCCTCCCCAAATTGCAAACAGTCCTCTGTGAATAAAAACAACAGAAGATTAACCATATTAATAGATAGAGTGGACAGTCAATACCTCTTTCCCAGGGCACCAATGCTCAAAACAAGAGGACATGGCTTTAAGGTATTGGGTGGGAAGTTCAAGGGAGATGTCAGAGGGAGGTTTTTCACCCAGAGAGTGGTTGGTGCATGGAATGTGCTGCCTGGGGTGGTGGTGGAGGCTGATACGTTGGTCAAGTTCAAGAGATTGTTAGATAAGCATATGGAGGAATTTAAAATAGAGGGATATGTGGGAGGAAGAGGTTAGATAGTCTTAGGTGTGGTTTGAAGGTCGGCACAACATGGTGGGCCGAAGGGCCTGTATTGTTCTATTACAAACATTAGGCTGGCTGGTCCATGATTGTCCAATTGCTGGTACAACTGGTTTATCTGTTTGAACGTGGGTGATGCTTTGTTCTAAGAATTGTTACAGTGTGAAAGGCAACCTATTAACCAGTTGAACAATTTGCTGGCTCCCTATGTGAGCAATCCAGTTAGTTCCATTTTCTGTCTCTTTCTCCATAGTTTCCAATTTATTTTTAAATTCTGCTTTGTGTGTTTCTAGTTCCCTTCTGAAAGTGGCAATCAAATCTACTTCCATCATTCTTTCAGGCAGTGAATCATAGATTATGATGCAAGATAAGCACAAGTTTCTTCCTGATGTGAACACATGGCACTCCAGTATCAAATTTTCATCTGCCACATATTCACCCATTTTACCAGCCTTTTGAAGTCTATCGTTACCCTCCTCACTATTTACTAAACTTGGAAGCTTATAATATTTGCATACAACGGAAATGATACCCAGTACATCCAAGTCCAAGACAGTAATGCAGAGGAGAAGGAATGGTGGAGAAGAGCAGCATGAAACTTGGGGGACTCCACAGCATACCTCTCCCAGCCTGAAAGGTAGTCATTCCTCTTACCGTTTCCCATCCATCAACTAATCTTGTATCCATTCTATTACTGTCCCTTTAATTCCATGGGTTATTTTGCTGACAAGCTTATAACATGGCACGTATCAAAATGTTTTAAAAGTCTACATACACAAAGTGCTTTACCCTATCCAATCTTGCTAATTCAGTTTAAGAACTCTCAGCCTTTCCAGTACTTCCGCTTTATTTTATATTGAATCTATCAGCATTCATTTGCTCTTTTTCATAGTTTTTAATTAGGACACAACATTCTTCATTAGTTCCTCAGGTCACTGCATCCACCAAAGTGAGGTAATCCAACCAGAGGAGCCATAGAAATACATGGCAGCAATAGATGCTGTTTGGAATTTGCACTGTTTGAATGATACTGGCTGGTTAGACCAGCCGATCGTTCTTGTCTCTTTGTTCCACCTTCAGTAAGATGTCACCTTTCCAATGTGTAGCAAACTGAATGCCAACAGGGTTCAACAGCTTTTAGGTCAATGTTCTACCAAATTTTTCCTATCTAATCCATGCAATATCTACCTTGAACCTTTTCATTCCTACCGAACTTCCATCTTAAAAAGCAAGGCACATTACTCATTGTTCCTCTACCATCCCTTCATTACCTGTTGGAATAATAAACTAATTTAATGTTTCTCTTTATACCTTTGTCCTTTCTGTCCCTTTTGCTGATTCACTTTTAGTTTTCTTTTGCGGTACAAACCATAGAGATGCCTATTTTAGATGAAATTTCTCTTCTAAAGAGGAACTACAGTTTTTCCTGCATTATCCACCTTTTTCAAAAATTGGATCAACAAGGAAGTGAACACAAGTATCAATGGCTTGCAGGAATTTGTGCAGAGAACAAACTCAAATGGCTCATTGAATTAAAAGACACATGAACATACCCAACAGTGCAGATGCAGCTTCCACCATCCCATTGTAAATCTGGGAATTCTGCGAAGGATAAATTTTCTCCCATAATATTTGAACATAGTTCAATATTTGAAAATAGCCACAGGTAGACAATGCCCACCATACTGACCAGCAGAGCAGTGGCCCAGAAGAATAGCACTGCATTAAAGTCTTCCATAGCAATGCAAGGACAATGCAAATACGTTTGAATGGCTTTTTATTCTGAAAAAAAAATGAAAATATATTATTCTCAGATCTTTACCTGTCAAATAACTGTAAGCACTATACTTAACATTTTGAGTCAGGAACAACATCATGTATTTTTGTAGAGAGTGTACAATGCAGCCATTTTTTCATCAAAACTGTGACAAACCAACACTGACATCATGGTATTAAAAGTCAAAGTCATACAGCACAGAAACAGGCCCTTCGGCCTGACTCATCCATGCTGACTGAGATGCCATGTATGCCAATCCCATTTTCCCCACATATACCCACATTCTGTGTGAAAAACCTGCCCCTCAGATCTCCTTTAAATATGTTCCTTCTCACCTTAAACCTACGTCCTCTAGTTTTAGACTCCCCTACTCTTGGAAAAAGATTGTCTATCCATGTCCCCCACAATCTTAAAAGCCTCTACAAGGTCACCCTTCAGCCTCCTATGCTCCAGTGAGAACAACTGCAGCCTATCTGATCGCTCCTTGTAACTAAAGCCCTCCATTCCCAATGTGGGTGACAATATTCTTGAGGCAGCACAAACTCAATCTTTAGCTCAAAAACACATATTTAGCAAGAAGTTCAACTTCCTAAAAAGGTGGAATATCGCTCTGTGTGCCACAGCTCTCTCACCAGCATTCAAGCCCTGGGAATTACAATGAAGTTGGTGAAATCTGCTCTTTACAGTTTTAAATATAATGTAGTCAACACAGAAAAGCAAAGTAAAAAGGTCTCTTGGAATACACAGTGCCAAAAACTTTAGATGAGTAAAAGGTATTCTTACTTACTCTGGATACTTAAATCCTACACGACTTAGCATCCAAGAATAGGTTTAGATTTATTGAAATAGATTTGCTCGTGGAAGCAACTATTTTGATTGGTTCAAGGGAGAGCAAATTCACACAAGATGCACAACCCAAAAAAAATGCACTGCTTCTGATTTCAGCTGCAAGAGTGCAAGAAATAATATAAATAAAAGAATGTGACACATTACCGTAATTTTATGGGTGTACAAGGCGGTATCCATTGGTTCTAAAAGATGGCGAACAACCAAATGTTCAACATCACCATTGTCACAGTTTAGTGGTGATGATTCAAGTCCTTTTGAAGATGATATTGTACCTTCAACTTTGATTTCTTTAGCATTACAGTCTCTTACCACTCTGTGAAAGAACATGCTTTTCTGTGGCATTGGAAGAAGTGTCGATGTAAAAAAGGCAACTGCTGCACAAACTAAGGAAATGACGTTGAGGTGGAAGAGCGATACCTCAGTAAATGAGACCAGTATCTGTCCAGCAATAGATCCCACTGTGTACCCAACCAATGTGGCACATCGACAATATCCAGTTACTTTCTGGTACTTGTTGAAGTCCACTACTGTGTAGATATAGGAGTAATAAGCCACCTCTGATGCAGTCGTCATCCCATAGAATAATTCCACAAACTGCATTGCCAGCAGTCCTTGGGCATACAATAGCATGAACAAGGTCACGACCAAAGCTGCACATTGTATTATGATGACAGGCTTGTAGCGAAGGTAGTCAGTTGCAAGGAAGATGGGAAACAAAAGAACCAGGTAGGAGTAAGTCCACACTGGAAAAACCTGCTTCACCTATTTGGAAACAAAAAAGTCCAAGAGAATTAAATCAAAAGATCAATTTATAACTTTCAATTACTGATTTCCCAATTCAAAGTTATGCTTTTGTTATTAGAAACTTAAATTATTTTCAAAATATAAGATAGTATACCCTAAATCAAATGTTAACCGATGAGAAGCCTAAAAGATTAAAGCTAGTCAGCATTTTATTTTCTTCTGAATCCAAGTTATTCTGAGGAAAAAGCACAGTTGTGAAAGTAATGATTATTCTGTCCTTCTACCTTCCTTACAGGTGCTAACTCATGCTGTAATAGTCCCACAGAAACCTACAAACATCAGGGTCTCACTTCTATGAGCACAGACAGAGAGAAATCAGGCCAACTACTACAAAAGGAGTCACATCTAAAATCTAGATTTATCCAAGTCCTACACAGTTGCCAAGTGAGGGTCATGAGTGCCAATCAAGAGCAAAAGAAGCAGGGCAATTCCTCCTCATCTGCTCCTTCCTGCAAGAGATTAAACTAAACATAGAACCTAGAGTACTGTCCTGGGTGACTAGCTAGCAGCAGAAGGATTGGCACAGAACAGGAACAGTTCTAATGCAAGATAACCGACCTGATGTGTTAACTGTTTCTCTCTCCACAAATTCTGCCTTACTTTTTGGGCAGTTCCAACGCTTCCTGTTTAATTCCATCCGCAATATTTTGCTTTGCATACTCAAGGGTTAAGCATGGCACTTTATTTCGGGTCTATTGGCCTTGATGTTCACATGTACTCTTGTATGGCAATAATTGTTTTCCCTTCATTATCGTGGCTGATTTGCTCTCGAGATTCCATCAATATTAACCTCAAAGTTGAGCCCAGAGTTTTTCAGAAACAACTGAAGCCCCAGAGCAACTCAGTCTCAAAGGAAGGACACCTTCATTTAGGATATTTCATGAATCTGGAGAAGAGGTCGAAAATTCAGCACGAATCAGACTCAAACCTTCAACTACAAAGTCTGTGATGTACTATTGTGTGTGAAGTGGTCTCTTAGAATGAATAGCACTTCATCACAAAGTAGTTCATTGTAAGATTAAAGGGTAAGAAAATGACTATTTTGCCGTGATTGTTACCAATTTCCCACTCTGACATTACACAATCATTTCTGTAATCAGCCCTGCAAACCTGAATTGAAACCTTTTTTCCCCAAAGTGACCATTAAATATTTCAAACAAAAAGGACAAATTTGGTTTATTGGGAAGGAAAGCTAAATCGCATATGTTAAATTTTCTACAGCATTGTGAAAGTATGTTCCACCTGCATCTGAGAAACAAAGGCACAGGGAGGCAGCATGTCCATCATGTCTGTGCCAATTCTTTAGTAGAGCTAGTCCTATAATCTCACTACCTAGTTCCTCCCCCATGATGGTGCGCTTTTTCTTTCTGTGACCAGGAATGGGCTACATGCTGCCTTGCAACAATTAGAAGAACATTTCTGTAAAAGGAAAATACTGGCTAGTATATCAAATGGGTTGTGATCTACTCAATGGAACTTTACAACTGATGCCTGTTGTACTCTTCCTTGGGGCAATGGTGAAGATTCATTTAAATAAGTGGGTCACAGAAAGAAAAATATACCGAGTCATGGGGGAGGAGCTAGGTTGTGAGATTATAGGAATAGTTCTACTAACGAGTTGGCACTGCCTCCTTGGGTCATTATGTTTTCCTCATTATACAAGATTACACAAGTACAGTCCTTGGGCAACATACCATGCCCCATTCATTTGAATGCACCTCAAACAGCTGATCTCAATAAATCTGTTTTATTGACCAGCGAGACAAACAAAAAGTGTCTTTCAGTTCTACAAGCTTTAAATAATTTGAAAGCAGCAAAATCAAATCCAAGCAACTTTCCTATATTACAGCATTTGTTTTCAATTTTTAATTTCCACTATCCAACTCCTCATAGTAGCTTTTGAACAAGAAGTCACATTCTTCAAAATTAAGTACATAAAAGTAAAAGCTTTAAATAATGTAAAATAATTAAATTTCAAAGTTGCATGTCATCTTTTAAAACATATGGAATTATTAATCCAAAACCAAATAATGTGTGCCCCAAGGAGGGGAAATATGGAGAAGTTCGCTGCCTCCCAAATTCACCCATAAAAATATAGGGGCTTAAGTTTTTGGACAAAGGAAAGATCTTAAACAAATAAGGGGACAGATTATGTGGCACGATTAACATCGAGGAAATGAAAATCCAACATTGTTTTCTTAAGTGGGTATATCTGCAGTTAACTTGAAAGTACATAAATTCCTATACTGCCAAAGATACCCTCTTAACTCTTTAGGGTAACCTTTTCATTCTCCAGAGAGAGATAGCCCTGAAAATTGACGTAAGTAAATTTTGGGGCAGTTACTAAATTGATTGCATTCAAAAAAATGGAAAAAAGTTAGGGATAGTTCATTTAAAACATGCAAGTTTTTTTTTAAAAAAGTATTTTGGTTATTTATCATACTTCAAAAATATTTTAACTATAGAGTTTCATTCCTTCAAGAAAAATAAATAATTTGGAGATCGAGATGTTTACTTTTTCTGTTTTATCTCTCCCCCTTAATCCCGCGATTATCCAAATCTTTATTA
Source organism: Pristis pectinata (assembly GCF_009764475.1). Lineage (NCBI taxonomy): Eukaryota > Metazoa > Chordata > Chondrichthyes > Rhinopristiformes > Pristidae > Pristis > Pristis pectinata. The sequence goes on along the minus strand of NC_067408.1, from coordinate 89,465,853 downwards.
CTCCAAATCTTTATTTAATTATATCACTTATCTAAGTTATTATTTCTACGCTTTAGACCAACAGTGAGTGAGGATTCTTCAAACTGATTAGTGGAAGAACCTTGATGTCCTTTCCTGCTCAGACACCACTGATCCTCTGTAAAGGCCCTTCAAAGACACTGGGCATTTCTCAGCAAGGCGAGACCATTTTGTAACCAACATTAGCGCCCAGGTGTCACTCAGCCTGCGGCTTTTCAAGGATGCAACTCACTGCCACCTTCTCAAGAATAAATGGATTTGGCGATAACTGCTGACATTACGGGATTTGTCGCCGGCAAAGGAAAAAGTGGTAGAGCCCATTCTAATTCCAGTGTAAGGAATGCAAAGAACAACATACTGAAAATATCTTGTTGGGGCTGTCTACATTGCTAAATATCGCCATCATTTTCTGCATTTCAGTATTGTAACATCTGCGGTATTTTGGCTTTAGTTCAGTTTACATAATTCGCATCATTTTGTCGAATCTGCTCTGACTTTTTCTCCTCAGTTATTTTCACGATGCACGGGAGAACTTGAACGTGGGCGCGGGATGTTCCCGGGACGTTTAAAGTGGCGTAACAGTTTGTCTTGTTCATGTCTCACACTTATGACCTTGATGGAGCTAATCCATCAGCGCGACCTTGGATAGTGCAGGGAAGGTCCTTCGTGGCCTTAACAAGGCATCACACCATAGTATCTAAACATGCATCCTCAACGGTTACAGCAAACCCCTGGACTCACGATGACCCGCATAATTCATCATCACACGCGTTTGGCGAGTGCAGCTCTGAACCCAGGACTCAAGAGAACCCCCCAAGTTCAATGAGGACGAATAACGATGCAACCCAACAGTAACCAAAGAACAGTGATGCACAGCATCGCTGGGCGGCTGGACACCACACAGCGACCGGGCGCGCCTCCCCTCTCACTCACCTGTTGCTCCGTCAGGTTTTTGTCCGGTCCCAGCAGGTACGGGGTGAAGAAAGGCTCGAAGGGCCGCACGTTGGAAAAGAAGCCGCAGATGCAGAGGAGGGCAGTGGGGTAGAGCCAGCTGCCGCGGGCGCGCCGCAAGGCTATGCTCTTCACCCTGCCGCTGCTGTCCGTCAGCCTCGGGCCGGCGGGCGCGCTCACTCCCACCCCCGGTCCCGGGCCGGCGGGCGCGCTCACCCCCACCCCCGGTCCCGGGCCGGCCGGCGCGCTCACCCCCACCCCCGGTCCCGGGCCGGCGTTCCATTCAGCCAATCGGCAACTCCTGCAAGAACGCTCCATCAAGGCGCCCGCCTGTCAGGCAAACATGCACCGTGCAAGCTGCCAACACTTGAACAAGCAAAGAGATTGCCCGCACACAACTCTGCAACCCAGTCATTGAACCCGGCTCAAGGACCCCCCCCCCCCCCCCCAACTGCCGGCTTGTTACCAAACGACAAATCGCAAGGAAGAGTTGAGGAGGTGTAGCCGAACGTCATCTGACAGCGACGTGAATCGGAGCAGAAGGTATGACTATCAAGCGAGCTCCTGGTTGTGGCCGCCCTCAGAATTTAATATCTCTTTCACCTCAGTGCAAGCCATTCGAACACTAAACCTACCCGGTTTTACCATCAAGTTGCTGGCACGAACTTGCACCGATTCATTGGTGCGTTTTAGTATTGTAAAGCATATTTAATTGACTGCAAAAGGTAGTCTGATTGCCTTTCCTAATTACAGCAAAGTACACAAAGGCGTTTAAAACAAATGTGAGCGTTGCCACACTTTGCACTTAAACTTTTACTCTTGGCATGTAAAGCAACGAACGATTGTGCTCAATTTAGCAACTCGGACCTCGAATTTAAAAAAAATCCAGAGGGAGTTTAGTGTAGTCACTGTTAGCAGCTAATGAAACGCGGGTGAACGTGATTAAATTTGGTAGGAAGAATAAGGGCAGATAGTATAGAAAAAAAGATACTATTCTGAAAGGAATGCAGAAGCAGAGGGACCTGGGGGTATGTGCGTACAAATCATTGAAAGTGGCAGGGCAGGTTGAGAAAGCATGTTAAAAAGGCATACATAATTTCAGGCTTTATCAATCAAGGCTTGAAATATAGAAGCAAGGAAGTCATGCTGAACCTTTGTAAAACACAGATCCAGCCTCAAATAACGATCAATTCTGGTCACTGCATTACAGGAAGGATCTGAGGGTTTAGGGCTTAGAAAAGATTTAATGGTTCCTGCAATGAGGAACTACAGATACGAGGATAGATTAGAGAGGCTAGGCTTGCTTTCTTTATAGAAGGTTGAAGGGAGTTTTGATAAATATATAAAATAATGAGAGATCTGGACAGAGAAGATAGTGGGAAACTGTCCTCTTTAGTGTGTGTGTGTTGGGGGGGGGGGGGGGAGAAGAGATTTAAGGATCAGAGGTCAAAGATATAAAGGGGAAGACAATTAAGACTGGTATGAGGAAACACATGGTGTTTTCGAAATGTGAAAACCTTGCTTGCAGATGTAGTGGGGGTGGGTTCCATTGTGGCTATATAGTGAGAAAATATTTGGAAGGTTATAGAGAAGGAGCCCGTGGATGGAACTAGTGAGTTCCTCTGGTAGAGAGACACGAAGAACACAGTGGACTGAACAGCATCCAGTGCTGTAACCACTGAATGAATGTACAAGCAATAATGTACCATAATTGGGTAGGTACAGGAGAGGAGAGTAAAGGCTGAACTCCCCTATAATCATTACAAATCAAAAATTGGCAGGTGCTGGAAAGCTGAAATAAAAGCAGAAAATATTAGAAACACTTACTAGTCAGACAGCATCTGGAAAGAGAATTAACATTTAGATGAATGGTTTTTGAGGTGAAATGTTAACTCTTCCCATAAAATGTTATCTTTCCATTGATGTTGTCTTACCTTCTGAGTGTTTCCAGCATTTTCTGTTTTGAACCACATAATCTTTAAGCATGTTAAGCTTGGGCAAAGATGTGCTTTTGTGAATGTTAGATTTAAATTCCTGGGCAGGCCTGACAACAATGAAGTATTTATTAAAGGTATTGGCTGTGAGGTAATGTTGTCTAGGATCCTTCAATAGCACCGTGGAATAGTTTACATCCATCCAAGTCTCAGTTTTAAAAAAAACACTTTACAGAAATATAATATTGTGCATAAGCAGCAGAGCAGATCATTTGGTCTGGAGAGGAACTAATGCCTTTGACTCAGGTGAGAATGCCACCCTGAGTTGAGACTAAACCGAACTCTTCATCACCAGGGAAAGGGCAATGTTTCCATCCTTCTGGTGCCTACTGCCCGATGGGCAGCAAAATGATGCTTTCTCACTGCTTCAGCAACCCAATGACCCAACTTCCATTCTGTCTGTGTAGAGTGTGTATGTTCTCCCTGTGAATGGATAGTTTACCACAAGTGCTCCAGTTTCCTCCTACATCCCAAAGGCAAGGTGATAATAAAAGCTTTTTCAAGTATATAAAGAGTAAAAGACAGACAAGAGTAGATATAGGACCGATAGAAAATGACACTGGAGAAATTGTAATGGGAGACAAGGAGATAGCAGAGGAACTGAATGAGGGTGTTAGTCTTCACTTAGGAAGACATCAACAGTATACTGGACAGTCAAGGGTGTCAGGGAAGAGAAGTATGTGCAGTCACAATTACAACAGGGAAGGTACTCAGGAAGCTGAATGGTCTAAGGGTAGGTAAATCTCCCAGACCAGATGGAATGCACCCTCGTGTTCTGAAGGAAGTAGCTGTAGAGATTGCGGAGCCTTTAGTAATGATCTTTCAAGAATCAATAGATTCCGGCATGGTTCTGGAGTACTGGAAAATTGCAAATGTCACTCTGCTATTTAAGAAGGGTGCAAGGCAGCAAAAAGGAAATTACAGACCTGTTAGCCTGACATCAGTGGTTGGGAAGTTGTTGGAGTCGATTGTCAAGGATGAGGTTACGGAGTACCTGGAGGCACATGACAAGATAGGCTGAACTCAGCATGGTTTCCTTAAAGGAAAATCCTGCCTGACAAACCTATTGCAATCTTTTGAGGAAACTACAAGCAGGCTAGACAAAGGAGATGCAGTGGATGTTGTGTATTTGGATTTTCAGAAGGCCTTTGACAAGGTGCCACACACGAGGCTGCTAAACAAGATAAGAGCCCATGGAATTACAGGAAAGTTACGAGCATGGATAGAGCATTGGCTGATTGGCAGGAAACAGAGAGTGGGAATAAAGAGATCTCATTCTGGTTGGCTGCCGGCTACCAGTGGTGTTCCGCAGGGGTCCATGTTGGGGCTGCTTCTTTTTACGTTGTATATCAACGATTTGGATTATGGAATAAATGGCTTTGTGACTAAGTTTGCCAATGATACAAAGGTAGGTGGAGGGGCGGGTAGTGTTGAGGAAACGGAGAGTTTGTAGAGAGACTTGGATAGACTAGGAGAATGGACAAAGAAGTGGTAAATGAAATACAATGTTGGAAAATGTATGGTCATGCACTTTGGTAGAAGAAATAACAGACTATTATTTAAATGGGGAGAAAATTCAAAATTCAGAGATGCAAAGGGACTTGGGAGTCCTCGTACAGGATACCCTAAAAGTTAACCTCCAGGTTGAGTCGGTGGTGAAGAAGGCGAATGCAATGTTGGCATTCATTTCCAGAGGAATAGAATATAAGAGCAGGGATGTGATGTTGAGGCTCCATAAGGCATTGGCCAGACCTCACCTGGAGTACTGTGTGCAGTTTTGGGCTCCTTATTTAAGAAAGGATGTGCTGACGTTGGAGAAGGTTCAAAGAAGATTCACTAGAATGATTCCAGGAATGAGAGGGTTAACCTATGAGGAACGTTTGACGGCTCTTGGGCTGTACTCCTTGGAGTTCAAAGAATGAGGGGGGACCTCTAGAAACATTCGAATGTTAAAGGCCTGGACAGAGTAGATGTGGCGAAGTTGTTTCTCATGGTAGGGAGTCTAATAACAAGAGGGCACGACTTCAGGATTGAAGGGCACCCATTCAGAACAGAGATGCGGAGAAATTTCTTTAGCCAGAGAGTGCTGAATCTGTGGAATTTATTGCCATGGGCGGCTGTGGGGGCAAAGTCGTTGTGCGTATTTAAGGCAGAGATTGATAAGATATCTGAGTAGCCAGGCATCAAAGGTTATGGTGAGAAGGCGGGGGAGTGGGCTAAATGGGAGAATGGATCAGCTCATGACAGAATGGTGGAGCAGACTCGATGGGCTGAATGGCTGACTTCTGCTCCTTTGTCTTATGATAGGATAATTGGCTACTGTAAATTAGCCCGAGTGTAAGTCGGTAATAGGAGAATGAGGGTGGAATTGACGTGCGTGTGAGAGAGGGTATGTTGCAGGAAAATAAGTGTGGGGGAAGGAGGAATGAGGGTGATCTAAGAGCCAGTACAAACTCAATGGGCTGAATGGCCTCCCACGTCATAAGAAAACATGAGAAATATCTGGTATCTTGAAGATGGGGCATGTAAGTTTAATTGCCCAGTTACTTGCTCCATGCTTTTGTGGGAGAAGGAAAACTGTAAGACAGATCCCAGGAGCTGTCATTCTCCTCGAAGCACTTCATTGAGGACTAAGTTCAACCAATTTTTGTTTTTATTACATTGAGAAAAGCTTGGGAGCAGATAATGCATCCACTCTCTCAACTTCCAATGGCTTGGAAAATGGGGAGAAAATACAGGAATTAAATAAATGTGAAATTAAATATTGAGTATAAACTAGCAAAACATTAAGGAAAATATTTATAATTTTAATCTAATTTTTACTTTGTAATTCAGAACAGTAGCTGTTCAAAAGTTAAGAAAATTTAGTGGTAAGGAGTAGGTCAAAAGGGAGCGTGTTAAAATTCATTGCTGGTGCAATTGTGATAGATCCATTGACATTGTGAGATACCCTTTCATTCTTTATTTTTCATAAATATCTGCTAAGCTCTGAAAAGAGGAGCTGCAGGTTAAGGGTCAATGTTGGCAAAGTTTTTGCAAAAAATGTTAGGAATTATCACAGAGAAAGTACCAGCTCTAATGGAGGCAATACAATGTGGCCTCAGGATCGCTAATAATGCTCTAATGATTGAATTCGTCAAGGAGGTTACATTCACTAGATGAAGGGAATTTGCTGGAATTTATGTCCTTGGATTTCTGGGAGTTTTCACTAAAGTTTTAATGAAAAATAATAAACATTTAACTAAGAAAATAACAAAATGGAATACATTGACATTGTAAATTGAAAGCAGTTATTAACAGTGGGACACAGTTGTGATCTAACTTCTCCACAGATGTATTTGGGGTGGTTTTACTTTTAGTTTCATTAAAGAATTTGAGGTATTAATCTTAGCTTTATAGATTTAGGATCTTGATTCAGATATTATCTGAGGTGCAGTAGTGCTTGTCCCTTCTCTTATGCACATTTAGTTCATATCTATATTTACAAAATGATAACATTGAAATGTAACAGTCATATTCTTCTCTGATGAAAAAATGAATAGTAATATCTTCCTTATATTCTTCGTAACAATTCACCAAATATTTACCCTTTAAGCTTATTTTGTTCACAGCATGTGTACTTATATAATATATATAAAATAAGACAAATAATTTGATTAATATAATTTACCTTTATACAAACATAATCAAATACACTTTACTCCCTCTGATATGATATTATCAATCATTCCCCCACATTCTCCCTCTTCTGTGTTTCATTCTTCTCATCCCAAACTAATCCTATTTGTTCTTTCTTGCATTATTTACAATCAGCATAGGTTAATTCCAAACAAATGAAAATTTACCATAATTTTTCAGATCAAAATTAATTTATCCACAGTGAATGATGAATTCCCCGAAAAAGGCACCGATAGTTTTAATTAGAAAACTCTCTTTATTTTTGCAAATGGTTCTTCCCTGAATACCCTTGAAAAAATATTCATTTAAGGGCACATCCCAAGAACTCTACTCGAAGTGCAATGCTGTTATACCAAGTTTTTGGAATTATGCGGATATATGTGGCAGAAATAGGTGGATTAATGTAGTTTTTCCTGTGTCCATGATGATCAGTATTTCCAATGAATATCTGTGAAATAAAGACAATATCTATTAGAAATAATTTTAATTGGAAGATCCTCAGACTTACACTTTGCATAGAGAAGATACTCTTCTCCCATAAATTTTCATAGTCAACACTTTTGGAGAAATACTGAACTGGGTGCTTCCCTTTTCCTTGAATGAGGATCAAATGAAACAGTAAGATGTTCTTAAAGGTCACTAGCCTTGGACTCAGCCAACAGCTATAATGTAATGAATATCACCTTCCTCCAGGGAGAATAGTGACGATGGGGAATTGTATCTGGGTGAAATCAAAGCAAAAATGAAAAGTGCACTGATCCTCTTCTAGTCCTTAAGTGCACCTCAGGTCCTCCACCAACATGAGATGCCAGTACTTGAATGTAATGCAATGATCGAGTTTGGGATTCCTACTACTAACTGAACTAGAAATCAGTGTATTTTTTAGTAAAATATTTAAAAATAGTATTACTAATATAGTTTTGTTTAATTCATTTACTTCCTCCATTTTTTGATGACTCTATTTATCTCTTAAATATACTAATTCATAACCAGATTTGTCTTTACTGCCCACTCCTGCATCTCTTCATGACTTTATTCTTCCTCTGTGAATCTAAGCAGACTATTTCATCATGAATAATTTTACAGCTGTATCTGATCTGGTTATTAGCAATCATGTCTACTTACATGCTGAATGTAATTTACCTTTAAATATAAAAATAATTTGCACACAACATGGAAAAGTGCTACCAATGTCACACCAGCACCAACAAAGCACTAAGTTTGACGAGTTACAAACCTACCTTTTCATTTCCATTTGACTGATCTGTATATGGTATCCATATTTTTCCATTATCGCTAAAATGGACTGCATAACTTTGCACAAACATTGTGATGGGGAAGGATTTGGCACCTTGTGTAATAATGCCAGTTATCTTCATTTTCTTACGGAAGTTAACCTGAAGCCATTGATTTTCATTCAGTTCCTGGATCAAAAAATAAGATATTGAAATTCGACAGTGTCATTTGTCTATTTATATCTCTTTGTAATTTAATCCTAGAGAGACAAAGGACCGCAGATGCTGGAATCTAGATCAGCAAAGGCCTCACCTTCATACCTCCACGTCCCACCTCAACGAATTCTGAGCCTGGCACGGTGCTGAGCTCTTTTTCCGCTGCCTCCATGCCTTCTTCTTCAGTAAGAAGTCCTCTCCCCTTCTAATGACCAGTTCTCCTGCCTCCAGCCCTCTTCTTCCACCTGGACTCCCCCACTGGGCCTGTTACCTTCCCTAGACCTATTCATAGCCACTGTCAGCGCGACATCAGCCGTCTTGACTTTTCTGCTCCCTTCACCTACTTCAACCTTACCTCTTCTGAACGCTGTGCTCTCCACTCCCTCCGCACCAACCCTGACATTGTCGTCAAACCAGCCGACAAAGGTGGTGGGCCATGGTAGTCTGGCGTACTGACCTCTACCCTGCAGAGGCCAGATACCAACTCTCAGACACTTCCTCCTACCTACCCCTGAGCCATGACCCCACCAAGGAACCCTGCCAGGACATTATCTCCCCCACCATCACTGACCTCATCACTTCGGGAGATCTCTCCCCTCCGCCCCCCACAGCTTCCAATGTGATAGTCCCGCAACATAGGACTGCCTGTTTCTATCTCCCCCCCAAAATCCACAAGATGAACTGTCCCACCAGACCTATTGTCTCCACATGCTCTTTCCCCGCTGTGCTTGTATCCTCGTACCTGGACACTATCCCCCGGTCCAATCCCTTCCCAACTATGTCCGTGACACATCACATGCTCTCCAACTCTTCCATAGCTTTAAGTTCTTCAAGCATGCACAACCTCATCTTCACCATGGATGTCCAGTCCTTATATACCTCCGTTCCCCATGACTGCCCCCCACTTCTGTCTTGACCAGAGACAGAACCAGTCCCCTTCCACTAACACTCTCCTCCGCCTGGCTGAACTTGTCCTCACCCTAAGCAACTTCACTTTCAATTCCTCTCACTTTCTACAGACCAAGGGCGTAGCCATGGGCACTCGCATGGGCCCCAACTATGCCTGCCTTTTCATTGGCTACATTGAACAGTCTCTGTTCCAAGTCTACTCCGGCCCCATTCCTCAACTCTTTCTCCGCTGTATCGACGACTGCATGAGTGCCACCTCTTGCACTCATGCGGAACTCGACAGTTTCATAAATTTCGCCACAAATTTTCACCCTGCTCTCCAATTCACTTGGACTATCTCTCACACCTCCCTCTCCTTCCTCGACCTTTCCATTTCCATCTCAGGAGATTCTTTATCCACTGACATCTTTGACAAACCCACTGACACCCACAGCTACCTCCCACCCTGTCTCTTGCAAGGATGCGATCCCTTTTTCTCAATTTCTCTGCCTCCGCTGCATCTGCTCCCATGATGAGGCTTTCCATTCCAGGACATCCGAGATGTCCAACTTCTTTACTAACTGTGGCTTCCCCCCTATTGTGGTCGAGAGAGCTCGCACCCGCATCTCTGCCATTTCCTGCACCTCCACTCTCACCCCCATCCCTCACAGACCCAACAGGGATAGGGTCCCCCTCGTCCTCACATTTCATCCCACCAGCCTACATATCCAACACATCATTCTCCACCACTTCCGCCATCTCCAATGGGACCCCACCACCAAGCATATCTTCCCCTCCCCACCCCTTTCTGTCTTTCGTAGGGACCGCTCTTTCTGCAACTCCTCGTTCACTTCCTCTCCAACCCCCGCCCCACCCATCCCCCTCCCACCCCGGGGACTATCCACTGCCCCTGCCATAGGTGCAACACCTGCCCGTACCCCACCTCCATCGCCTCCATCCAGGGACCCAAATAGTCCTTTCAGGTGTGTCAGATATTTATCTGCACATCCCCAAATATCATCAACTGTATTCGGTGCTTCAAGTGTGGCTTCATTTATATTGGCCAGACTAAACACGGACTAGGTGACCGTTTCACAGAATGCCTGTGCTCCGGCCATAACCACGATCTGCATCTCCTCATTGCCAGTCACTTCAACTCCCCCTCCCACTCCATCACAGCTATCAGTCCTCGGCCTCCTCCACTCCCAGGAGAAGTCCAAGCACAAACTGGAGGAACAGCGCCTCATTTTCCGACTTGGAACCTTGCAGCCTAACGGCATGAACATTGAATTTTCCACTTTAAATAATACCCACAACCCCCCGCCCCCAACCATGCCTCTTTTCTTCCCTTTCCTAGCCTCTCTCCTTTTTCTATGACACTCCCACCCTTTTTATCCTCCTTACCTCTGACCCATCCCCCGGTGGATCTGCTCTCCCCTCCTCCCTCGCACCTGCCTTTCACTATCTCTTACCTTCATCTACCTATTACTTCCTTGTGCCCACCCCACCTGCCCTCTTTTGTCTGCCTATCACTGCTCTGCTTTTCCCTCCTATATATTGAGCTTCCCCTTTTCCTACCTTCGGTCCTGAAGAAGGGTCCTGACCCGAAACGTTGACTGCCTGCTTTTTTCCACGGATGCTGCCTGTTCTGCTGAGTTCCTCCAGCATCATCGTGTTTTTCATGTAATTTAATCCTGCCATGTACAACTTTTATACCTCACTTTGTATCAAATTTCATAAGGGATGAGAAAGTTCAGACTTTGGGTGGAATTAGAGCTTACAATTATTAAATTCCATCCTGCCACTTCCTCTTCAGAACTGAGATAGGATACAGAGTCATAGAGCAATACAGCATGCAAACAGGCCCTTCGGCCCAACTTGCCCATGCTGACCATGGTGCCCATCTAAGCTAGTCCCAGTTTCCCCTGTTTGGCCCATATCCCTTTTATCCTTTCCTATCGTATGTACCTGTCCAAATGTCTTTTAAATGTTTTTACTGTATCTGCCTCAACTCTAGCAGCTCCTTCCATATATGCATCACCCTCTGTGTGAAAAAGTTGTCCCTCGGGTTCCTTTTAAATATTTCCCCTCTCACCTTAAACCAATGCCCTCTAGTTTTGATTCCCTTTCCCTGGAAAAAGACTGGTGCATCCATTCTATCTATGCCCCTCATGATGTTGTACACCTATCAGGTCACCTCTCATTCTCCTACGCTCCAAGCCCTTATTCAAGTCCTAACCTGTCCAACCTCTCCCAATAAATCAGGCCCTTGAGTTCTGGCAACATTCTTGTAGATCTTCTTTGTACTCTTTCCAACTTAATTACATCTTTCCTTTAACAGGGTAATCAAAACTGTACACAATACTCCAGAGACACAAGAAATTCTGCAGATGTTGGAATCTGGAGCAATACACAAAAAGTGCTGGAGGAACTCAGCAGGTCAGGCAGCATCTCTGGAAGGAAATAAACAGTCAACGTTTCAGGCCGAGACCCTTCATCAGGACTGGAAAGGAAGAGGACAGAAGCCAGAATAAGAAGATGCAGTCTCACCAACGTCTTGTACAACTGCAGTACAATGTCCCAACTCCTGTACTCAGTGCCCTGACTGATGAAGGCCAGCATGCCACAAACCCTCTTCACCACCCTGTGACACCACTTTCAGAGAACTATATATTTGCACTCCTGGGTCCCTCTGTTCTATAACACTCGCCAGGGGCCTACCAGTCACTGTGAATGTCCTACCCTAGTTTGACTTCCCAAAATGCAACACCTCACACTTATCTGAATTGAATGCCATTTGCCATTCCTTGCTCCATTTACCTAGCTGATGAAGATCCCCCTGTAATTTTTGATAACCTTCACTGTGTACAATACCAGCGTGTCGTCTGCAAACTTACTAACCATGCCTTGTACATTCTCATCCAAATCTTCTATATAAATGACTAACAACAATGGGCTCCACACCAATCCCTGCGGCACACCACTAATCACTGGCCTCCAGTCCGAGAAACAACCTTCCACCATCATCCTCTGCCTTCTACCATCAAGCCAATTATGTATCCACTTGACCTAGCCCTTACAAATTCATGGTGGCTCTCTCTCATAAGTTGAAACATTTCAGGGTGTTCAGTCACTCTGATCTAATTATAGCCACAAGTATTTCCCTGACAATGATGTTAGGCTAATTGGTCTATAAGTCCCTGATTTCTCCCCCTCTCCCATCCTAAAAGTAGAGTTATAATTTTTAAATCTAAATAAAATGTTTCTTTCAATTAACTTCAGGCTTCATTTAGAACTAGGAGCTAAAAAGACAGTTACTGCTGAAGCTTAGCAGACCCAAAATATAAAACAACAATCTCTAATTCATTAAGGGCAATAAGTCAAACAATCTACTTCACCAATGAAATATAAAACTTGTGCTCACCTTCACAAAGCGTTTTAGTATTAGATTTAACAATTTTAATTAACAAACATATCTAAAAATCTACACATCTAAAGGCAAATATTACTAATGTATGTTAACTTATCAAGTAAATAGGACCATTTTGATTAAATTGAACATTTATATATTTGGCAGCAAGAGAATGCAAGTTAATTTTCCTACATACATAAGGTCGCCATGCATTAAATCTGCCGTCTAGGTCCAGACGTGCCAGGGCTGGTGACCAAGAACCCCACCATGAAGCCCAGAAGGATGAAGCAGTTATCTGATCATCTGAAATATTTTTTTTCCCCATTCCCAAGGGTTGTGAGCAGTCTGAAAAACAATATGCATGTGTAAATAATAAATAGATAAATAAAATTAAATATTTTGAATCTACATTCCACTAATTTGAATGAAAAAATACATTGAATTACATTACACTTGTTATCTAAATGAAATTCAAGAAGAGTGGTGAAATTAGTTTCCATGCTGTCTGACTCTATGAATCTAAGAGATGAATTGTATTCTCCTATTCCATGATCGCATAAACCAGGATTTGTTGAAGACAACCAAACTGAGTTCTTTATTGAGTGTTTTAAAAAAAGCATGTTTATGTAGATAAGGACTTTTTAAAGTTTTCAAGCACCTTGTAATAGACATTAGCAAAATTGAAGCCCTTGTGATTAAAGGACGATGGTTATGCAGATTTGAAGTTGGTTAATCACAAAAAACAAGGGAGAAGTGATAAACGAGTCTGCCAGAGTGATGGGGAATATACAGTGTTTTTTTCCCCAGGTATCCTTATTAGAATCATTATCCTTTTCGATAGATATTATGACCTGGACTTGAATATATTTTCAAAGTTTGTAAAAAAAAATTGTAAACTCAGAAATTTGGTAAACAGTGAGATCGAGTCTTCAGGAGGGCAGATGAAGTGGACTGGCATATGACAGTTGAAGCAATGCATTTTGATAGAAACAACGAGTAGACAAAATATAACTGAATGTGAGATCTTAGATGGTGTGCTGAAATAGACAGACCGGGCCTGTACCTATGCATAGTATTGAAGGTGGCAGGAAAAGCTGAGAAAACCATAAAAATATTTGGTTCCTTTGCTTTATAAACACATCAGATGGTTATATAAGCAAGGAAGATATGCTAAACATGGTTAGGCACCAGGAGGAGCAATATATCTACTCCTGGGCACCACACATCAGTAAGTAGGATATTGAAAAGATTTACTGGAATAACACAGGGGATGTGAGACTTCATTTTACATGGAGAGATTAGAGAAGTTGGAGATTTCTCTTGAGACCAAAGATGATTCAGGAATGATTTGATACAGACTTAAGGTAATTGGAAAAAGAATCAAAAGTGTGTTGCAATATTTTGATGCAATTAACTGTTTTGATGTAGAATGCTATTTTAGTAATAGTAGAAGAAGTGGATTTATTACGGCTTTCAGAATGGAATTGGATGATACATGAAGGGGAAATCCTACACAGAAATATTGAAAAAGCTGAGAAATGAATGTAAAGAAACAACACTGGATGTTGGCCAAATAATTTCCTTTTGCGTTGGATCATTGTATGATTCTGCAATTAGATACAATCCTAGCCCTCTACCAATAATACTGAACTGCCTGCACAGAAGGAGATCTTAACACACAGAAGAAATACCCAGATTGTGCTTCCAAATTCCTCTATCTCTAAACAAACTGCCTGGCTTCCACTATTAGCAAAACAATGGCACTGTGGATTGACGAATCCCCAGACCTGATGGTCTCTATCATGGTAGTATGTGAAGAAACTGCATCTGGTTTACAAAAACCTCTTGAAATTTTACAACACAGGAATTTTCCTTTTAGATTGTCAATGTAACTCAATTATTCAAGAAAGGTGAGAAAAAATAAAACCTACTAAATTTAGCAGGGAAAAGTTAATGGAATCAATAATTACAGTTGGAGTGACTGAAGACTTAGGAAAAATTGGACTGTTTAGACAAAGTCAATGTGGATTTCTAAAGGCTTGATCACGTCCATGATGTCTAACAAAGACCTTTGCAGGGCTTTAACTATATATCATACTTAACACTACTGATCACACTATAGAGAGCCATATATCTGAGCTTTTGGATGACTCTAAGAATGGTGCATAGCAAGAACATAAAATTATCAAGAGAAACTGCTGAGTAAATGTGTAAAGTTGTAACTGATGAATTTGAATGCATATAACTGTGAGGTCATCATTTTGAACAAAGAAAGAAATATTTAAAAATTATTGAAATAATGAAAATTAGGAACAATGACGTCCTAAGAAATTAGAGGTTGGTTATTAGATTACATAGATTAGGCTCGTGTTCCTTGGAATTCAGAAGATTAAGGGTGATCTGATTAAAAAATTTCGGATTATGAAAAGAAATGACAGGGTAGACAAAGAAAGTCTTTCTTCATTGCTGTATTCTTTAATGTACATTTCAGGTACTTTTCAAATCAGTTCATTACTTCCCTGACACAAATCAATTCTGACCTGGTACAAACTCATAAAATAGCAAACTTTTCCTACAATTATACTCACAGTCAATTTCACAACCATACAATTCCATGCGAAGAGTTGGTCTGACTTTGAAGGATGTTGGATACAATTTTAAATATCTTGCGATAATAGGAGGGTTGAACTTGTTAAACTTTAGTCCTGAACTGTCAGAATTTCCATTAAAAATCTTCAGGTGGATCACAGAAAAGGAACAACTTGAGAACACATATCAATTCAGAAATTAAACAAGTCAAGCAAGCTATTTTTGTGAACTCCACTTTTACTTGACTTACAACGTTAAGTACACTTTCATACACTCTCAATTACTCCTTTGGCACTGAAGTCCTTTGGGACAACAGGAAGCATGATAATGCTAGAGAAGATGCAGGGGACATTAACAGGACTGTTGCCTGGGGTGGAGAATTACAGTTATGAGGAGATCCTATCTAGATTGGGATTAAAAACAGAAAATGCTGGAGACATTCAGCAGGTCAGGCAGTATACAGTATGCAGAAAGAACAGAGTAAATGTTTCAGGTCTATGGCTCTTTGTCAGAATGAATACTGCCCAACCTGCTGAGTGTTTCCATCATTACTGTTCAGATTTTCAACATCTGTAGTCTTAAATTTTTATTTGTCGCCTTTGGGGTTTGGGGTTGTTTTCTTTGGAACAACGGAGACTAAGATTTAACTGGGGTGTGTAAAATTATGAGAGGCCTAGAAAGGGCAAACAGGAAGAACCCATTTCCCTTAGCAGAGAGGCCAGTACCTAGGCCACATAGAATAGGTTACCTAGCAGAAAGATTAGAGCGAAGTTGGGAGAAATATCATAATCATCGAGTGATGGGCTCTGGAACTCACTGCCCGAAAGGGTGATGGATGCAGAAACCCTCACTACTTCAAAAAAATGCTGTAACCTATAGGACTGTGCATCAAAAACCAAAGTGGGATCAACCTGAAATCCATTTTTGGCTGGTGTAGGTATGATTAGCCAAATGGCCTCCCTTCTGTACAATAAATTTCTAAGATTCGATAATAAATTCTTCGCTGAATGGCACCAAATCTAAAAGTTGAAGAACATTAAATCTCAAAGTTGAGCAGCAGATGGATCTCAGGAACCCCAAGAACCACTGGATAAATACCCAGAGAGGTCCTATGTGGTGAGGGGCTTACCTGGGCTTAGCAGAATCTTGACCCCGTCATCCCCACCATGAATCTCATTCCAGAGAGATTCCAAAATAATCAGTTCACTTCTGTGTAAAATCTCCATAGAAGTTCAAAGCACAGGCAATACCTGGGCCCAAGCTGCCCCTTCAACTCTTCAATGTCCATGTCTTGGACTGCATAAGGTTGTTTTAATGATACCATAAGGGTCTGGACTTTGCAGAGTAGGGCCCATCGTCTGCATTTGTGGCCAAAATCTCTCTATCGTGTACTTACCTTGTCCCCATCTGGAAAAGCAATTTTGCTGGTCAAGGCTCCTGTGACATAATCGTGAGTGGACTAGGAGAAGCATCACCCACAAAACTCCCCTGTTGTTCCTTAAAAGACGCACAAGACCTATTAGGTACACCTGAGAAGCCAAAATACCTCTGAAAGTGCAGCATTTCCTCAGTACTTGAACTGGAGTGCAATGGAATGGGGCTTGAACCCACATTCTCTGCACTCCAGGGTAAGAGTTCTATCAATAAGAAAGAGATGAACCCAGTAAATATTAACAATGTCCCACAATTTCTCTAAGCCATTAGGAAATATCTAACTTTTTGCTGTAGAAGTGATGAAATGCAGTTTTGGTATATTCATATGCCATAGGCTTGATATTCGGGCTGCTGTCAATCTTTTATTGGTATTGGTTTATTATTGTCACTTGTACCAAGGTACAGTGAAAAACTTGTCTTGCCTTTTGGTAGCTTTTCTCAGGCTGACATAAAAGGATAAACATCCAGTTCCCTCAAGCCTATGACTTTCCTGGTATTCTGCAATAGGTCCATGGGATCTTTTATGTTTATCTGCAAGAATGATGGGGGTTTAGTTAAAGGCCTCATCCAAAAGACCTCATCTCCAGCAGTGTAGCACACCCTCAGCATTGCACCGAAACATCAACTCAGATTTTTGCACTCAAGCCTCCAGAGTGGGACCCGCAAACTTTGGTAAGGTAAGAATATGACCAATTGAGTCACAGCTGTCACTAGAAGTAGAACTTTGTACATGCCTACTCTTGTGATACACTATTCAGACTTTCTAATTTACACTCACTTGTTTGTAGCTCCTGCTGTTTCCATTGTAATACTTCCAATTGCTTCCATCCACACTGTATTTAATGTAAAAGGCTGTAATATAATATTGCACAAAGTATACGCTCGCTCCTTGGGTGGAAATCTCAGTGAGCACCATTGGCCTTTCCAGGTCAACCTGTGATACCACAATAATGCACATGCATTAACTAAGTAATAGAGGATAAATGACACCAAATATCAATAAACTACTGAACCCAGTTGATCCAAACAATATCTTCCTTCATGCTTTGATATTGGGCATAGACTGGGAATGATCAAAGAAAGGTTTTCAGGAACTTTTACTAATTGCAGATGGATATTAAAACAACCTGCACACCATAATCATGCCCAGGAGGTATATCCATTAATTTTTAAGCAATTCACATCATTTGCCTGAATCACAGACTTGAGCACAAGTACCCTTAGTAATTAAAAAAAAAGAACAAGAAAATTGTAATACGATATAAATGTTTTCCAAGGGGTGAAATTAGTTTTACAAATTAGTGTTCCAGAACACTTGGGGCGGCACGTAGCATAGCAGTTAGCGCAACGCTATTACAGCGCCAGCGATCAGGGTTTGATTCCCGTCGCTGCCTGTAAGGAGTTTGTACGTTCTCCCGTGTATGTGTGGGTTTCCTCCGGGAGCTCCGGTTTCCTCCCACATTGCAAAGACGTACGGGTAGGTTAATTTGGGTTTAAAATGAGCGGCGCGGACTCGTTGGGCCGGAAGGACCAGTTACCATGCTATAAATAAAATTTTAAAAAAAACTGAGCACAGGGTTTTGAGATCATGTCTGGAGTGTTCAGCCCTAAGGTGCAGAAAATCATATTGGATTTCCAGATCTCAAATCTCACAATAAAGTTACTTGAAGTTTAGAAACTGGCATGTAACTTATAAAATCTATTATAAGTCTAAAAATAAAGTTTCACTAAATCGGTATTTTCCCACATCCATTAATGTTGAACTGGACATGAATAATCACTGAATGCGAAGCACTAGATTGTGCAATTGCTTGTTAGTGACCCGCTTGTTACTAATTTTTGAGATTGGTTCTATAGGAATAAGTATTTTTCCAAGTTGATATTGCTCTCCAGAGAGTATGTTTCTGTGGAGCTGGAGAGCAATAGTTTTATTTTAAAGGGGGCATCTACCATTTGCTCATTGGTTGGTGGCCTGTGACTAAAGGCAAGTTTAGGATGAAAGTGCAATGTGCAATTATAGAATGATCAGCATCCACTGCTTGACCAGGCAATCAATGGAATTCCAGAGGTGATTGTTTATTGAATGAAATCAAGGAAAAACATAGATGGCTGGAATAAATAGAGTTTGCCTTTTTGTCATTATGGCATAGGAATCATGCAGAGTCTCAATCAGATTAAGTGGTAGGTTGGAAACGTGAAAGAATAGTTTGTACAAGGCTTTTGGAATCAAATCTTCTCATTCATAATTTACTTACGTTTTTATATAATGACCAGTCACTCCTAAATGTGCATTAAGGTTTATGAGCATAAATATCGCACCCCTAATGATTTAAAAAAAGTTGATGTCAATATATTCATTTGTAGGAATTTGGACATACTTGGATCCAAGGTATTTCGTGTCTGTGCATTTCAGCACTCCAGGCATTGATCCTGTTACTGTTATGCAATCTCGCCAACTTTGGCTCCCAGTCATCTAATAAAGAATAACACGATGCAAATGAAAACATGCAAATGTCAGTAAAATAGAGATAAAATACACAGAAGATCAGTCAGGACTTTTAAAGACAAAAGAGGCTCTGATGTCTTGAGTGTGCGATCCTCATCGGAAAGAGTGAGAACGACCAATTTTTCATACACTTAAATTAAAAGATGGACAATTAGGGGCACTGGGCCGTCTCTGCTAAGTTTCCGGCATTTGCTCCAACCAAGCAATCCAACAAATTAAAGTACAGCGCAGGAGTGTCATTCACCCTATGATGCTGAGTCGCTGCAGCCCCTGATGCAGAGTTTATTAAAATCATGGTGCCTTATTTATCAGAGAAAACACATTTTCCATCACTTCAAATTGGTCACACCACTCAACAGGTTAAATTTCTGTATTATAAGGCCATAAGACATAGGAGCAGAATTAGGCCATTCAGCCCATCGAATCTGCTCCGCCATTTGATCATGGCTGATTTATTTTTCCCTCTCAACCCCATTCTCCTGCCTTCTCCCAGTAACCTTTGTTGCCCTTACTAATCTAGAACCTATCAACCTCCGCTTTAAATATACCCAATGACTTGGCCTCCACAGCCGTCTGTGACAATGAATTCCACAGACTCACCACCTTCTGGCTGAAGAAATTCCTCCTCATCTCTGTTCTAAAGGGCATCCTTCTATTCTGAGGCTGTGCCCTCTGGTCCTAGACTCTCCCACTACTGGAAACATCCTCTCCACTTCCACTCTATCCAGGCCTTTCAATATTCGGTAGGTTTCTATGAAATCCCCCCTCATCCTTCTAAACTCCAGAGAGTACAGGCCCAGAGCCATCAAACATGCCTCATACATTAACCCTTTCATTCCTGGGATCATTCTTGTAAACCCCCTCTGGACCCTCTCCAACGCCAGCACATCCTTCCTTAGATAAGGGGCCCAAAATTATGTTTTATTTATAACTACAGTGATTCTTAAACATAAAAGGTTGTTTCTATGCAGGGCCACAGACAGCTATATAATATAAAATGGATGTTATTGTTTATTCTATTTTTTCTGCGTGAATTTTTAATATGCTTGGGTGGTACATATACAAGAGCTATCTACAGAGACACTCTTGTATGCATAGTGAAAAACACAAATGGTAGAGTGAAGAACAGACACTTAGCAATTATTCTTTGAAATAACAATTTAAATCTTTGGTAGACTATGAGGCAATGAGTTGGATCTCATTGATGGCTTGCTGGTCATTACATCTACCCGAGAGAACAGTGCACTAGCTGCAGTGCACGTTGCAGTTGTTTCCAGACATCTGCACTATGCACCAGAGCAGAATTATGGAATGTGCTGGAGATGACTGATCTCCTGCTTCACCCATTGGTCAAGTGGTAGATCACTCAGAGAAAATGTTAGAAGCAATAGCACACAGTTTATATATTACATAGCTGCCTGTGGATGAAGGCCAGGGTTGTTTCATAATGTAGTGGGGCTGTCTGCCTCCACACCTTAACACCAGTCATAGCTGATGCATTAGGCATGGCCTTATTCATTTGCGTGGCGTTACCGACCCTTCCTAAAAAGGTTAATTAAGAGGTTTGAATATTTTAACTTGCATAAGCTGGATATTGAAAAATATTACTTTTATTGATTTATTAATGAGTTTTGATAATTTAATTATTTAAATGTTTTTCAAGCTGTTTCTAAATGTTTCTGAAGAACAGAAATTTAGAAAGAGTGGAGCAGGCCTCTGACAGCTCAACAGTAAAAAGGCCATCAAGGCGATTCACAGGCTGGGTCTTGGTTTTCACTGCCTGAAGGCCAGTTGTTGCTGGCAATTTGCTCCGTTCCATGAATCACCTGCCACACGGAGGCCACATAAGCATTAGAAACTACGTAGTTACAACAGCTCTCTGTACACACAGGCATTCTCAAGAGGTGACTGTAAGGTTCAAGTCAGGGTCTGCCAAGATTCCACCCAATAACCTGAACCAAGTTATCCATCTCATTCTGGAATTTTCCACCACACTGTTTTCCATATAAATTACTTCCATACTAATTAATCCTACAATTATCAATTTATAATGCTTCTCCAATATCGATAGTTTTATCAACTGATTTATGGAGAGTTATAGTCAGAACATTCCCCAATGTGTTCTCAACCAAAACAGCAGCTTCTATTGGTATTGGTTTATTATTGTCACTTGTACCGAGGTACAGTGAAAAACTTGTCTTGCATACCGTTCGTACAGATCAATTCATTACACAGTGCATTGAGGTAGTACAGGGTAAAAACAATAACAGAATACAGAGTAAAGTGTCACAGCCACAGGAAAGTGCATTGCAGATAGACAAAAAGGTGTAAGGTCAAACAAGGTAGATTGTGAGGTCAAGAGTCCATTTCATCGTATAAGGGAACCATTCAATAGTCTTATCGCAGTGGGATACAGGCTGCCCTTGAGCCTGGTGGTATGTGCCCTCAGGCTCCTGTATCTTCTGCCTGATGGGAGAGGGGAGAAGAGTGAATGACCCGGGTGGGTAGGGTCTTTGATTATGCTGGCTGCTTCACCAAGGCAGCGAGAGGTATAGACAGAGTCCATAGAGGGGAGGCTGGTTTTCGTGATGTGCCAAGCTGTGTCCACAACTCTCTGCAGTTTCTTGTGGTCCTGGACAGAGCAGTTGCCATACCAAGCCATGATGCATCCAGATAGGATGCTTCTATGGTGCATCGATAAAAGTTGGCGAGTGTCGAAGGGGACATGCCAAATTTCTTTAGCCTCCTGAGGAAGGAGAGGCGCTGGTGAGTTTTCTTGGCCGTGGCGTCTATGTGGTTGGATCAGGACAGGCTATTTGTGATGTTCACTCCTAGGAACTTGAAGCTCTCAACCCTCTCGACCTCAGCACCATTGATGTAGACAGGTGCATGTACACTGCCCCCTTTCCTGAAGTCAATGACCAGCTCTTTTGTTTTGAGGGAAAGGTTGCTGTCATGACACCATGTCACTAAGGTCTCTATCTCTTTCCTGTACTCCAACTTGTTGTTATTTTTATTCTTCTAGCTGATTTGTACAATAGAAGATTAAAGATTTACTTACTTACTCTCGTCACAATAGGATTGATTCTGCTGATCAGTATAATGGCATAATAATTCTATAATTATAGGTAGAAGCATGAATTTCCTTTGCACCCAGGTATTCTGCATAATAGATTCACAGGCTGAACAGGGAACATTGTGGGGAGTCTCCAGAAAGATGAGTTGGGACCAAGGGGAGAGCTGTGGGTGGCAGTAATGTGTTGGATAAGTTGAGTATATACACTTTTAAGTAAGCTTGTTAGGTCAGGGGTAAACACTCATACTCTTCCTACTCCTAATCCCAAGCATGCTAGGGAGATACTTAGCTGATGAATCAACTGTCAGGCTGGATGCTTAAGGCTACAGAGCTTCTAATATTGGTATTGGTATTGGTTTATTATTATTGTCACTTGTACCGAGGTACAGTGAAAAACTTGTCTTGCATACCGATCGTACAGGTCCAATTCATTACACAGTGCAGTTACATTGAGTTAGTACAGAGTCCATTGATGTAGTACAGGTAAAAACAATAACAGTACAGAGTAAAGTGTCACAGCTACAGAGAAAGTGCAGTGCAATAAGGTGCAAGGTCACAATAACATTCAGCTGATAATGTGGCTGAGAAAATTATGTGAAAATTGAAAGGCCTGTCTATCAGGTGAAGAGTCCACCATGCCCAATGCATTGAATAGTCCATAAACTATTTCCCTGTGGCGTCAGGATTGCACTGTCATGCATTTCCCTTCAAGGATTATAAGTAAGTTGCACTGCTGAAACCAACAGAGCCAAACCACTTACCTACATGGTCTGATGCAGTGATCTGAGGATCAGTTATACTTCCAGATACCATACCCAGTGGGCGATCACAATCTGGAAAGGAAGCAGAGTGTATTATACTAGATATGAGTTGGAACCATTCCACTTTCTGAACCCACTTATTTAGTCTATATCAATCACTCCTGTAACTGTCAGCACTGTGTAAAAAGGCCAAACTTTCACCAGTCATAAGTTATAAGATGCTTTCTATGGTGCATCGATAAAAGTTGGTGAGTGTCAAAGGGGACATGCCAAATTTCCTTAGCCTCCTGAGAAAGTAGAGCCGCTGGTGAGCTTTCTTGGCTGTGGCGTCTATGTGGTTGGATCAGGACAGGCTACACCCAGAGTACTATGGTTACATCCTCTATAGCTTTAAGGCCCACATCCTTAATAATCACTGTTGGATTCAAATTATTTCTGTTTTCTGTGTTCCAGAGTGTCAACTTTTAATTTCTCTCCCTTACCTCTCAATCGCTCCATGGTTTTGCTCTAACACCTATGTTCATTAAGCACTATCCTTGTGACTTGACTCCCTAAACAACAACATCGAAGATGCTACTAAAGCCACATTGGTGATAGATATTACTTCCAAGGAAGCAGTGAGGCAGTAATCAAATATGAGATAACAGAGAATGTGATTTTCTAGATAGAGCAGTGGTGATGGCAGATGGTGCATGTAGCAGATTCATTAATAAGCTTTGTTTGAGTTCGAGTCTGAGAGTTTGAGGGCCACAAACATTTGCGCCGAAATTGTGAAGACATTTCTGAAAGCAAATGACATTGCTGAGGCCCTGGGAGATGACAGAAAATAGTTCAATACAGCCATATGTGAAAAAAGAAAGCAATTAGTTTAGTAAACCAATAAAAGAAATGGGACCAAGGACATATGAAATGCTAGTGAGATCTTACAATGATTCTGTAAGATCTCTGAATTGACATTTTAGTCCAGCACCTTCAGGAATTTTTGTCAGGTGGGGACAACAAGGGGCCAGCAGAGACAGTGAGCAATTATGTTGTCAGACTGAATACACAGGCTAAAGTTACAACCTAGGTTTTTGTGCTCAGGTCAGGAGTAGGGTTGAACCCATCACCTTCTAACTCAGAGAGAAGAATGCAAACACAGCCCACTAAACTGCAAGAGCAGTTACAATATTTTAACAATTTTTTTCAACATGACGAGCCTTCAGATGCCACAGACTAATTTAACTGTGTTTAGATTTCTGCCCCTCTTTAGTTTGCATTTACCTTTGGAAACTGTAGGTAGTATGGATTGTGATACAATTTTGAAGTGTTATTTTAGTTTAAGTGCCGTATATTAACCCTGATTTCACAGGCTCTTCTGTACATTGTATGTTACACAATATGAGATGTGAAATATATTATTACAATATAATAATAATATTTGTTCATACCTTTTGATAGAACCAGCAAGTGTGCCTGCATGCCTCCTTTGTAATGCTCTCCATTTTCACAGTCTAATAGCCATATGCCCGGTTTTGATGAATGCAGCTCCACTGTTCTAAAGGCACCTACAAATGTTTGATTAGAAAAAAAGTAGGACGTCTGATAGTTTATCTCATTGAATATTGTACAGTAGATATAATTCTGTTCTCATTTCTATTTAAAGTTCAGTCAACTTACAGATGTAGAAGCAATTGAAAAAATTGTACTTGATCAAACCAAATAAATTAGTAAATTTCTAAACCTTGGGCCAGACTGACTGACCTGCTGGCCAGCAATTTTTGCTGTTACCTTCTGACCTTAAGATATTTATTTATTAGTCACATGTACATCGAAACACACAGTGAAATGCTTCTTTTTGCGTTACTGAGAATGTACTGGGGGCAGCCTGCAAGTGTCGCCACGCTTCCGGCACCAACATGGCATGCCCACAACTCCTAACCCTTACGTCTTTGGAATGTGGAAGGAAACCAGAGCACCTGGAGGAAACTCATGCAGTCGCACAGGGAGAATGTACAAACTCCTTTCAGACAGCGGCAGGAATTGAACCCAGGCCGCTGGTGCTGTAATAGCATTATGCTAACTGCTACACTACCGTGCTGCCCAGTATACTACCGTACCTTCCTAACTCCTCTTACTAGCAAAGCTGGTTCTTCACTGTGCCACCAGGAACTTGTCCTGGTCTTTGTGTAGGCAGGCAGCCTCCTGTCCCAGTGATCCAGGCTCTGCCGACAATTCGCAGCCTATGTGGACTGCTGAATGATGAGGCTCTCTGGCTGAGTGAGGGCCTCAGGAAGGAACAGGGTTTCTGCCATGGTCTATGCCCTGGTGGGGTGGGTGGCAGGCAATGCTCATTATTTTTAATTCAAATTTTATTCCAAATGTTTCAAGCACGATGAATGCTTTGCATTTTTTTTCTCCTAAGTCTGTCTCCTTTTGATATGTTGCCATCAGCCAGGATGAGGAGCAGAAACCAACAAGGGGTCAGGCCTCCTACATCCCCCTGAAGTAACCCTTGAGTCTGCGCTGCTGACAGCCTGCAGTTTATCAGGGATTGGGGAGCAAATTAATTGTTTTATTAAAGGAATAGATCATCCTTAATGATAATGACATACCTTAATTCAGCTGTTAGGCATCACCTGCAAAGCTGTGAAGCGATTTGTTTTGGGTGGCACTTTTAATGTTGGCATCTTCAGACTATCCATGAGTGCTGGCTACATGCTTGCTGATGAGACAAGCACAATGTGGGGCTGCTTAATTCCATGGGGTCTATAACAGAGCTAGTGAGGGTTTGATGAACAGTGCATGGTGCAGTTGTAACTCTAAGGTGTGCACCAAGTGAATGACACGTCAGATGTTCCATTCCACTCCAATAAGGAACTGTTCTTTAAATGTCATGTTACACATAAAATGAAGTAGGAAACACCCTTACCTGGGTACAAGCTGTAAATGCCCAGACGATGTGTGTTCTCCCTTCTTTCAATGAATGTATGACCATCTAAATGTATAGAGTGTGCATCTTCCGAGCTCCCCATGTTAATCAAGTAAAAATGAACCAGTTCCTTCTCAAACATCACCAGACCTCTTAAAGAACCATCGACAAATCCATTTATGGCTAGAAATGCAAAGTAGTGAATCAAGTAAGAAATTGTGGAAATATTCATTGGTGGACTGAAAGTTGTGATCTCTTCAAAAAACTGTCTGGAATTGTATTCACAATCTAAGTGGATGAACAATCAATTTCAGTGGCACGTCACTTGAACTATGTTGCTGGCTTAAGGTTGAGATAGGCAACTGTCCAGGAGTAATCTCCTGTAGACAACAATACAGGAGAAAAGTAATACACCAAATAAATTATGCAGGTTTAGATTTGATTTAAATGTTTTAATTGATTATAAAAGTATTTTTATGCAATTCTAAAGGCTTTTTAACTGTGAGGCAGTTGGAAGTGAGGGAAGATGGAAAATCATCCAGATGTAACACCTAACCAGAGTTTACAACACTATTATGAGCAAGAATTCCTCTGGCAGTGATAATTAAATATACTGCTAAAATACCCGAGGAAGTTGCTCACCTCATGAAGGCAAGTGATTCAGGGGATAAGGGTGGGGTTCAGGTTAACAGTTAGGTATGGTGAAGTCCGTTTATGCATTCTGGTTCAAGGAAGATGGTTTAATGGAAAGAAAGTAAGAGGGGCAACACATAGAAGGAAAGTGTTTAAAAGGAAACACTCATGAGCATTCACCTGCTTAACTAATTGTCAATTATTAATGCTGACTTTCGTTCTCCTGAACTGCAAAATTGGCAATGGTGACATTGTGGCAACTGAAAGGATTTTAAAGTTAAAGGCCTCCGAAACAGAAAAAGGAATAAGTACCATGAAATGTATTCCGCTCTATAAAATCTGAATTATTATCACTCATCTCACAGTCTTCATCACAACTTTGTTTTTTGTTGTCATTGAAGTACCAACTTTTAGTTTCATCGAAAGTGTTGAACAGCAAAATGAATTCGTGAGCATCTTTGGGGATATCATTAATGGATGTCAATGTTCCATTCTTACAGATTAGAAGAGGTCCAATCAAACCTGAGTGAATATCCTTCTCCTATAAAGAAAGCAACAGGTCTTTAAGCATTCATAAAATAAAAGATTTTTCATCCTGTAATTCAAATTGCTAAGATTCCCTAATGTCATTCTTATTGTAGAACACTCACAAAGTCCACACTGGAATAATAGACCCAGGGCTTGCAAATGGAACCAGTGGCTGTTGGTCCAGATCGAGGCGGCACATTCCATACATAAGTGTACGTGGTGTTTGGCAGAACAGCATCATCTGATTTAAACCAATCAGTAGAGAAGTCTTCATAGCTCATTCCTTCAGATGATTTTTCATATGTTACTCCATGTGCATGAATGGAGTATGGTCTGGAAGCAAGGTTTTTGAATGTAACCTGATGAACAAGCACATGTATAGATTATTAATCAAGATTATTAATTAAAACCATTTTTAAAGCTAGCACTGTGGCCTAAAGTACTCAATGAATGTGACACATTAAAGATAGTCACTTCCAGGAAGAATTCAGCAACATAGAAGTGTTTTCTCTATTTCCTTATTCTAATCACCTGATCACAGGACAATGACAATACTTCTCTGGAAATGACAATGAGTAAATGTTCAAGATCCACCCAGGAGGATTCACCTTTCAATTCCATCTTGTAGGAAAATTGCCTTCAATCTAACACAGGGCATGAGGTATATTCAAATGCTCACCATTGAGAATAGATTATGTAGGATTGCAAAATTAGTGAGATTAACACAGAAAACAGTAAATCAGAATCAGGTTTATTATCACTGACGTATGTCGCGAAATTTGTTGTTTTGTGGCAGCAGTACAGTGCAAGACATAAAGACATAAAAATTACTATATGTTACAAAAATAAATAAATAGTGCAAAAGAGGAATAATGAGGTAGTGTTCATGGACCGTTCAGAAATAACAACGGAAAACAGATTGCAATAACAACAGAAAATATAGGACATATATATAACAGGTTGGGCAGCATTGGCAGAGAGAGAAAAACAGAGCTGATGTTTCATGCCAATGACCTGCCATCAAAATTGGGTCAAGGGAATATGGGAGGATTGGGGTGAAGGGGTGCGTGGGGGGAGAATAAAAGGGAATACTTGTGATAGGTTGAATGACACAAATGATGACGGTGCAGGCTTAATGATAATGGTGAAAGCTAGTGAAAAACAAAAAGTATGCCCGGGGAGGCGTAAATTGGAAGCAATGCATGAAATTTAAACATAGCAGACGATGATAAAAAGCAGAATGATGGAAATGTGTGATTCAAGGTTTATGTCTCTCCTGGTGATACAAGCAGTTTCATGACAATGAATTAAGATTTATTGATTGTGTCTCATCACCTGTCTCAGAAATGCCTCGAAGCTTAACACTTCATATATAATCAAAAAACTGCAGATCAGTGGAGAGAGAAACTAAATTAATGTTGCTGGTCAATGGCCTTGCACCTGTCCTGTTCATTGACCTGAACCGCTAACTCTATTTTTCTCTCCACAGATTCTGCCTCATCTGTTGCGTATGTCTGGCATTTATTTATGTTATATATAATGATCTATTTTGCTCTGTACTATTATATTAGCTATTATATCATGGAATAAATTGTTGTGGTGGAAGGAGGTCATTTCACTGATCAGAACACCCTATCCTTTTTGAATAATTACTTGCTAAGCTCATCAACTAGTTAGATGGGCAAATGGAACTTTGGGTTAACATTTCACCCAGTATTTCAGGAATAATGGGCTGACAGTCTAGGTTAGACGCCAAAGATTTGCAATGGAAACTGAACCCTTAACTTTCTGATACAGAAGCAATAGTACTGCATCGAACAAATGAAATGCAACCACAACCAATTAAAGCACTGTTTAAATTTAACTTGAAAGCAGAAACTTACTAATTTGCACTGAGTTATTATATATTGAGCATGCAATGTAAATTATTAAAATATTACAGTACACCTTGATGACATCATTAACTTCTGCTCTGATGACAGGTCCAAGTATTCCCAAGTGGTCATCCCGTTCTCCGTGATCATAACGATTCCTAAAAAGTGCATCTGTATATCTCCGAAAAATGACCTTTTTGTACTGAGTATTTCTTTGCTTTGCTGATCTTCCAAGATCTCTGCCAGCATATTACAAAGACATTATATAAAGAACCAGAATCAAAATCAGATTTATTATTATCATGCTCTTATGATGTGAGATTTGTTGTTTTCGGCAGCAGTATACTGCAAAGACATAAAATTACTATAAATTACATAAGAAATAACTAGTGCAAAAAAAAGAAATAATGAGGTTGTGTTTATGGGTTCATGGACCGTTCAGATATCCGATGGTGGAGGGGAAGAAGCTGTTTCTGAAATGTACATTCTTATGTTCTGAAACATAAATAGAACACCATTAAATTCAATATTTCATGCAAAATCTGGATTTGTGTGTAAGCTGGACCAGTAAATATAACATTTTCTACACATATCGTGGCAATTAATTTTCTTCAAGATTCTATATTAAGAAGATATTGTACATGTCATTTTACATAATACTTAAGCCATCTTTTAATCACAAAGACTTGCTGGCTGCTGACATCTTGCAGAATTTGGCATTTTAAGGTTAACTTGCCTTTCTGGTGGGTTTTAAGATAATGGTAACAGTACTTTGACTAGCAGCTTAGTATGACTGAAACGCCCCTGCAGGAATAATGCACCTCCCATGGGCGTGCAAATGATCTTGAGATTTAGGATGCAGTTTCTCAACTATTGCGATTAAGACATCCTGAATTCCATAGAACTTCAGGGGCTTCAGCG
The DNA here is from genome assembly GCF_009764475.1 of Pristis pectinata. Classification (NCBI taxonomy): domain Eukaryota; kingdom Metazoa; phylum Chordata; class Chondrichthyes; order Rhinopristiformes; family Pristidae; genus Pristis; species Pristis pectinata. Next base: position 89,436,228 of record NC_067408.1, on the reverse strand, counting down.
TTCAATGGAGAAAAACTGCGTTAGACTACCACAAACTGAGAAGGCAATTTGCAAATACACTGATGTACGATCTATCAACAGTGTCTCAGTTTACTTTATTGTTATTTTACTCTTTATATTTTATATAAATCACATAATTTGACTGCTATATTAATTGACAGAAGTCTGATACTTCCTTGTATTTGGTAGGCTCATTTGGCACTTTGGACTGGACCATAAAACATTTAATTTAGAGATTCCATTCAGGAGCTAAGTTTTTGATTCACGTGTGATTTTTGTTTCTAATATCTTAATGAGAATATGTGTACATAAAACTATTTACATCAAATAACAGTACTGTACTGTTTATTGTACTGTACCTCACTGTACTTGTGCATATGACAATAAACTCAACTTGATTTGATTTGATATTTCTTTTAGAATCATCCCTTGGCTGAGCTACAACACTGCAATTAATTCTGACAAAGCCATAATGAAAAACACAGACAACTAAAAAAAATTAGAAATTCAGAATATTGAATCTTAATCTGTCTTACCAAAGAGATGCTAACCATTTGATCAAATGATTCCAAAAGAAGACAACATCCTATTACCCTATCTTTGTAGCACCTTTAATGTAGCAAAAGGAAGTGGAAAAGAGGGAGATAACTTGAGATTGCTAGCAAATTTTAGAGAGGTCTGTGAGTAGGATGTCCACATGCTCCCATAACCACAAATAATTTACAACACAAAGAAATAAAAATAGACGAAGAGGAAGAAAAAGCTTAAAAGAAAATTAAAAATGGTGACACATTCCAAACTTACATTGCATTTCTGGTATAATCCCAATGAACTTCTTCTGCAGCAATAAAATACCGCCTCACATTCCCACTGTGGCTGCGTAAATAATGCTCGACAATCATTTCTGGATCCCGGGACATATCTGAATGAGATCGGCTGTCTTGGGAATAAGGGCTTACAAAATCTAAATCTGTCTCCTCTTCATCCTTTTCTAAGGCAGCTCTAAGAGGGTTTACTTCCACATTTGCAATATATTCATCATAATCAAGAGTTACTCCATTACTACGTTTGGGAATTCCGACAATGATACTGTGTGAAGCATCATCTTGATAAATTACAGAGTCTTTATGTTTAGGTTTAAAACCTTTTGATGGCTTTTGTTTTTTTCCTGAAAAAATATTTGTTCTTTGTTTAATACCATGCTTCAACCCTCTTGGTGACATCTTCTTCTTCAGTTTTTTTCTGTGTTTCAGCATCATTTCAGCTGCAGCTTGCCTTCTTGTGGTTTCTGCAGTTTTGTGCTGTTTTTTAGAATTATTTTTCTTTTTGCCTTTTATGTACCTTTTCAAACTTTTTATCTTGGACACAGTAGTGCCTTTATCTTCCACTTGGTAGGTCAAATGATGCCCTTTTGGTTTTAAAGGTGCTCCCTGAAATCGAACTCTGTGCTTACTTTTTAAATGTTTCTTCAAAAAAATAAACACCTTTTCAGGATCTTCACTGCTCTCCATACTTGATTCTTTTAAGGTACTTGTGAAGTGTTCTGGAGCCTCACTGGACGCTTGCCTGAATGAATTATTCTTTTCACTATCAGTTGTCGCTTCAATTGTGCTGTCATTATTTGTAATAGTTTTATTTTCAGCATGTTGGATTAAGTCGGGGCTGTGTTCAGGTTCAATTGCCTGATTGTCTCCAAGTGACAAAGATTCATCAATCAATCCTAACTCTGTACCTGCACCAGTTTTGTCTGTACCCCCTTTCTCTTTTTCTGTTTCCTGTTTTCCACCTGTTTCACTGTCAGTATGTACTTCTGCAGCATCTTCATTGCCTTGTTTGATAAAATCTTCAGCTTTGCCTTGATTATTTATTTCTGAGCTCTTTCCTCGTGTGACTAAAGCATATTCCTCTTCTCCCTTGCCATTGGTATTGTTGATGTAACTTGTGCTCTCCGCAGTTATTTGAAAATTATTGCTTTGTTTTAATGTTGATACAGGAATATCTGCTAAACTCCCCTTGTTCTTCACCACGAGATTAACCAAAATATCCATATTACTTATGAAAGTAGTATCATTGGCAGCTGTTCTTAGTGCAGCATCTTGAAGTACACTACTGTCATTCCTTGCATTATAGTCCTTGGCAGAAATCTCCAAGCTAGTATCTTCTTTAATCACACCTTGCATATTGTGGTTTAAATGAGTACTTGTCGATGTGAAATTCAGTGGCTGTGAATCAAATACTGATGTTTCAGTTATTTGTGCCATTTCATTGAGTGTTTCTTCCTTTGTTGGCTCTACTGTTGACCTTTCATTTAACTTGACAGATTCTTCAAATTTGTCTGCTTCATGTATGTAATAATCTAAGTCATCTGTTTCACCTTCATTTGGTGAATTGATTGGTTTATTTGCATTAATGGATGTTTTACTCTGATTGCCATTTGAATTCAGGTGACTGACATTTAATGGATTTTCATCCTTGAGTGTAACAGTGTTGCCCTCTGCACCATCATCTTCAATATATTGGAGAATATCTTCCTCTGTCGGTTCCTGTGGTTTTCTGAATGACCGTAGTCCAAGTTCTTTCAGAATTTCAAGAGTTTCCTCATCAATACTTTCATCGCCCACTTCCTCACTTACTTCCACCAGTACTTTGTCTCCTTCATATTCAATTTTATAAACAACTAGTGGGTATGCAACTGCTTCATCTGCACATTGGTAAACTTTAATTCTCATCCTCATACCATAGGTCCTCTGCTGTGTACTTAAAGATCTGAGAAGCCACTCACCTACAAAACCAAACACTGGATCACAAGATCAGCAGTAAACCAAAACACTTTAGCAGAATAATTGGAATAAATAATGGCGGTAAAACAATGTTCACTATCACAAGAACAGCATAAAACATTGAGTATGGCAGTTGGTGACAGAGAATATTCTGTAATCAAATCACCTGATTTAGCTTGCATCAATGTTTGGATAGGGATGATCATTAGAGCAGTATTAAATAATTATTAATAGTAACAACTCCTGTTTTTACTCACCTTATTTAATGCCGCAAAATAGTAACCGACTACTAAAATGTCTTGTTTAAGTGCCTGGCAAGGTATTAAGGCATTGACACTGAAGGTAGCAGTGATGGGTGCCAGTCCTTGGAAGGTCATTTCTTATTAATTATCCCCCAATATTTCTAATGGGTGAATTCGTAAAACAAGCAAGGACTATACTTCTGTCCCAAGTATGCTTGTTTTACAATAAGTCTTGCTTGTCTACCACTTGCTAATTTACAAAGGATCCACACCTCCCGAAACCTTGTTTAAGTCTTTCATCCTTAACCTTAAACCCCTCCATGGTCTTGCACACTCTACCTTTGCAATACCCTCTAATTTTACATCTCCTCTGGCCCTGGTTCTTTCACCTTTGCTGATTCTCACTTATCAGGGGAATTTACTCCCTTGTCGATAGTTTTCCTCTCACATTTAAAATTCTTCTGAAACCTGAGTGTTTAGTCACCTCTCCTAACTCCCCTCCCCCCCTTTACACTTTAGTTGTACCCTGTTTTCCATGCTGTGGCCAACCCATTAACTTACATTGTGTTTAATTTTTCTGCTGAAAAGCTTTCAGACTTTTTTTCTGCAGGCTGACACTGCTTTCATTGTAAGCACAATGAACCACTTCATTGTTACAGGTCAGAACAGCTTGGCTGTTAAGTTTTCAATTGCAAGTGATCCGATAAAAATATTCACTCTGTACAGTCAACAGCAAAAATGAACTCACCGGAATTGTCCATCTGCATGGTCAGAGTTTCACCAGATAAGGGGAAGAGATGTATTATATCCTCATTTGTCTTTCTGTGGCTGAAGGTGTGTCCATGGAAATTAATTGACAGAATGCGATCTTGGGAACCAATGCTAAAAACATGCCAGTATGTAACATCACCTTCGCAGAATGGTAAAGCCTCTTTGCTTTCATACACAAAGCCATTTATTGCTGAAAATATGCAAACACATTTGTATATATTAAACAATAAATGCTGATGTTAAAACATGGTTATAATTACTGTTAATGAACAGACTGTCAGTACAATAGTTAGAAGCAAAACAACATAAATATTCAAAAATTAAAATACAGTGGTTGCTGGAAACCTGAAAAACCGAAAAAGCCAGTAAATGCTCAGCAGTTCAGGCAGCATCTATGGAGAGAGAAAAGGACTTCAAGTTTGATGAAAGGTCATTGATCTGAATTGTTACCCTGTTTCTCTTTGCACAGATGCTGCCTGATCTGCTGAGTATTTCCAATATTTTCTGCCTAAACACTCAAGACTAATAGGACTGGGGTGGTTCAATGGATGACTGCTGTTTTTGATTTTCAGGGTCTTGGATTTGATAGGTGATGGCATTAAAATCCATGTTCTCTAAATTTGCTTTTTAACAGCCCTCAGGATTATAACCAAAACAAGTCAGTCACATCCAAGATCTTTAAAGATGGACTTTCATACTGATACTTTAAGGTGGTCGTCATTGATTGGTAATTCTCTGTGTTGATACTACATGAATGTGGGCACATCTTTTAAGTGGACTGTTAGACCATTACAGGAGGCTATTTCAATTATTAATCTCATTGGTGTGTCCAGAGTCATAAACATGTCGGTTCAGGAAAGGTGTTAGATTTCCCTCCTGATGAACATCAGTGAACCGTATGGGGTTTTACGAGAATTATCGATTACCATTGACAATACAACCTTTTATTTCTGGATGTTTATTTGACTCATGCTATCTAGACTTTTACCTGGAATATTTGACATTGCTGTGATCATCAAAGTAAAGGAAATTTATGGGGGCACAAGAGACTGCAGATGCTGGAACCTGGAGCAACATGCAAAAAACTGGAGGAACTCAGCGGGTCAGGCAGATGATGAAGGGCCTCGACCCGAAATGTCGACTGTCCATCTGCCTGCATAGAAGCTGCCTGACCCACTGACTTCCTCCATCTTTTTGTGCGTTGTTAAAGGAAATATACATTCTGTCATTGACACCTGGTCACAAATGTGCCATTATAACCTCCTGGTCAGTTTTTAGATAAACACTAAGACCTGAATAATTTCTTTGCTTCTGATTTTGGAAAAGGGGATGGGTAATAGGAACAAAGTGTAGAGAGGTAATTGTTTATTAGAGAGGATGATGATCTAACCAGGAATTACTGAAGTTCCAAAAACTTCAATGGAATCCATTACAAAGTATATTCCATAGATGTTTGATTTCACACAGCAGGTTATTTGATATCAATTATCTTGTGGGTATTTTGGAATTGAACAAACCCAAAAACCTATTGCGCAAAAATTCAAAGGGACCAATGACATATAATGAGATCGGTTCTATCACCAGCAGCCCACTCAGAATCACCTCAAAAACATGCAACTCCTGTGTAACATAAGAGGCCTGCACTGAAAAGAACCAAGGGTTTTAGCTGCCTCCTTTTTAAAGTGCCTCTTTTGACTGTATAATTTAACGTTCTATTGGCTTTGCTGTTAATTACTGCATAGCATTTGGACACGTTGATTGCTGACTAAAGCACTCAGAACTTGGATTCTAAAACTAGTTGCAGATTTAATCATTTAAAAATTTTAAATTATCTGTTAACGAGAGATGGAATAGTAACCCATGCACCTGTACTCACTGTACATGATGTTTGATTCATAAAATTCAGGGTCTGTGGGGTCAACACTGGATGGATCCAGACACGACTGAATGTTCTCATCAATATACCAGCTTTGGTTCTCATCAAGCGCTGCAAATATGATGCGTTGCTCCTCATCTACTCTTATCTAAATCAGAGAGAAGGAAAATGTCAGATCTTCAAAGGTTCCAAAAAGACAATTTTAATTGGATTTTCTTCTTGGCAGGTTCAATGTGGGAAGAAGATCAGAGCAAGACTTAATGTCTGTCAAACTAGCTTTTCAGGACTTTTCTTGTTGAAGCATCATTTTATATAAACAAGGTTTATCCAATTGCTACAAGGAAAAAGTCACAGTGTGAAGTTTCCTGAATTTAGAGCAAGAGGAGGCAGGGATCTTTTTGGAAACATTGATTGGCTCTCAGTGAGCTGAATGGCACATAAAATAAGAATTAAAGGAGAAAATGGGGCCCCTCATGAAGATCTTTCTCTCCAATTTTCTCCTTTGGGGCCATCCCTCTTCAGGTGGCAATTGTGAATGCAAACCTTTGCCTTCCTTTCTTGCCATTATCTTTTTATTTGCAGTCATCTGCATTCACATAATCTAATCCCCAGGGGTGAGAGGTGGAGGGATGACATGTTAGCCTCTGCTACCCCACTTACCTTGGATAAATAATAAAGGAAAATCCAATATCTTATCCTTCTTATCAGCAGCATTTCTACCATACAGTAAAAAATGGAGGATAATAATTAGTGATACTTCCAATGTACTATCCATAAAGAAGAGCAGGAATGCCATGGAACAATTATGAAATTGGTCAGGGCCTGGATATACCAGACTTTCCTTTTCTTTGGCAGATTTCACAAGTCCTTGTTTGGCATGGAGTCTCTGCCAGAGTGAACAAAAAGAATGGCGTAATTGTGTGAGACTGAAGAGATGGACTCCCTGATTGGGAATTAACTCTTCCCAGCCCAGTGTAACATTTAATATTCTTGGGCAATATGCTGATTGAAAGGAGGCCAAATAGTAAATACAAAATCCATTTAAAGTCAGAATTTGTCCTCGATTGTGGAAGATTTTTGAAAAGGTAAGACTTTTCAGTCCTCTAAAATTAGTGACTAAATATGTGCCCTAATGTCTTGGACACTGTTCACTAATATTCAAGGAATAGGGCGGGAAGGTAATCTCACTCTGACTGTGTCCACAATTGAAGTGAGTGCATTCTGGTAATCCAGATACATTAAACAAGTTTTTGGACTTGCTATTTTATAACCTCATGTGTTTCTTTCTTGTGAATTCAAGAATGCCACAAATCAAAATGGTTTGTTTTGGACATTGTAATGTTCATCACTAAATTGCACAGTAAATATGAAAAGATTTTTGTTTAAAATAATTTTAAAAAGCTATTTTACAGACTTAGGATAAATAATGTATCTGGTCTAATACTGCAGACATACACACATGCATACACAGAGCCATTGATCCTGCAGTCATTCGTGTTACCCAGGTCTGAACCTCTCCTGTGGAAGGAAAGTGATGTAGGGCGATGCCCAGCGTCCCAACGCATGATTAAAGATTCACTTAGGTCAGTATTTCCTGCATCACAACCCACAGGGCTGGTCAATGCCAGGAAGACTCCCAGTGTCCCTACTCTCTCCCACCCCACTCCCCTCCCAAGACTGGATGCTGTCAGGATACCTCTCCCTTTCTCAGATGCCAAGAATCTTTCCACTGGCCATATTAACCCATGCCCCAACTGCCCCAACAACCTGTGTTCAACTGAGCTGTGGGACCTACCCAAGCCTGATCTGACCAACAAGGAGCAGCCCTCAGTTCCAGCACCTGCTGCATGTGAAGCAAGAGGACCAGAGAGGAGGTGGGGGATGAAAGGGGGAAGAGTGAGAGAAAAGAAGAAATCAGGCAGGCAGAGATCTGCAGTGGAAGGGGGAGGTACAGCAGCCTGACCTCTCCAGTCACAAGGTCTAGGGTTGGCTTGGCTGATTTACTGTCCATTCCCCTGAATTGATATTAGAATCTATGTCCTCTTAGTTAATAGCACAGAGGATTATTTAGTCCATTATTACTTAATTAGTTATGCCACTGTGCTTAATGAGATAGCAGCCTTAAAGCAATAGTCACTTGTTTTCACAGCCAATACTAAATGAGCTGCAATATTAACCCTACAGATTCTAAGAATCAGGTTAAATGTAATCAAATCTACATCTGTATATGGGTCGTTTCTGAAGAAGAATCACCAACATCTTTGGGGTACATTTTTACTGCCCAGTGCTAGAGAAATTCCAACCTAATCCCATTGTATCTGCTGTGGCTTTCTCATCACTGGAGTGTCTGCTTTAAGATTTTTCCAAAGCAAATTTTTCCAAAGAAATGCTTTGGCAGCCTGTGCTCCATGTTTTGGAGATTTTTTCTAGAGCTTCTGGAGATATTGAGGCTGCTCATCTCCCTCAACTGATCCAAACCATCTCTGTCTGCATCCCATCTCTCCAGCTCTGCCAGATCGTGTTTCAACACAATCCACTTTGCAGTTCACTGGGGAGGAACAGCTTATTCTGTGAAATCAATTCTAACGTGCATAAACCATTTAAGTATCACTATCAGTGCATGCTATATATCAGACTGATACTTGGTCATGTACAATCTCGCACTGATATTAGTGTTCAGTGCCCAGTGTCTACACTGTTTATGTGCAGAGTCCAGTATGTATTAGTGCCAGCAGGTACATTGCCCAATAAATACAGTGCTAGCTAATACACTGTCTAGAATTAAATGTATAAAACACCAAAGTGTAAAGTATGTGGAAATGCTAAATGTTAAAAGTTTATGAATTTCAGGAAACATGTGGTGCATTACAAATCAACATGTATGTCTATTTCCTGTTGTTCATTTATTGAACTAGGGGTTATATACACTTTGGCTGTGAAGATGTTATATTTCTGAATGAAAAACAGCCCAGTTTGGATGGTTGATCCTGATCTGGCAGAGACACCAAAGTGCTGTTAGAACACACCAAACTGTTCTCTTAAATTATAAAATGGCAGATACTACTACTTACCATGAGCAACAACACAGCAAATGAGTTAGTATTTATAAAATAAAAGCTTTTTTACTGCCTGGCAGATTAATGCTACTTCACCTGTAAATTCCGGGCATCCAAGGATTGACCCTTGCAGATAAGAAGTGGTCCAAAAAGTCCTGATGCAATGTCTCGTGTGATATCCACAGCACTGTGATACATTCTTGTTAGACACCTGGGGTCCAAAGATGTTGGTCCATCTTCTTCAGAAATGACCCATGTATATATGAAAGTTTGATCAGGTTCAACCTGATTCTTGGAATCTGTAGGGTTAATATTGTAGTACATCTAGTATTGGCTGTAAAAAAAGTGACTGTTGCATTAAAGCTGCTATCTCATTAAGCACAGTGGCATGTGATTAACCGTTCTCTTGGTTGCAACACCTGTCTAGAGAAGTCTGCACAGTCAGTCTAGAGAGGCCCTCAGAATAAATAGCTGTGCTGTGGCTGTGGCTCCTGAGTGGGTTCAGCAAAGAGGACCTTATTTAAGAGGGTAAAATGGAAGGCCAAACACAAGCTGCAAACATCAGGAGGCTCAGAGAGTACTTGGAGACTTGGGAATTGTTTGGTTTCCCCCTTGGAATATATGGAACTGTTCTTCCATGCCAACATTATTACAGAGGTAACAGAAGTTTACCTCTATAATAATATCTCCTATTATTAGCCTTGGTAAGCTGCAGCACTAAAGACCCTATGGACACAGCAATCAACATCATGCTGATAAATCATCAACAAGAAATAACTGAATTAACCACATTAAATAATGTCGTAGTAAAAACATATTAAAAGGCAGGCCAGTGACTATCTAGGAATTAATTGATAATTTGATGGTGAACCTCAAAAATGAACCTTGTTAAAGGTAAGTGTGTATTGTTATATAGTTGTTTTTTTCTTAAATACTTAAGTCCCTCATTCATTGTCGAGTTTCAGCAATGTTCAAATTAAAAACAAATTTCTCCGAATTTACCTGAGTTCTTTAGAAACTACACCCCAGATCTTCTCCATATTTTATATTAAAATAAAACTCAAAGGTTGAAAAGAGTGTTTTTATTTTAAATGGTGAAAAAACAACTTTCAAGGCACTTTAGAGTAGACTTTAGTTAGCAGTCCTAATATAGGACATACATCAACTTCAATTGTTTTACCTGAGGAATTCCCAGGGTATTTAACCCCTTCATTCATTTTACTGATTGTAATGCCATGAGGATAGATGCTGTAAGGTCGACTAGCCTTATTCTTAAAATGAATCTGCAAATGGGTAAGAGAGGCAATAGTTAAAATAAATTATTAAAATAGTTTTAAAATAAACTCTTTCAAGATATCTTGGTACACTGGGGTATGTCCTGGGCCAACATCTGCAACAAACTGAAATCTTTATTTTACTTATTATATCTGCCCTCACTTCATAAAGATCACCTGATGTGTGATGCCAATACCAGGACTTTGAAATCAGCTCCAAATACTTGCTATTTTCAACAACCCTGTAAATCTGTCCTTTTTAAATACACACCCGATTTTATTTTGGAAGTTACTGTTGTATTTGCTTGCATTAATCCCTCGGGTGATGCGTTTCACATAATATTAACAAAATGCAAAAATAACAGAATTCTCCCCAGATCCCCTTGTTCTTTTCCCTTCACCAAATAGCTTAGATTTGTGTCATAGAGTCATACAGCACAGTAAAGGGGCCTTCAGCCGACCACATCCACACCAACCTTATGGCCCATCTACATTAATCCCATTTGCCTGCATTAGGTCCACATCCTTCTATGCTTTACCTATTCAAGTGACCTGCTTCCATAATGAATTCAATATTGATCTGCTCCAGATTATCCACGTACCCCTCACTCTTTTGTATCCTTGAACTCATAGAAAACATCCTATCTGGATGCATCACAGCTTGGTATGGCAACTGCTCTGCCCAGGACTGCAAGAAACTGCAGAGAGTTGTGGACACAGCCCAGCACATCACGGAAACCAGCCTTTCCTCCATGGACTCTGTCTATACCCCTCACTGCCTTGGTGAAGCAGCCAGCATAATCAAAGACCCCACCCACCTGGGTCATTCTCTTTTCTCTCCTCTCCCATCAGGCAGAAGATACAGGAGCCTGAGGGCACATACCACCAGGCTCAAGCAGCTTCTATCCCACGGTGATAAGACTATTGAATGGTTCCCTTATATGATGAGATGGACTCTTGACCTCACAATCTACCTTGTTTGACCTTGCACCTTATTGTCACCTGCAATGCACTTCCCTGTAGCTGTGATACTTTACTCTGTATTCTGTTATTGTTTTTACCTGTACTACCTCAATGCACTCTGTACTAACTCAATGTAACTGCACTGTGTAATGAATTGACCCGTACAATTGGTATGCAAGACAAGTTTTTCACTGTACCTCAGTACAAGTGACAATAATAAACCAATACCAATTCTCCTTATCAATACAGACGAAAAGTATTCATTCAGGGCCTCACCTACATCTCCTGGCTTCATATATATATTACCCCTGATCCCTAAGGGGATTCACTCTTTTCCTGGCCACCTGGGTATCTGATGGTTATCAATCCTGCTCCAAGCATTGTATCAGTTCTCAAATGTTAATACATTACTTCACATACTATATGGAGCAGCCTGTCCCAATGGCCAGCATGTTATCAGCCTGGCTTAGTTTTCCACCACCTCAAGGGTGAATGATCAGCTAACACTCAGAAATATATGTGCATGATCTAGGCAGATATTTCAATACTATTTTTCTTTACCGGGGATTGGTATGCCAATGGAGGTACTGACTTTAGAATGAAATATTAAAACCAGGCCTTGTCTGTCCTTTGGTGTTCAATACAGATGTAGTAGCTGTAGCTGAGAGCTTACACAAACTTTCAAGATTTTGTGAAAGCAAAGCATCTGAAATGCTGTCCACAAACATTGGTATAGTTTGTATCAATCTATTAACTATTATAAACTGAAAAAGTTGCAAAAGGGGAGTGAATCCAAAACAAAGAATTCAAAATGGAGCACTAAATTCCACCATTGATTGCTCACGATGTTTGGGAAAGTATCAGTTGCTAGAAATATTTGTCTCCTGAATTGAAATCAAAAGAATAAATGTCAGCAGATGAGAGTCACACTCAGGGCTTTTAGTTCTACCAACCCAAGAAGAATTTCTTCCCAAAGTTTTTATTGCTTCAGTGACTGTTGTTTACCATCAATTTAAAATTACAGCTATATGTGTGAGGGAGAACTGTGAATCTTTGAACTAGAGGAATGGTAGAGCAGATTGATTCTCTTAAGCTTACATCATTCTCCCAAGGATTGTGTAGTTAAATTGGATATTCTGTACTATGATCTGTCTATGATGTGTGGACATATATGGATATGTCTTTTGCCTTCCTTTTACAGGTAGTATTTCCATAAATAATCAAAGGATATCATACAATAAAGCTGATCTCTGTTAACAATGAAGCCAATAGTTAAATGATCCTGCAGAGGCATACCTTAATTAAATCTTTGACTTCACCTCTAATAACAGGTACCCCAATTCCATCTTGTAGAACAGATACAGCTTCATCTGATGTTTTACGCTGAGTGAACGTTCCATCTGTATATTCCACATATTTTGCCTTTTTATATATTTTGCCAATACGGTTTGGTCCTTGCATCAAATACTTAGTTCTGAAATCACTAAGGGCAATGAAAGAAGTATTAAAAAAAAACCAATACATAGGGGGAATAGTGCTTCACTGGTGAATTATAGAATTGATCACACTGGGTACTAATTCCAAGAATATTTAAAAAAATTAGAAGGAGAAGCAAAAAACAATCTGCTGGCAGAACTCAGCAGGTTGAGCAGCATGTGTATGTGTGTGTTGGGGGGGTGGTGGGGAGGTGGTAGAAATTGCTCACATTTCCGGTTGAGATCCTGCAACAGGACAGAAAGTGGAGAGAGAAGATACCGAGTAAAGAGAGGAGAGGGGGAGGAGTGAGAATAAAGGCTGGTAGGTGATTGGTGTACCGAGCAGGTTTCCCATCATCCCTCATCTCACCTTGGTCTACCAATCACTGACCAGCCACTGTCTCGCCACTTCTCTCAGCACCCTTTATCAGCCAAAAATTCATCCTGGAATAAAGTCAGCTACTGAGTCTCCACAGCCCTGCCCTCTTGGATAAAGAATTGCACAGATCAGCTAACTCTCAGAAATTTACATGCATGATCTAGGCAGATATTTCAATACCATTGCTGATCTCCTCATCATAGTCCTGAATGGCCAGCCCCTTATTTTGATGCTCTAATCCCAACCAGGGAATCATCATCCCTGTAGTTATTCTGTAGAACCTTTTGTGAATTTTCTGTTTCATTGAGATTCTTTTTCATTCTTTGGAACTCTACAGAGTACGGGTCCGGTCTGTTTAATCTTTTCAACAGGACACAATCATTGTTCCAGGGATCAACATAGTGAATATTCAGCTGCACTCCTGGACCATAGATATATCCTTCCCTGGGCAATGAGACCAGACATACACACAATATTCCAAAGCAGACTTACCAGGGTCCTATACAAGTGCAGTAAGACACCTTTACCCTTGTACTTATAAATCAAGGTATCACTGTTCAATAACACTACCCAGGGCCCTGCCATTCACTGTGTAAGTCCTGGCCTGGTTTAACTTCCCAAGATGCATCGCTTTGCACTTGTCTAAGTTAAATTCCATCAGCCATTCCCTTGCCCACTTTTCCAGTTGATCTGGATCCCGTTATAGCCCTAGACAACGTTCCTCACTGTCCACTGCATCATCACTTTTGGTGTCTTACTAATCACGCCACCTACATTCTCTTCCAAATTATTAATATATATGCTGAACAATAAAGGACCCAGCACTGAACCCTGCGACACACCACTGGTCGCTAGCTCCAATCAGAAAAACAATCCTCCTCTACTACCGTCTGCCTCCAAGTCAGTTTTTTATCTATACTACCACCCCTTAATCACTTGACCAATCATGTTTGTGTCTTAAGGGACAAAGAAATAGGTATAGATGGGAGACTTGGCAAGGGCATAAGAAGAGAGGAGGTGGGGAATGAAGCAAGGAAGCAATTTGGGATGAAAGGGTCAGAGGATGAGAGGGAGAAAGGTGAGACACAGGGAGTGTTATTGATGAGAGAGGCAGTTTAGAGGAAAGGATGGAGCAAGATGGGCATAGGTAGATGGACAGAAGAACAGGCAACTGATCTGGAGGAGTGTAATATTTCAAACAGGTCTGGAGACTCGGGTTTGATCCTGAGCTCAGTTGCTGTTTGTGTGGATTTTGTTTGGGCTCTGCCTCCAGAAGCTCCAGTTTCCTGCCACATCCCAAAGATGGGAGGTTTATTGGCTACTGTAAGTTATCCGTCGTGTATGTGGGTAGCAAGACAATCAGGTGAAGTTGGTGAGCATGTGGCAGAGAAAATAGGTTATAGAAAAAAAGTGGTAGAATGGGATTGATCAGATTGCACTAAGATCTCACCTAATGTGACAAGCCAAATGGCCTCCATCTACATCACAAGCATATATGAGTGTGGAGGTTGAAAGGCCTGACCAGGGGAGCATTTTCTGGTTTCCACACACAGTAGAGAATACTCCCCCCGCCCCCCCCCCCCCCCCCACACTGTATGACCCCATCTTTGAACTCCTCCCACTACTTCAACCTAATGGTTCAATCTCCTCCAAACCCTGCCTCCTATTCCCCCAAGTCTGGAAGTTTCAGCAGCAATAGATTTAGATAGAAGTAGAGATGAAAAATATAATGTAATTGAAAAGAGAGGGTGCTTTTATTCTTTTCCATAGTGAATTGAGGCTAAAAGGCTAGAAAAGACAAGAATGACATTTTGCTCTTCTCTTCCTTGCTAATTACATTTGCACACTAAAATGCACAAAAAAATTACAAAATATTAAACAAACCAATATTATCTCATCTCAGGGGCAAATGCAGATTTGCCATTTCAATGTTTCAACTGATTAACCTTCAGACCAAATTGAGCTACCTGTCAATATAGCTTGGAATTTCAGAAGCATAATTCCAATCCATTTCTTCTGCTGCAATAAAGTACTCTCGAAGCTTTCCTGTTAGTCTCCTTGAATGATATCCCATGGAAGGTTTCTTAAATTTGCCATTTTTAATGTTGAGATATCCATATAATTCAGCTGTTTCATAAAAGATCACAAGATGGTAAGATGTTTATGAGAATGCTATATTGTTGGCAGGTCACATTTCATACTAGAACAGGAGAGACAGATATCAGTGGTCTTGTGCTGTATAAAGTTCAGCAATTAGTATAAAAAGTGCTTTAGTTCTTCCTTACTCATCCTGCCACCTTAACTGAATAGGAGGAAGGAAGATCACTAGGTAGAGTACCCTATTCCAGGTTGGGTCTGTGCATTACCTGTTCAAATGATCTTATATCTACAGAAGGTGGCATTTTGTTCCTGCTGGATTTTATCTGTATGTTACAATTAATATCTACCAATGTAACTGCACATGCCAACAGATTTCTCTCAGCAACCACCACATTGATTCAGAAAACATGATGTTTTATCTTACACATAATGCATTGTTAGGGAAATGGATCAACAGTGATCAATTTTGTTAACTACATTTTTACGACATCATATTATGAGAGTACTAACAACATTTTTGGTTAGGTTATAACTATGCCAATTTTAGTGTAGAAATTAAAATCTCGGTTGTTATTATATGCCCATTTAATTTGATTCTTTGTTTGTTTGCAGTGCAGGGGGAGGCTCCTAAGAAGGCCACTCATGCCATTATTCACATCTCCTCACCAACTTCATAACAGGATCCAGCTGACCAGAAGCTTAAATGGACTAACATATTTACATTGTTACGATGAGAGTAGAACAAAGATGAAGAAAGTACTATCAATTTGCACTACAGCAACTGGTTCAGATTACTGCAACAGTCCCCCTAAGCTTTGTGACTTCTTTTTGGGAAGATCAACGTTATCCTGAGAACTTTATCATCTTGTAATGCCGTTCCAAGTTGCAAACTACTCTGACTTCACTACATGTCACTGCCCTTTTCATATTGCTGAGGCATGATCTAAGAACTTGCTACCTGATGTTTTATGGAAGTGCTACTACCACAGAGACAGCAGCAGTTCATGATGGTGAGAGAGAACAGGTCACAGGGAAATAAGCGAGGGAATAGGATTGATGAAGCAACAAACAATCTGCAGGAGGAGCTCAGCAGATCAGGCAGCATCTGCGGAGGGAAAGGAATTGTTGACATTTTGGGCCCGAAACGTCAACAAATCCTTTCCACCTACAAATGCTGTTTGACCCACTGAGTTCCTCCAATAGATTGCTTGCTGCTCCAGATTCCAATATCTGCAGTCTCTTGTGTCTCCAATGGGATTGCTCTGACAGCCAGCATATACTTGATGGGCCAAATAGTCTCCTTCATTGGAAAATATATAAATAACAATGTGGTCTATTATCCTCTTTCCTGTGCAACCAGAGATGGGCAATTATGGTGGGTTTATAACCTTCTATTTGATATTAATTGATATTGGCACCTGGTTCATATTTCACCTACAAATGAAAGCATGTTCTCCACTTAAAGACCTCAAACAGTGGTCCTAAAGTTTGTACGAATTTCAATAAAGGATATACTTCAAATCATTGAGCATGTCCTTGTTCTTACCCTGGCGATGATGCTGTACTTGAGAAGAAACCAGCCATTTTCCAACTTCAGAGGGAAACATCTCAGCAGTGATGGAAGTGCCTGGAGTCAGGCCAATGGATGAAACTTTATGGTTATTTTGCAAGAGGACTTGGCCATTAAAATGTACAGAGAAAATTTCAGGACCGTAGCTCATGCCAATCAGATGCCAACTAATCATTCCATAAACATCGGCGCTAAGTTCTATAACATGAACAAAAAGAGGCATTAGTTGACCAGTACAGATAATAAAATAAAAATACCACAATACCTGTCAATTCTTTAAAGTTAAAAATTATTTTTCCTGTATTACATTTTCATAGAAGCACTGAAAATCTATAGATATTGAATAGTTTATCTTGAATTAGTTGTTTTCCTTTAATGGCACCACTTAGATTAGTGTTGAAACACAACACCATCAGATGTGTCAGCATATCTTTCTTCAACCAATTCACACTAATTCCTGCTACAATGAATATTTATCTAAACGATGATTCCTGCCTGGTTATGGATACGGTATTTCTTTTCAAAATGCTTATCGGTAGATCCCCAGAGGCATGCTCATGATGAAATTGAGGGTTGCTGATCTTGACCTGGTCCAGAACATGCTGAAAGGAAGGTCCCTCCTGCTTGCCACAGTGGCACCAAAGAGCATTAGTAATACTGGGAGAAATTCTTTGCAAAAATAGCTGATCCATTAGTTGGAAATAAAGTGTTATTGGTCTTCTCAGCAAGGGTGTCCATGCCAACTATGACTCCCTTCTTCCACAAGTGCTGCTTTACCTATCTTGTTGTGAATAATAGATAGGGTATTGAAAAATAACCTCTTGAATTCTGGTTACCCATTGTAACAGGCAAAAAAACTAACTTGTATAGTACCATTGTGTAACACAAACAGTGGCCAGGTCACTGAACAGAAAGGAGCCAGTAATTTCCAACACGGGCTCTAATCAGCTCTGTATCCATTGATATCAGGGATCATGTTTGGGAAGAGTGGAAGCCCTAGGTACACCAGGCTTTATTAAAGAGGGAAAATGTTTAGTGTTTCAGAATGCTTCCAATTTTCCTCCACTTCCACAATACTGAAAGTGCACTTTAGAAATCTGGAGTCATTCACTTATTTGTGATCTAATTTGCAATAAATTTAAGAAACTTAAAAATGCTTGCCACAATTTCTTTCTGGAAAAAAATATTCTCTTGTCCTTGTGAAGCTGAGAATTGTGAACACGTAATCAGCCTGTGGGTGGTTACCTGGACACCTCAGACCTGCGATGTATTGCAAAACCATCAAAAGTAAGTTTTGATTTTGGAAAGCTAGCCAAGTATACTGGGGAGAACGTTTTCACCTTCATCTGTCGGGTGAAATCACCCCTCCCCTCCCTCACCATCTGTTCTCCCGCCATTTTGGAGACTAACAGGTTTTTATTCCATTGCTGCTCTGTTTGGGTTGTATTGCCACCTATTACTACTGCTAGCTTCTCCCATCTTAGTCTAGCACAGAGGATTCCATTGGATTTTACTGGTGTTACCTCATGTTTCTCCAGCACCTCACACAAATAGATATTCTCCACCCGCAAGACTTGAAAGTAAGTTGGTGATACTGCAAAATGGCTAGAAGCTACGCAACAACAAATAATCTGCTGGAGGAACTGGTGAGTCCTGATGCAGGGTTTCGACCCAAAATATCAACAATTCCATTCCTCCCACAGATGCCGCTCGACCTGCTGAGTTCCTCCAGCAGATTGTTTTTTGCTCCAGATTCCAGCATCTGTAGTCTCTTGTGTCTTCATAGAACGTATGCAGCCTGAATTTCTTTTACACTGAAACTGGTGAACCAGCAATGGTGGCCTATTTTGCATCAGAATCCATCTTCCTTAACATTAGAAAGATATGAGTAGTTGCCCACTCCACCACCACACTAATACTGGAGCAGAACTAACAAAATTATAGTAGCTTCAACTAAGAATTTGAGATCTACAGCAACTGCATCATGGTTAGTTCTAAAATAATATCCTTGTACCTGGTAAAGTGCCATTAGTAAATCCATTGATAGAATACATTTTGATTGGAGTCTTCTTTTCATTCTCATAATACCAACTCTCACTTTCATCAAATACAGAAAACAGTAAAACAAACTCTGCATGAAATCCACTTTGCTCTCCGCTTTCGTCTAAACTATCTGCAAAGAAAGAATGAGAAATAATAGCATTAGTGGCATTGATTAAATGTTAGGTGCAGTTTGAACCTGATCTATTTTTTTCTTCACAGTGATCAGTAGCTCTCACTTCCAATAATTTGACATTAATTTTAACTCACAGCTTGGGTCAGGAGAATGGGTGAAAGCAGGGCAAACAAGAAAGTACCCCAGCATTACCAGTATAAGATGCAGTACTTTTAATTTTCAAACTACATCTCAATATAATTAATGAAGTATCCACCCAACTGTATGAGGAAACAAGGCAACTTACCCACCTTCATAGTGTTTAAGTTACTGGCCAGGTAATCCCTCTCTGTCTTGAGACTCTTAAGCATTCTCTTTTACCAACTACAGCCAGTAGTGCTCCAAGCTCTGAAAAATCTTTACTATAGCACTTCATCTTCCTTTACTCATTTTAGAACTGTCATAAAATGGAGCTCCTTGATAAAGCTTCTGGTCGTTTTTTTATTCTTTCTCTTGGTAATTCCTGTGAAACTTTGCTACATTAAAGATACTATCTAAACCCAGCTTCTAGCTTTCAAGCACAAGAACCAATATTCGATTAGCATTCTGACTTGGATTTCTTCTCCAAGTAAATTTTCTCTTTAACATTATCTTGTCCAGTGCTGAAAATTACTTAGCTTCTCATTATGGCATAAAGGAGGCCATTTGGTCCATCGAGTTTATGCTAGCTTCTAGCAGGGTAATCCTCTCAGTCCCATCCACGCTTCCCTGATAGCCTTACAGTTTATTCTCTCTCACATGCCCATCCATTCCCCTTTGGTCTTTTATCACCTATCTGTACCTAGAGGTACTTTGCAACAGCCAATGAACCTACCAGCACATCTTTAGGATATGGGAGAAAATTGAAGGAAAAACACACATTCACAGGGAGAGCATCCAAATGCCACACAGAGAGCACCTCAGGTCAGGATTGAATCTGGGTCCCTAGTGCTATCAGACATCAACATTAATTGGTGCAACACCCTGCTTTTTTTCTGATAATCAGTGTTTGCTGATCAGTTGACTTGCTCCTTCATCTTCAATTCTCATCCAATTGAACCGAATAGAATGGTTCCAGAATTGGACATCAAGCAGAAAATAGTTAAAGATTTCAATATAATTACAATAAAATGCCTAGAAATGAATTACCAGGTTTACAGATGAGTAGGGTTCCAATCAATCCTGCATGCCTATCTTTTACAACATCAATGTCAGAAGAATAAGTATAGGTTAGGCACTGAGGATCAAATGAGGTTGGCCCTACTTCTTTTGTGATCTTCCATTCATAAGTATGTTCTTGGAGTGGCATAATACGTTCTTCATGGCTTTTAAAGTATAATCTGCCTCCATGAATGAATCCTAAATTTACACAAAAAAAAATGTTAATATTTCCTAAACTTCAGAATACAAAATTATTGCAGCTATTTCACTTGCATTTTTGTCTCAAAAGGTTATATAAATTGGATGATACTAAAAACAGAGGTATTTTATCATGACAACTATTTGTTGATTTTGTACCATGAACAACTTTCTCGCTTTATTTCCTTCTGGTATCTGTAGCAGGTACCCCAATTGGAAGATTTCATAGAGTTCCACATGAAGTTCTTTATTCGACTCGCCAGTATTCTGTGGGTTTACTGCTGACTCATCCATCCAGCTCTTGTGTGTGGGTTTCTAGGACTACTGGGAACACCTTGGAGTTTGGAAATTAGCTTTTAGTTCAATACTGCCTTAAGCTTACGTGAAGATTTCACAATTTTTTGTCTGTTTCCTTTTATTCTTAACTGATTGTTAGAATATTTCTATGCATCTGTTGGGCCAGTATTATTTTCCTCCAGGTACAGAAATGGCACTGTCATGAATTTCCCTGGGAGAATTTCCTTGCAGTTGCGTTTAGGTAATGAATGAATAATGCATGGATACACTGTGTATCCCGCAAGATCACCTGCTTATGTGTCCTGCAACAGGCGTGCTTCCAATTACAAGCATTCTTCCAACATTACCCAAACTTCAATCATGTTTAAAATCAATAGAAAATAAAACATATTGTAAAAGACACGAGATATCAGGATTTTAAAATTTTCTGAATACCATTCTTAACCTTTGAACCAATAATGTGGGGCGCTACTATTCTTGAGACCACATTAATAAAGATATTAATTAAGTGGATATCTAAGTTCTATTCTATCCTGAAATATTTGTGCTTTTCTACAACAACCGCAAAGTAGTTAAAGGCGTAAAATGTGGTCATATATTCCAAATCACTTCATGGGGCCATTATCAAATGAAATTTGACATCTAATTAGTTACAAGAGGAGATACAAGGGTGCATGACAAAAGACTTGGTCAAATAAGTTTATTGAAGTACAATAGAAGAGGGAAGAGAGGTAAAACAGAGGTGGGGGGGGAGGGGGAGGAATTCCAGAGTTTATGGACAAGCCAGCTGAAGGCATGGCTGCAACTGAGAGGTTGAAAAGTCAGGGATGTGCATGAAGCCAGAATGAGAAGAGAATCCTCCACCTTGCCTGTATGTCCATTCTGCATGATTGTGTCTTGACAGTGATTTTCAGCAAGCTTTTCACTGCCCAATATTGTCCTGAACTAAAGGTCACTGTCCTTCAGGGAAGAAAATCTGCCATCCTTACCTGGTGTACACTATATGTGACTCTAGGCTCACCAGTGTGGTTGACTTTTAGTTGAAATGGTGAAGCAAGACATTCAGTTCAAATGCAATTAGGGATGGGCAATGCATCTGTTGTTGCCAGAGATGTCCAGATCCCAAATACATGAAACAAAAAAAGGATTCCATCAGATGCAATGCCAGCAGGATGTTGCCAGATAGACTGCAGTTGGAACCCAGAATGCTTTTCCTCTCGCTTCCCCCAAGTACACAGAGGCCAATTGGTATGCTGCCGCTTTGGGCAAGGTGAGCCAACTCAGCAGACATTAAGGATCCTAGGGTTAATCTGGTTTGTTTGAACAGGTTACTTACTTAATTTACTCACCATGCTATCAAGTGTACTGCCTATAAAGCCATTAAAAAAAACATTGTTATGCTTTTTTTTAATGTGTGACAAACCAGTATAACAGAAGACAACATGCCCTAGAAACTTGGACCTGCTCATTTTGGGCTGTGGCAGGATGCAGGGATCCACCCCATGCCAGAATGGAAAGCCAAGGCACATCTAATTCAGGGCCTTGCATGTCATATCCATCGGGACAATGAGCAGAGGACACCAAGACAGCTCTCAAGCAAAATGGGTTTGAACATGTTATGATCCCTGCAGCAGCCTTTAAGCACATGGTGGAGATGGGAGACAGGTCAAGTTAGATGTCGATCGGCTAGTGCACCACACAGAATTGTTCCTGTTCCTTCCTGTTGTACATCCGGAACGTTACAACATAAATTTCCAAATGCAAAATACTGCAGGTGCTGGAAAATTGGACTGAAAACAGAAAATGCTGCAAATGCCTTTTAAATCATACCTTATTAGTTGTGTCTAAAGTATATTGGTGAATAGTTCTTTTGAAGTTTAATGAGAACCACATGCTGTTAATCAAATATAAAAGGCAGAAAGTGTAATAGGATTAAGTTATTAAGGCATTTCAAATAAAACAGCCAGCAGGAAAGCACTCTTCAACCATTCCAAAGGTTAGTTGTTTGGCAAACAACTTCTAAAGGAGACAAAATTCCATACATCATAATTGTCAGTAAAGGCATCAACCTTCAGCAATCGGAAAAGGTGACTTCAAAATGTTATTGAAAAGATCATTTCTAAATAAGTTTATTTTGATGGGAAAGATATTAACTAATTAATTTATTAAACTAGATTAGAAATGAAGGAAGACTCATAGATTCTGAGGCTACCTTATAGATCCAGAGAAACCATTCTGTGCCACTGGCTCACTCCTGGGAGTCACTGAGGCTTTATACTATATCAGTAAATTTTCTTAGAGTGACCAATGACTTCACAACTTGGACATCTCAGTTTAAAAAGCCAATTCTACTCACCGACTGATCATCGAGAGGGACAATCAGATTTTTCAGAAACTGCAAATTTCTCTAGTTCCTGTAACAGCCCAATTATTTTCGAACAATATTTTCTGCAGTACATTTTTAACTAGGGTTACATAGATAATTTACTTGCATAAGAATACAAAGAAGCAAAAACTGGTCTTGTCTCTTATAAATCATTACTTTTGGTATGAGTTTTGACTTTTCTGACATGCCCCTTTCCAATACATACAGTTGTGTTAAACATTAAGCAGGTTATCAAAAAAAAATTAGCAGCTTGCCCTTCTTAGTATTTACAAAGATTAGAAAACTATCACAGTGGATAAGCAAGGGATTGTACATGCTTTGTGTCTCTGCAAAGATTTTACAAATATTTAATTGATATAACAACTTGTGTTAAAGTTTGTAATTTAAATACAGACAGGAGCATGAGACTAGCTGATAAAAAAAATCCATTGCAGCTAATGCAACTGAAGTAAAAAAAGTTCCTCAAGTTCAATGATTGGTAGCAGAGTAGCAATGTTTATATCAATGCTAGCAGAAAACAGGATTTAGCTCCAGTGTTTAATATTGATAGGAGAAGAATAAAATATGGGATTAGTGTAGGATTAATGTGGATGGGTGCTTGACTGTTAGTGCAGTCTTGGTGGACTGAAGAACCTATTTTTGTACTCTATGATCCATGTTAGTACAGCAACTGCTCTGCCCATGACCGCAAGAAACTGCAGAGAGTTGTGGACACAGCTCAGGACATCACAGAAGCTCCTCCATAGACTCTGACTACACTTCTTGCTGCCTCGGTAAAGCAGCCAGCATAATCAAAGACACCACCCACCCTGGACATTCTCTCTTCTCCTCCCCTTCCATCAGGCAGAGGGTACAAAAGCCTGTAAGCACGTACCACCAAGCTTAAGGACAGCTTCTATCCCGCTGTTATAAGACAATCGAGCAGTCCCCTAGTACGATAAAATGAACTCTTGACCTCACAATCTACCTCGTTATGGCCTTACACCTTACTGTCTGCCTGCACTGCACTTTCCCTGTATCTGTAACACTTTATTCTGCATTCTGTTATTGTTTTCTCTTGTACTACCTCAATGCACTGTGTAATGAAATGACCTGTATGGATGGCATGCAAAAGTTTTTCACTGTACTTTGGTACGTGACAATAAACCAATTTACCAATTTAATACATAATATGCAGTAGATGCACTGTGTCTAGACACTCAAAAGATTCATGTAAGACAAGTTACATAGACTTTTGACTTACCTCTTTGACAAGCAAAGTCTCTCAGAATCTCCATATTCCTCACATGCACAAATGAAGCATAACATGTCCGGAGTGGAAATTGAGGAATGGATGATGCATCCTTAGTAATTGTAGCACTGAGCAAACTACAGTCATTTGTAATGTTTTCAGTATAAGGTGTTATCTAGGTCATCTAATACTGGCAGTTCATATACAGTAAACAGCAGGGAACTTGGAAGTGTTGATGTACAGACAGATCTTGAGCTGCAAGCTAATAGCTCCCTGAAGATGACAACACAGGTGGTTAGGGTAGTGAGGAAGGTGTTTAGCTTGCTTGCCTTTATGGGCAGAGGTATTAAGTATAAGAGTTGGGATATCATGTTGCACGTATACAAGACATTGGTTAGGCCACACTTGGAATACTATGTGTAGTTCTGGTCACCACACTATAGTAAGGATATGATAGCACTAGAAAGTATGCAAAAGAGATTCACCAGGATGGTACCTGGAATGGAGGACATTAGTTACTAGGAGCGATTGGATAGGCTGTGAATGTTCTCACTGGAGCACAAAAGGCTGAGGGTAACCTTATAGAAGTTTATAAAATTATGAGGGGCATAGATAGGGTAGATAGTTACAGTCTTTTTCTAAGGGTAGGGGAGTCTAAAACTAGAGGACATGGTTAAAGGTGAGAGGGGAAACATTTAAAGGAGATCTGAGGGGCAAGTGTTTCAAATGGAACTTGGTGAGTATATGGGACAAGCTGCCAGAGGAGGTGGTAGAGGCAGGTAAAAATCACAGCATGGTACAGGTACACAGATAGGAAAGGAATAGAGAGATATGGACCAAATGCTGGAAAATGGGATTAGTGTAGGTAAGTCAGAATGGAAAAGTGCTGTATGACTCTCTGACTCCATGACTCTATGTGGGAAGTGATAGAAACCACAGGGATCCACAGTGTCCATATCTGCAGTAAATGTCTGCAGCTCAAGGAACTTCAGTTCAGAATTGATGAGCTGCAATCCAAGACTCAAACATGGCGATACATCAGGGAGTGGGAAGTTACCTGCACACTCTGTTCCCAGAAGAAGTCACATCCGTTAGAATAAGCACTTCAGAACTGGTCAATGTCGAGGGCCTGACGACGAGTGAAGCGGGTATGGGGATCCAGAAGGTAGCTTTGGAGGTACCACAGCCCTAGCATTTGTCCAATATATGTAAATATTTTCAGCCTTTATGAAAGGGAACAGAGTTTGCAGGAAGGATGAGCAAACTGACCACAACATTGTGTACAGGAGGCTATTCAAGCTGGGGAAATAAAAATGAAGGGAGTAATAATAGAGGAGAGCATAGTTAGGTTGATAGATACACTTATTTGCAGCTGTGGGGCATCAGTACCAAAGGCTCAATAAACAGGTCTCCAATAGCCATGGTGAGTACATACATGCAAAGTGACCAAGATTAGGAATTAACTATTCCAGGTGTTTAACTTTTAGAAGAGGGGAAAAAAAAGGAGGCTGATAGTTCTGAGTATAAAATATGGGATAAGAACCGTAGAGAGGAAGAATCAGCTTGGAAAATCCAGAAGTAGAATCAGCTGGGTGCGCCAAGAGTCAACAAGGGGCAGAACACATTGATGTGAATTGTCTAATGGCCCACACACAGCAATGGCAATGTCAGGCACAGTACAAATCAGGAAACTAGAGGTGCATCAACAAGGATGATAGGATACCCATGGGGAAGTTTAATCAGCAGATAGATTGGGCAAAAATCAAATTCACCGTAATAGTATGGAGGACAAATTAATGGAGTGCCTACAAGAAGGTTTTTGAGATCATTATGCTGAGGAATCAACTAGGGAATGGGTTGTTGTAGATCTTGCATTGTGCAATGAAAAATAGCCTTTAGAAGAGTGATCATAATATGATAGAAAGCGATTTTATTCAATCCAAAAGCATAGTTTCATAGTTAGGCTGAGATGAGGAGGACATCCTTCTCTCAAAAAGTTGTTAACTTTCTCTGTAACTGCAACACTATATTCTACATTCTGTTTTCTTTTTGCTACCTCAATGTAATCACGTATGGCATTATCTGTCTGGTTAGCTCACAAAACAACATGTGACAATAATAAACCAATACCACCACCAATATCGAATTTTCTACCCTGGAGAGCTGTGAAGTGGAGTCATTGAATATATTCAAGGTGGAGACCAACAGACAATTAAGTTACAAGGCACCGAGGGGTACAGTAAAACTCTAATAATCCTCTGTTGGACTGTTTGGAAATCCCAATGATTTGGCTTCTGGCTTACCAGATGATAATTCTGGTGTTCCCTTTAACCCACTGGGGCCCTGGCTCCTGTGCTCATTTAGCACATCCGGAGCCCTGTTCCCGCGCTCCCTATAATACACCAGGGCACCATTCTTGCTCTTTTTTTTAAACTCACTAGGGCTCTGAAGAATATAATGAATTTTATATGATATAATAGATTTTATATGGTAGATTATGGTAGATATAATAGATTTTAAGGGGATAAAATAAATTTTCCAATAAAACTTACCAGATTCACTGGAAAATTTATTATATCACCGTGTAACATCTAAGAAAGTGAATTAAAAGTGCGCTGGAGTACAAATTGGAATAACATCCAATAGTCCAGAAAATAGCAGCTGGTCACCGAGTGTGTCGGATTATCAGAGTTTTACTGTATGGGGACGAGAGTGGGAAAGTTGTGCTAAGTACGTCATCATACTGAATGGCAGAGGAGACTCGAGGAAGTGATTGGCCAACTCCTACTCCTGTTTCTTATGTCTTAAGAGTAAATATGCCCTGGTGAGATCACCCCTGGAATGTTGTGTACAGGTCTGGTTTCCCTACTAAAGGAAGGATTTATTTGCAATTCAGTGAAGGTTCACCAGATTGATTCCCAGTATGAGAGAATTACTCTAAGATTGGTCCTACACTCTCCAGAGTTTAGAAGAATGAGAGGAGAGCTCACTGAAACATTAAAAGAAATGTTAAGGGGCTTCCCATGGTACATGGAGGGATGATGCTTCCCTGGTTGGAGTGTCTAGAACTGGATGTCACAGTCTCAAAAGGGGTCAGCCATTCAGGAATGAATTTTCTTTAATTAGAGGGTAGTGAATCTTTGGAATTATCTGCACAAGGCTCAGTCATTGCATGTATTCAGAACAGAGACCAATAAGATTTTTGAAATTGTGGGAATCAAGGAATATGAGGTTAGTAGATGTTCTTAAGGTAGTAGATCAACCATGCTTTTATTAAATGGTAGAGCAGGTGCATAGGGCCAAATGGCCTGCTCCTCCATTTCTTCTGATCTCTGCATAGCAGATATTCCTGGATCATTTGTAATATCACTTAAAGAACAGTGGAAACCAACTTAGTGGCGTTGTCTAGAATTCCTGTACAGTGGTGGTTAACTCATTGGGAACAACTATACAGTGTGTGGTAGAAGTAAATAAGTCCAATCAGATTTTTGCAATGCCAAGTCAAAGAGATAAAACACAAATTCCAAGAGATGATAATATATTTGTACAAGCCTCTTGGTCTAACGTTTTGATAGCAATTAAAGTTTCTAAACTATAATAAGCCAACACAGCAAAGAGTGTCCCTAGTGAAAGTAATCAATCTTATTTTTCTGACTGCAGTTTTATTGCCCTTACATAAGTAATTTACAGTCATGAAAATTGCTGGTAATTCTTATGTTATCTGTCGCACTGAGAACACCACATCATCAACCACTGTGGTAATTGTTTTATTTTGTTTGTCCACTGAATGCCTTTTATTGCTGCCATTGACTTATGATCTGAACAAAGAGAGTTTGGCACCATACCAAACTTTTAAGTATCATTCTCATTTAGTTAAAAAAGATCAAAAGTTTGAAACTATTTCAAATGGTCTCAAATCATTGTGTTGTTGTCAATGCTCCTCATCTGACTCTTCCTCTGCAAACTCAGGGTAACTGTGAACTTTGTCCCTGTCTCTCATTTAATCTTAACCAAATTTGCTGATGTTTTCACTCTACATTAAACATTTGTATTTTGTGGGTGAATCATTGATTGCATCTTGGTCTACTTCATTAACCTTCAATAAAAATCTTGTTTCTTTCAATGGCATAGTTTATTCTTCAAGGTTTAGCTGAGTCCCTCAAGATGCATTAACAACTATCGATTCCATAACTCCACCACCAGTCTTATCTGTCAACATGCGTGCTGTTATCCAATTACTACTTCCCAATCCAAATGGATTTGGGATAAATGGATTTATGGTGTGGATCAGCCATGACCTGATTGAACAGCTCCTCCTGCTCCTACATTCCAATTTATTTTCTATTTGCGTATTTCAATAAGTAAGTTAGCCCATTCCATAGTGATCTCAATAAAAATTCAAAAATTAAGTTGTAGAAAGTGATTAGAATCATTAGAAATTATTCTACTTGACAAGCTCCTTTTTTTTATTACGTTTAAATAGTTAAGCTGCATCAGCTATGAGAAAGTTCTACTTTGATCGAAATGTTGCATTTCGATTTTATGTTTACATGAAATAAAGACAGTAATGTACAATTGCACAATTCTGTTGGCAATGTTTACTGGTTCGTGGTTCAACAGCCTTTTTTGATAACCTTGTGCGTGGGCCTCTGTATGCTTTCTTTATTAATTAACTGTCAGTCCACATGATGAACTGAAATGTTTCAACAATTTGACATGTTTTAACCGAGCATATGCCATTGTAAGATTCTAGCCAAGGTGAATAAGAAATTTACAAAGACAAAAGAATTTATAACTGAATGACTTCTATTTTCTTCCAACTCTATTTCTTTTTTTTAAAGTTAATGACATATGATCAATGCCATATAATATCTGATACCTCATTCAAGAGACAACTTTTCCTGTTAACCCAGAGAACACTTTGTCAAGCGACTACTGAACCATGATGTAGGAAAACCAAATCTGGTTCTTTCCTCATCAGTTATCATGGAGCAGAAACTTTACAGCAATAAAGAGCAGGAACCACGAATGATGTTTTCCATCCCAGGATACTAAGCTCCTTTTCCAGAAGGAACCCAATTGTTAACCCAGAGTAGATTATAAACCACTGCGATTAAAAAAAAAGTTATCAAAATCATTAATTAAAAACGTTCAGAGAGTTACAAACATCTACCTGTAGAAAGTCAATTTCTAATGAGGTAGAAATCAGATGTAGCTCTAGTTTTGGTGGATTTGGTTTGCACATCACAAGGACAATACACCCTTGAAAGCCGAGACCATATTGTGGTTGTTGTTGGATTTTAACAAAAGAAGATTAAAGTCATGGTCACATGAGCAATCTGTAGTCAAGTTTCAGAATGAATCAATTCTCTTATGCTATATACTGGTCACTTTTTCTCTTCCTCACCAGCACCACCACCCCCCCCCCCCAACCCCCAAGTCCTGATGCAGATCCCAGATCCCAGCATCCACAGTTGCTTGTGTCTCCAATTCTCTTATGCTTCTGGTTTCTCCTGCTGGTAATTTGTGGGAAGGACAACATAAGGACTCACATTGTTTAGATCACTAAGAAGGAGGCCTTGATTAATGCTCCTTCCAAACATAAAGTATTAAGATTAAAGGAGGAACGGTATCCTTCAGTGTTTTTGGCAGGAATGTCAGTAAAATTGGAGTTAGGTTTGGCTGTGTGCTGTAGGTATAGAGCAAAGGGGCAGTTGATAGACCTAGAAGATGTCAAACCAAATGCGAAAGCATAGTTAGGGTGCATGGTGGTTTTTCCAACCTCCTGGATGGCAGCTCAGCAGAGAGGGTATATAGGAACCTGTCAGTAATAAGCCATTCTGAGTGCAGGTATAAAAGGTATATAAAAGTTGCAAAGTGTGAGCAAGTCCAGTGACCTTTGGATTGTGTGCCCACACTTTTATTTTTGAAGAATGAAGTGAAAAGTAGAATATGCGTGAAAGTGACTACTGTCTAATTTTCTCTTTCTATAATACTCCCCTTTTGGTTTTCTTTTGGGAACTCACTATGAGAATGCAGGAGTATGTTAGGAAGGAAATTAAGGGCATTAACCTGGGGATAATTAGATGATTGCACTGCATACAACCACATTATTCCCATGTCAATCCTTCAGAAAAGTTAGATGCACCCAATATGGCCTGGATCCTGTTCAATCCGGTTCGTTACCCAAACTTTTCTCTCTGCTACCCTAAGACTCATGGATCTGAATGTTCTCCAGGCCTCACAGTGGGAGGGGTCCCATGAAACAGAAGACAGGGTGGGAGGAGGTGTAGTCCAGGTAGCTATGGGAGTCTGTAGGTTTACAGTAGACCTCAGTGCTTAGTTTGTCTCCTGAGATGGAGACAGAGGGATCCAGAAACGTGAGAGAAGTGTCAGAGTTGGTGAATTTGAGGGTAGGGTGGAAGTTACCAGCTTCTGCAGGAAGACAGCAAGTCAGGCAGCATCAGTAAAGGGGAATGGACAGTCCATTTTTCAGATGGATAGCCTTCATCTGTATCTGCAATCTCTTGTGTCTTCACTGTAGGGGGGAAGTTGGTGGGAAAGCTAATAAAATTGACGAGATATTTTAAACGTTTTGACAGAGTCTGATAATCAGAGACCTCTAACAACAGAAACAAACTCCTGTAAGTATTAAGAAGTTTCAAAAATAACAAGTAAACTTCAAAACACGGTGAAGTGATAGAAATTGATTGAAAACATTAAGATCAAGTAAGGTAAATGAAGCAAGCCAGCCATTGACCTGCACTCAGCTATTGGGTGCAAGTCGGCGCGGTACATTCGGCCCGTCGGTTCAGAGGGTCTGGGCTCCGCGGGACACAGGAACTTGCAGTTAGCGGTGCATGTTCCTGCAGTTTTAATACCAAAGGAGAGGTTCTCGTGAGATGTACGATCTGGCACTACCTTAAAACAATTAGAACTGTGCGCACCCATAGAAGCAGGTTGCTCCCAATGAAATCTGTACATAAAACACCTTAAGTTCAACATAAATCACTGATTTGTCATTAGCAGGACCTCGGCGGGAGATGTGGTTATACATCTCGACTCACTGAACAGAAACTTAAACCCAACCTTACCGTCAGCGGATTTCCCGTCGGAGATTCCTTGCGGGCGAATATTGAAAGGATAAGCAGCCTTATTCTTGAAATGGATTTTTAAAGTATCTCCTACCTCAGCTCGCAACGTGGGTCCCAGCAGACCTGCAATGACCCCACAAAGTAAAGCGAACAATTATGAAAATGAATCGTGGAAACGTAACTATACTTCGTTCCCGTTTTAACCATAAGAACTATTCGTGGTACGGATACTTCAACTCGATTTTGACATTTGATTTTACATTACAATAGTAGTTACCTCTCCACTCGGGGCCAACCTTTTCTCTGGTGAAATCAGAGTCATGATATTCCTTGTAAACGACTTTTTGAAACGTTTCTGTTTCTGCTAACGAGCTGAAAACAGACCGTTCAGAAAATGCATTAGTTCATCCCCCTAAAGGCCAAATAATTAATGTCATCACAATCAAGAAGACTGACATGATTCTCAGCAGAACCACTAGTTGATCTATTTCGATGTTTACAGGAGACATAAGAAGTTGTGATTTTAATTAGTTAAATGTGGATAGCATTTACAAAAATATGTAATGAGAAAAAAAACTTGAGGGGAACAGAAAGTAAATTCTAACCTCTGCCTTCCACGCTTGGAATAAACCCACTCAATTTCAACAGCAGCTATATGGTGCAGCCTCACTGATGCCAAGCCTCCGTGTATTAGACATGAAATCAGCAGCAAGAGTGAGGAGCAGGGCTTCATGGTCTTCACCCGCCCCTCGCAAACTTCTGTCCTAAAAATCCACGAAGCTGCCCCGTTTTTTCTGGAGCCCGAAGCGCGCCGTGCTCGCCGACCTGGTGAGTTGCACGCTGTAATTTTATCTCCTCCACATCGGCAACAGGACATCAAATAACAAAGCGTGTCATCGTCAACAGGCACACACAGCTGTCACACGCCTCTAGGTAAACACAGGTGCAGCGAGTGACCTCCTGTGGGCTTAGAATTTCCGCTGGGCTTCTCCTGTAGCTTTTCCCGGAACCTTGTTACAACATCAGCCACACAGCCTTGTGAAATAGCACGAACACAGATCGACAGAACCAGCGCGGAAAAATTTAAAGAACTTTTTATCCTCAGGTGTGTCTGTCAGAAGCACGTTTAATAAATGGCTGGTTACATTTTTATTTGGATACTTATTTTAGTTTCGATGAAGCTACAGATTTTAGAGCTTAGATGAAAAACTATAGATTGTTAGCTCTTCAAATGCTGAGCAATCTGCTGCGTGTTTATCAACATTTACTACTTAGTGCTTACCCATGCTTGTTCTGGAATTCACCTGACTCCACATCCCACTACAATCTGGGCCAAACATGGGCAAAATAATTGAATTCGGGAGCCAGGTAAGAATGATTGCCTTGACATAAAGGCGGCATTTGACAAATTAAATGGTGTCAAAGAGCCTGGGTAAAACTGAATTCAATGGAAGTCAAGAGGAAACGTTTCCTTTGGCTGGAAGGAAGAGATTTGATTTGTCCCTCTAGATCCTGAACAGCGTGGTCGATTCTTATAGCGTCTGCAGAGAGAGAAACAGAGTTAATTATTTGGTTCTGAAATGTTAATTCCGTTTTGCTCTCCACTTGTACCATCTGGCTTGTTGAATATTTCCTGCAATTTGTGTTTTTTTTTGCATATTGCCAGCATCAACCGTTATTTTGCCAATGGAATAGAAGTTGATTCCACTTATGACAGAAGCTACTCTATGAGGAACGGCGGTCTTATGCTTGGTGCAGTTTTAAATAATGAGGTGATATCGAAACAGAGGATCTAATAGACGCAGGATTGATGTTGGTAGGATTTTTCATGAGCGGGGAGGGGGGGGGGTGCTCATGGTTTCAGGGTAAGAGATGAGCTATTTAAAATAGAACGAAGGAATTTCTTTTCTCAGAGTTGCGAATCCTCAGAATTCTTCACCTGGGGATCCGTGGGTTCTGAGTCGTTAACTATATCCAGGGCTGACATAGACTTTTAGACTTTATAGGAATTATGAGAACCAGCACAGTGGACTCCACCTGTGTTCACAGTCGACTCCACCTGTGTTCACAGTCTGGCATCTGTTGTATGGTCTTTGTTTCACTTCTATTTTCCTCCCAAACTTTTTGGCCATCCTGTTTTGGTTTTAATTGCCCTAGCCTTATTCCTCACAGGGCTGTACCTAGACTGTAACGCAAATATTTCCACTTTAATGGCTTCTCATTTTACAATTACAGATTTACCTGCCAAACTTTTATTCCAGTTTACATTAGCCAGATCTGTTCTCATCCTGTTGAAACTTGCCCTTCTCCAATGAACTATTTTTACTTTGGCATGGTCTATATCATCTTCCATAACTATTCTAAATCTTGTGATTATGATCATTTTACAGACCCTCCCCAACAATACTTACTCCACTGTGCCTGTCTCATTTATCAGAATCAAATCTAGGAATGTCATTCTCATTGAGAAAGAACCTCCTGCAGAACACATTTCAGAAACTCCTTGCCTTTTTACCCTGTTGTTGATGTCCAAGTCAAGCCGGAATCGTTTTATCTTCCATTACTACTAAGCCATTGCAGAGATGTGCAAAACCAATTTCCCCACAAGTTTGTTACTCAATAAAGGGGTCACAAGTCTAGGGAACTCTCCTCCTCAAAAGGAAAGTGGAAGCAGAACTTAGAAATATTTCTAAGATAGAGATGGATAGATTCTTATAAGTAGGTGAATGGTTACAACAGGTAGATGAGGTTACTGAATGGTGGGGCAGGATGGAAAATTTTTGTGTACATTTTTATATCCTTTCCACTAGGTGAGGACCTAGAAACCAGCTCTAGTAACATAACCATGTTGCAATTGTTTAACTCTAAACAGGTGGGATGTTCTAGAAGGATTAGTGACAGAACTTTTATCTCCAGCACTTAATATTCTCACTCAGAACTGTTTCACCACCACTCCATCCCTTTTCCATCACCACCTTTCCCAAACAACTGGTAATTCAGGCAGATTTAGAACCCATGCCTGCCCTTTAGTTAGCCAGGTCTGATCTTTGGAAATATTATTTCAGAGAATGACTGGAAAGGTATTGGAAGCCAAGTGAAAGAAAAAAAGCAAAACAGTATTCCTCACAGTAAACTGCATGCAAAGGCCCAACAAGTAACAAAGGTGGCTCATGTCAGTGAGATCAGAGGCCCAGTCACCTGAAGATATCTTCATGTGACTATGCATCTCAAGTCTTCTTACACAGCACTTCTTTTAATTTTCAATAACTCCTTTCGCATCTTTAACATATCAAATGCTAAAGAGGTCCTTCAAAAAGTGTTTAAGCACAAGGAATGTAAGCAAGCCTCAAAAGGAGTTATTGGGACAGATGTTCGGAAGCCATTGGTTATTCTGAAAACAGCGCAAGTCTACAAGCAGAAGGTGACAGTTGAATGGTGCAATGTGGAATATGGGCAGCAGATGAGCTTAAGAGTAAAAGGTGTGAAAAATAGGAGGCTAGGTAGGACTGGATTGGAAGACCTAAAGCCAGAGAATTAAAAAGGAAACCATGAATGCAGATTTCAGTAGCTGATGAGTTAAGGCAGAGAGATAGTCAAACAAGTTGCTTTGGAGCTTGATGTGGGCATCTTAGCGATGCCATGGATATGCAGAGGGAAGCTCATCATAGGATCAAATAAGGCATCGGCTTTACTATAAGTTAAATTTCAGATAATTATTAGAATGTGATTTTAGTCTTTCACCCAGTACTGAAGGTCAGATGAGCAGACGGGCAATTAAGCCATGAAAGGATTGAGACGTGGAGGTGGGGTAATAAGAGTTAGGTGTTATCAGTGTACAAGTGTAAACTGACATGTTTTTGGGAGGGTCCCAGTGAAGGATCTTGAAATGAAACGTAAAATGTCCATTTCCCTCCATAGATGCTGCCTGACCTGCTGAGTTCCTCCAGCATTTTGTGTGTTGCTTCAGATTTCCAGCATCTGCAGTCTCCTATACCCACAATTTTGGACAACATTACTTGATGGGCAACATGTAAATGACAAATAGAGGGCTAGTTGGGGAATGGGAGTCTGGGGTTGGGGAGTAAAACAGGAAATCAAGACAAAACATTAAAACCAATTATAATTATCTGTAATCTAAGAACTCTAGAAAAGTTGGGCATTGATAAAAGATCAATATTGGCAAGAGAGGTTGGCAAATAGGCAGTAGTTTACAAGAAAAAAAGTAGTCAATTATCATTTTCTGAAGGGATGATGACAGCAGATTTGAAGGAGAGAGAGTGAAACCATACCCAAGGTCAGTTACTGTACCAGGTAGGGAATTGGGCAGTTAAGTTTAGTGGGAATCAGGATGGAGGAAGTGGTTTTGCAGACATGAGCAGCTCAGGGAGAGCATTAGTATAGGAGAGATTAGGAAAAAATGGTTAGTTTTAGATTCAAGTATTCATATTTAGTACTTGCATTTTTAAAAAAAAAGACATTTCCTTTCCCATTTTTAAATATATAGATGTTTACCACATTGTAGCCTGTTACAATTTCAATAATACATAACAGCAATAGATCACTTGGTTGATGTCAGGCATACATTTGAAATTTATGAAATTATTTCAAAATGGAGAGTTTTGTCAGATTGGTTATCAACAAGAGCACAGAACGCTGGTGTTAAGAATTATAAATATAACAATGGCACAGTGAGAGTTCTTTTCCTGAAATTAATGGCAATTTTTTTTTGCAGGAAAGGAAACATTGCACTGTCATTACATAATAACTTAATGCTTCATGCATTACCAGCAAATTCTTATTGGGTACTGAGGAAGAATATTGTGATATTAGGATTGTGGAAGATACTCAGCGTACAAGTGTAACACCAGCGAAAGCCAGAGCAAGTTGTTTGGGCTTGACTTGCATCAAATTTACTATTTTTCAATCTTCAAAGTTATCAGGCCATTGTGCTGAGTAACACATTTATCATCCACCTCCAGATTCATATTTTAAAAATCTAGTTTGCCTTGCTTGTGTAATGCTAATTCATTCACTATTTTACCTCCCCCCCCCCAGTTGTAGCAAAAACGAACTGATTCTTCCCCCCCCACCCACAGAAGATAAAACATTAAAAACTTTGTCATATTTTTATTTGTATTCTGCAAATATAAACAAGTTTAATTGAGGTAAACATCTTATTGTCAAAAAGCAATGGAAACATGAATTACAGAGTCTGTATTTGATAAGTAGCTTACTCAAAAGTAGAACAGGGGAGCACAAAATGTAGGTTTCATGGAAAAAAAAATGTCTTTATATTGACCAGTTCTCAGCAATCTCATTACAGAACTTCTGTGAAAGGGAACTGAATTTGAACAAGCAATGGTCAGAATTAGGTTGAGTAAACTGTTAGCTATGATTGAAAGGCAGCAGCACTTTGCCAACCCAGAATTCATTCTGAGAATGTTTTGATTATGTAAACTTTGAGTTACATGGTGAAGTGCCTTGTATAATCATATTCAATGGTTGGAATGACTGCTTGAACAAATTTCAAAAAAATAAGAAGGTACCTGAAAAAAATAAGTTAAGGAAACATATCTAACAACCAATACAAATAATAATTGCACAACTGCTTTTGTTTTTTTTAAACAACTAAAATACTTAAACATTAAGACTTAATATTTCTTTGAACTCAGCAAAATTTTCAAATATCTGAAAAAGGTTAATAGCTTTTACTTGGTGGCTACTTCAAACTTTCTCAGCCCTTGGCACAGATAGGATTGAAAACAGGCAAAACAAAATTTAGGTTAAAAGGGAACTATA
This sequence comes from Pristis pectinata, assembly GCF_009764475.1. Classification (NCBI taxonomy): domain Eukaryota; kingdom Metazoa; phylum Chordata; class Chondrichthyes; order Rhinopristiformes; family Pristidae; genus Pristis; species Pristis pectinata. Next base: position 89,399,382 of record NC_067408.1, on the reverse strand, counting down.
CATTGCCAGATAACCCTAAATGTTAAAATATTCTCACGCATCTCTAATGGCTTTGCTGTCATCCCGCTGAAAGATTTAAAATATTGGGATGCAATGATGGAGTAGACATTTTTAGAGTACAGGTCCTCCCCTGGTTATGAACATCCAACACATGTATAGCTCATACATATGGGTGAGAGACCAGGAGATCGGCAGGATAGATTTACCAGCTGCTGTGGGGCTGCAGGCACCTTCTGCCGTTATAGAATATATAGAAAGTAGATGCTATACTTTTTTTAATTCATAGTCTGCTGTGTTTAAGATGGCTGCTGATCTCCTTAAGATGGCCGCTGGGTCTCCTTCTCCAACCCGAGCACGGGAAACTCTTAGTGCGGGAAACATACAGCTCATTAAAGAAATAGTTAGCCTATTCCTAGGGAGACACTTTTGATTTAGTGTAGCTCATTAAACAGATGGTTAGCCCATTCCTAGAAAGACACTTGATCTATTGTGTAGCTAATGGTCATTATAGCTAGTGCGACTAATGATTTTGTAGCAGTTCTGTAGCTGATAGTTTTTATAACTGATAAGCCAGGTGCCAGTAAGTCTCAGAACTCATAGGTTATAGGGGCATATTGTGATGTTTTATAACTGTTAGCCTTGTAGTTAATAAGCCTAGTATTGTTTTATAACTGATAGTTCTGTAGCCTAGTGCCAGTACTCCCAATGCCCATAAATAATTGGGGCACCCTGTGACTGAGTCAGGAAGTGACTGTGGTGAAAGACAAATGGTTGTGAGCCAGGAGACAACTGTGAAAGGAGGAAAATGGTGAAGGATGAAACTGTGAAGATGAGAGAACATGATGGATTGTAACAATGTAATTGAGCTATGAAAAAAGGTATAAAACAAAGGCCCGCGAGCTTTGCTAGGGGGCAGTCAGAGAAAGCAGTAGTCAGAGGGTGACTGGTAACTGATTGGCTGTCAAAACTTATTTGCAAATAAAGGTTTAACTTCTTGACGAATCCTCTGCTTCTCCTGGTCATCTATTTATTGCGGGTAACCACGACACCGTGTGGTAACTCAGTTTGTGGAAATATCTGTATGGTTGAACTAAATGCCCTGGTTTTAAACCACCACCAACCCCCCCCACATGCGCACACACACCAACAATCTTATTTTAGCTCAATTGGCACATCCTCAGGAATCCCATTGGCCAAAGCCAACAGCTTTTCTCTTGCTGGAGGAGCTGACACACAACAAGGCAGAAGGAGTCAGAAGAGTTGTCCAGAATGTACACATTTTGTCCCTGTCGCAGGAGGCCATCATGGACAATATAGGTTGGGGGCATGGAACATTAAGATGTCAAAATCCCATGGTGCTTTTATTCCAACTCTGTACTGTTTCTTACACAATGAATGATAAACAAGCTTTTGCACTCATTAGTCCGTCACTGCTTACCCTTGATCCACTCAGATCCTGAAACTAAGCATCCCTCAACAATTACAACAAATAACATACGGATTGTCATTCTGCACAAGTGTGCAGGATCAGGGCGGGTTAATAAGACACGCCAAGCAGCATACCACTGGTGGAGCTAGGAAAGCAGACCTTGCAAAAACATTCTGTGAAAATGTACAAAAAGCAAAAAACTTCAGATACTGGAAGACTGAAATAAAAACGGAAAGTGGAGGGGACACTCAGCAGGTCAGGTAGCATCTGAGGAGAAAAACAGTTAATGTTTCACAAGAACTGGAAAAGTGAGAAAACAAGTGTGTTTTAAGAGAAAGGGGAAGAGTGAGAAGAATAACAGGAATATCTGTGATAGGGAAATCAAGAGAATCCAGGTGAAGTAAGTGCTCTTGGTGCCATCTTAGAGAGTGGTGAAGGCTTATTATTCACAGCCTGTGTCCAGAGAAGATGCATATGGAGGGAGATGACAGGACAGAAGAGAAAGCACAATAGAATGCAAGATGCACAGCACTATAGCTGCTGGTAATCTGAAATAAAACACTGGTCAAGCAGGTCTGTCTGCTGAGCAGAGAGGAAAAAAGGTTGATGTCATACCAAAACTGGCTAGCTCTAATACAAACAGGAAAGGCTGGTACTCCAAAACTGCTGAATGTAGTAGTGCAATCTCCAGATAGAACACTGGAATTAGTGGATACTATTTCAGATTTCCAGCAACTGCTATGATTTACATCTCAGCTGCAGCATTTTTTTTAAATCTTTCTCCTCATTCATCTCACTTCATTTACAGATCTTTTGAAAAGCACCAACAATATTTGTCATCTAGATTCTCCTGGTCTTCACACTAATCATAGACATTCCCTTTGTTCTTTCCAGAAAGAATCTGAAGCATTAACTGCTTCTCTCTCCATAGGTGCAGTCTGACCTGCTGAATACCTCCAGCAGTTACCATTTTTAATTAGTTAGCTATGCCACCTTAATTACAAGCATCCAGTTTATGGCAGAGAACACCATGGAGTCCAATTCTGGATTCCAAGAGACAGCAGACAACTTTGGACAATGGAATAGATTGAAAGAGAAGACATTTCTGTAATGTTGTTCTCAGAGCAAGTGATTAATAATCAAATCAAGCTTTGTAATGCCATCATTTTCCCCCACAACCATTAGACTGCTACAAACATACTTATCCTGCTCCTACCCACCTCAACTGATATTCTACAATATAAATTACCTATATTCAGAGTCAAAACTATCTTTCATAGGTCATAATTTTAAGCTAACTTGGGCATGTTTTTCACCTGCAGCAATTTTTCAAGTCCCATGTAAAACAGATTATTTAAGGCTAGCTGAGGTTACCACACAATCCCCATGGCTTCTGTTTTCTGCACAAATGAAGCTCAGATTAGGGGGTTAATTCAACAAGCTAGAATCAGATATTTTAAAGGCCCTTCAAAACAATTAGAGAAGTTGATACTTGAAAAGTCATTTGGAAACTGCTAAAAACACTGGATGCATGCAAGTAACTAAGAAACTGAACCAAAATCTTAAATCAATTTTCAAGGATACATGTGTACACCAAGTTCACCTCCACCTTCTGCAACTGTTTCAATGATTTTTTTCATTACTTCTGCGTGTCTGTAACGAAAGAAATAGGTTGCCCTTAAATTGCTTCTTACAAATATACAGTGCTGACCAAAGAGTACATCACTCAGAACTAATCAGATTAAATTAACATTCAGTTATGTAGAAGTAGATAATATTAAACAGAAACCTGCTGTAAGATGTATAAGAACATACAGTGGCATGCAAAAGTTTGGGCACCCCTGGTCAAAATTTCTGTTACTGTGAATAACTCAGCGAGTAAAAGGTGATCTGATTTCCAAAAGGCATAAAGTTAAAGATGACACATTTCTTTAATATCTTAAGATTACCTTTTTTATTTCCATCTTTTACAGTTTCAAAATAACAAAAGGAAAAGGGCCTGAAGCAAAAGTTTGGGCACCCTGCATGTTCAGTACTTAGTAACACCCCTTTGGCAAGTATCACGGCTTGTAAACACTTTCTGTAGCCAGCTAAGAGTCTTTCAATTCTTGTATGGGGGATTTTTGCCCATTCTTCCTTGCAAAAGGCTTCTAGTTCTGAGAGATTCTTGGGCTGTCTTGCATGCACTGCTCTTTTGAGGTCTATCCACAGATTTTTGATGATGTTTAGGTCGGGGGGGGGGGGGGGGGGGTGGAGACTGAGGGCCATGGCAAAAACCTTCAGTTTGTGCCTCTTGAGGTAGTCCATTGTGGATTTTGAGGTGTGTTTAGGATTATACTGTTCTAGAAGCCATCCTCTTTTCATCTTCAGCATGCTTTTTTTTCCATGGACGGGTGATGTTTGCTTCCAGAATTTGCTGGTATTTAATTGAATTCATTCTTCCCTCTACCAGTGAAATGTTCCCCATGCCACTGGCTGCAACACAAGCCCAAAGCATGATCGATCCACCCCCGTGCTTAACAGTTGGAGAGGAGTTCTTTTCATGAAATTCTGTACCCTTTTTTCTCCAAACATACCTTTGCTCATTGCGGCCAAAAAGTTCTTTCATCAGTCCACAGGACATGTTTCCAAAATGCATCAGGATTGTTTAGGTGTTCCTTTACAAACTTCTGACGCTGAATTTTGTGGTGAGGATGCAGGAAAGTTTGGAGAAAAAAGGGTACAGAATTTCATGAAAAGAACACTCCTCCAACTGTTAAGCACAGGGGTGGATCGATCATGCTTTGGGCCTATGTTGCAGCCAGTGGCACGGGGAACATTTCACTGGTAGAGGGAAGAATGAATTCAATTAAATACTAGCAAATTCTGGAAGCAAACATCACACTGTCTGTAAAAAAGCTGAAGATGAAAAGAGGATGGCTTCTACAACAAGATAACGATCCTAAACACCTCAAAATCCACAATGGACTACCTCAAGAGGCACAAGCTGAAGGTTCTGCCATGGCCCTCAGTCCCCCCCCCCCACCACCCCGACCTAAACATCATCGAAAATCTGTGGATAGACTTTAAAAGAGCAGTGCATGCAAGACAGCCCAAGAATCTCACAGAACTAGAAGCCTTTTGCAAGGAAGAATGGGTGAAAATCCCCCAAACAAGAACTGAAAGATTCTTAGCTGGCTACGGAAAGTGTTTACAAGCTGTGATACTTGCCAAAGGGGGTGTTATTAAGTACTGACCATGCAGTGTGCCCAAACTTTTGCTTCAGGCCCTTTTCCTTTGTTATTTTGAAACTGTAAAAGATGGAAATAAAAAAGTAATCTTGCTTAAAATATTAAAATGTGTCATCTTTAACTTTATGCCTTTTGGAAATCAGGTCATCTTTTACTCGCTGAGCTATTCACTGTAACAGAAATTTTGACCAGGGGTGCCCAAACTTTTGCATGCCACTGTATGTCAGAATATATATGGAAGGGACAGAAAGTCCAAGATAATGGTTGGGGATGGAAACATTGATGAGTAAAACAGGCTCTATAGGCACTATTAGGTATAAAGATGAATTCTGACATGATCAAGAGCAAAAAGAACAATTTTAACTGCACTATGTAATGAATTGACTTGTAAGATCGGTTTGTAAGACAAGTTTTTCACTGTACCTCAGTACAAGTGACAATAATAAACCAATACCAAGAAAGCCAGGATCCAACAGAAAAAATCTTAGGCTCTTGAGCCAGAATGAGGTAAATTCTGGACCCCCAGGAAATTTTTCTGGGATCAACTGTGGGATTGCTTAGCTCTATCCATTGATTGTTTTTGCTATTTATCACACATCAAGTCTAATGTTGCAGCTTCAGCAGATTGGCATCTTATTTTTAGTGAGGGTGCTGGAGCTTATTTCTGGATCTCTCAATAACATAGGGTTAGCCTCTTGTCTTGAAAGTAATGGGAGAGGGTAGGAGGTTGTAGTGGAATACAACAGTTGCTGCTGATGCCATGCAATGTGTCATAGAGACACACTTTTCAGCTGTCAATCTACTGCAACCAGTACAATGGCCATACCACACAACGTGATGGAGAGTATCCTTGGGCTGAAGATGAGATTTTTTTCTTTACAAGGATAGATGGTAGTCACTCCTACCACTACTGTCACTGGCTGTTTCATCTGCAATGGGTTCATTGGTGAGGTGGTTGTTAAATTGGTTTATCACAAGTGTTGGTTCACTGACCACCTGCTGCACACCCAATCTGGCTGTGCAGAGCTCAAAAAAGCAAATGACAAACAGGCAGGAGAATCCATAAATGTAAGCATTTACAAAATATTAGGATAGAATTTCCCATTAGCAGTGAGCTACTTCTGCTCTCCACTGGCCTACTCACTTTCATGGATCCCTTGGTGCAAAGTGCAAGCCTGATCCTTAATGGCATGGCCTGCAAGCCAGAATATTGCTCACAAAATGTCATCTTGTGGGAATGAGAAAGTGAGCCCCACCCACAAAGCAGCTGTCAGGGTTTTACAGCTGGGTAAACTGTGCTCCCTAGATTTGTTGTCAAACAGTTCAAAATATGAATATTCCTGAATGCCTCTAACTGCTTAAAAACTTTAAAATAAAACCATTTAAAGTTTTAATAATTTGTATATACGAATTGTAACATTTAAAGACAAAGACAGTTAAAATATTTAATTAAAAACAATTCAAATGATGCAGATTACCTGTATCCTTGCCCTCAAATAATATTCCACAGTAATTTGCTAGTATCTTAACTTTGCTTCATACTTAAGAAATCTCAGTTGTAAATAAGCCACTTGATAAATAGATATTCAGATTTCTGTGAACATATATTTGAAACAACTTCCAGAAGGAGCTTTAGATGTTACGTCCCATTGAAAATTGATAAGACAATTTAGCTCAAATGTTTCTTCACTTTGTCCATTTAGTTACTAGCTGATTTAAATTAGCTGTACTTAAATTTTAAACAAACTTCTGCAATCATTAATTCTTAACTTAGTTTCTTTAAATTATGTACCTGCATGGATGAACAGAGCACATTGAAGGTGGTGGTAAGTGAGGATGATTTTCAATTGTCACTGTTTTTTTGACATGGTCCTGGCTAATGTCCTCATACATCGCTTCAACAGTCAGCGGGAGTCGTTGCTGGAAATAAAAGATGCCAGAGTAAAGGAATTACTAAAAACTAAGATTTTATGTAACTTTAAAAACAATCTTCTTTTATTAGAACATGAACATCACATTGAAAGGAACAAATTTGGTGTATTCTTCATTTCAGTTACATCTCTATAATAAAAACCAATAATCAAGAAAATAAGGCCCAGAGATGAGGGTAAGAATCCAACATAAAATCAAATGAAAGCAAATTTATTTACCTCATCATAACCAAATAACCAAAGTCTTGGTGTCTGGTAATATTTGTCATATGTTATGTATAGATCATAGGTTCTAGTTTGAAGAATTCCATCTTCTCCAGCAGAATCTGCTTTAGGCTTATTCACTTCTGCAACCTTACTGGTATCCAAGGTTGCCTAGGGCAAAACAGTTTAAAAAGAAATAGTGCTTCAACCAACCATCAGAAAAATTCTGTTTTATTTTTATTGCAGCATTTAAACAAAATCTACTTTTCTCTTGACCTTTACAGTCATGAGTAATCTCCACACCTAGAAGTCTCTCCTGCCAGGAAATAAGTCAGATCATCTTTACTCAGATTTCCTTTGCATGAGGAATATTCCTTAACACTAGAAATTACTGCCTAGAAACCCAAACTATCTAATCTCTCTCGATAGGACAACTCTTTCCTCTCTATATACAGACTATATACAGTTCATTTTATGGAAATCTCAGCCTTCTCAAAAATACTGTTTTAAACAAACATAACCAACGTCTTTTGCTGTGATTCCAGTCTCATGACCAACGTCTTTTGCTGAAAACCAGTCTCATAACTAAGTGATGGAAAAATACAACCTTCAACTTCTTATTTGATGGTTTATAAGTTGGTGATAACGTAGATGAATCGAGTGAGCACACTTGTCCAAATTTCACACTAGAGTATCCTCTTATGGTACATAACTTAAGTGGCTTGAGAAGGATAGGAGGAAGGCATCTGGAGACTGAAGCAATTAGTTACGGTTGTACATCATTTCAATACTTTTACAGTACGCTTCTGAATGCCTGTTCACCTGCAGCCTATGTAGCGAGTACAGGATACCATCATGTATGCAGTCTACTTTCCCACCTTCCATACTCGTTTTTTCCCCCCCAAAAAAATACAAAGTTACAAGAGGCCTCAAAAGAGAAAACCTATTGTTCCAACATCACGGATGCAACAAAAACAATATGAAAAACATTAAGAAAACATATGGAAGTAAAATCTAAACAGTATAAAACACAGCTTCATAAGGTTATGTATTTTCCTGTGGAACCTTTATATGCCCTTTCATAAGCAGGAAAGTTTAGCTGCCCTAACTCTCATTTTACAAGGCAAAGCAGTTGACTACAATACTACTGAAAAACAGCCAATTTGATGTCAATTTATTGGAAACCGGTATGTTAAAGGCAGGAGCTAAATGAACCTAAAAACTAATCTGAAGATACACCAGGCATTAATTAGAAGTAGTCTGGGATAATGGATTTCTGTGTTTCTGATCACTCGTGTTCATTAATTGTAAGTCATTTAAAAATCTATCACATTTGCCAAGCTATATATTTAAGTATTTATAAGAAAATTAAAATGTCAGTAAATCAACAAAAAGCCAAAGAACAAAAAAAAACCTTTACGTTTCTGCACTGGACTGCATTTTCTGAAGGCCTGCCAGCATTTACAGGCTTTTCTCATGAGAATACAAGCAAACAGGTACTCTTGCTCCTCACAGCCCTCTACATATCTCAGCATCCCAGCAGAACCTCCCAGCCCTTCAATCTGCAAATAGCCCTCGCTACTGTGATTATGGCTGGGCTCACGTGTTGCCACACTGACAACAGGAACTGTTCAGCAGCTATGCTTTACGTGGCTTCGGACACCTTCGAGATTGTAGCAAAGTTCACCCTTTGATTGATATTGTTTCTATTTTTAAATATCAATTTTTATTAGCAGCTGGTTTGTGCTCTCAGTGGTCTAGACAAAGAAGGCAGCCCTGGTGACAGCTACTTCTTTGCCACTACACCAACAACCTAGCCTAAGTAAGGACAACAAATAAAGTTTTAACTGATAGCATTGTTGATTGTTTGAACATTTATGCAAGACTAACCTATGCATCTAAACGGAGCTAAAATTTAAAAATTATAATTACTATTCTGACATTTATCAGTAGAAATTTTAAGTCTGGTAGAGCTGTTGGAAAGGGGGGAAGCAAAAAGGAACATACAGCATTATTGGAGTGTCAGCACCCTGCCAATGGAACAGCTGGGGCTCAAAGCCAGCAAGCCCAAGGGCAGCGACTTGATAACTGACAAGGTCATTTAAGAGGCAAAGGCAACCACGTGATCAGAAAGGCCCTGCTCTGCACATGGCCTCACCAATCAGAAACCTGTGCTCAGCAACATGTTGAAAAAACCAGTGTACCCCCAAAAGCATGCCCTGACAAGCTCAGGTTACAGAGTACTGGTTATCAGAATTGATAGTATGGCAAGAAACATTCTTCCAAGACAATATCCTCAAACAAATGTGATATTTGTTAGGTCTTTTAAGATAACAGAGGCATTAGAATCTGTCAGATTGTTTATTAGAGCTATACATAACTATTGAGGACTGAGGGCACGAGAAAACAATATACAAAAGCAAAAATCTGTAAAAATTGAGCAAACAGTTAAGATTTTATTTTGTATTGGCAACTTAAATTGATGATTACAAGTATTAAAAGGCAGTAAGTTTAACTGGGACTGGTGATATTGGCCATTGCAATCCTCGCTTTGTGGATCAGAAAAAAAAACAATCCCAGCTTTTTCTTAAACTAATTACATCATTCAGTACATATTTACCAATATTGACTATGCTATTAACTGAATTTATGATACCATAGTTGAGCAAGGGAGGAAGTTAAGAACAATAGTTTAACTGGATTTTCATGCTGTACTCTATTAATTGGAAAAAGTATTTTAGGTTGGAATCTGCTGGCAAATGGCTATAATTCCAGACCTCAAGCATCAGGAAGTTCAGCATCCTGCAGAAAACACAGGTTTGAATCATGCTGGCCCAACTTTGTCCCATTGACAATTTCATGGCTGAACTTTGTCACTGGACTCCTCACACTTGAACATGAAGCAACTCCCTGGCAGCTGTACTCAAGCATCTGCCCCATGAATGTGGATGAACACCAAAGCCATTTATTTAACTAAACAGGAGTAGCTGCAAGAAAGTGTATGGTGATTTACATGTTTTTAATTAATTGCATCTGACAATGCTTCAATTCGGTAAAAACCACAGGCATATTCGAAAGTATTCAAACACCAGATTTCAGTCAGCAATATCTAGTGGTGCCATTTTACCAGCTGTCAGTTTGTTTCAGCCACTTCATAGCAGAAGCTTGTTCTGGCCTACCCTCACCACCAGCCCAGGTCATGACATTAACATGATCAAGGCAGATTTGGACAGCAAATTCATGGGGGATCTAATAAAGGCAGCCCATAGTTGGTATATGGCAGCGGCATCCAGCGAGCTTACCGCTGGCAGCAAGTTTGGGCCATATTCTGGATGTTGCCGACTATTAACTGAAGTATAAAATTTGTTTTAATACGTACACTGTAAAATATAGCAGAATGTGTAAAATATGGTTTCAAACTAACAAAGCAGACTATTTAATACTATAATCAGCATTTGTGAAAAGACTTAATGTGTCCTTCAGCTTCAGAGTAAAAAAGCATTAGTTTTTTTTAGTTAATACAGGGTATTCTGTGGATGCTAAATTCAAGTTGCATTGGGGACAAAGTAGCAGTGGAGAACTTCTTGTCTTTGTGCCTACCATATTAGAAACAGCATCAAGGTGAACAGGTGGCAGGGATACTTAAGGCAATCCACACAATTTACTTCCCCATCATCTGCTGCTTACTTGTCTTTTCTTTGATGTGCTCTATCAAATTGACCCATTATGCTTTGGTACTGTTTAGAAAATCTTTAAGATGTTTTAAGATTTTTCTATTAAACACTCAAGGTAAACTAATACATTTTATACATTAAACAGAAAATTATTGACACGAACAAATCAAAAAATACATAGTTTTCTAATCTAGCAGTTTGCAACTTACATCATCTGCTTCTTCTAACAACCCACTTTCTTCATAGGCTGCAAGATAGGAAATATTTAAAAACTAAATATATAATCACATTAATACATTGCCAAGTTGTTACGTGTAGTAGCTTTGTTTACAAAATGCCATTAGATTTTGAAATGCAATAACGAGAGGTACGTCCTAACCTATCTCCAATATTCAACAACATAGTGTAATTCCAAATATTTTAAATCTGTTGATTCACTTATGGAATAAAATTGACTGTCATTGATTCCTCAAGGTGTTAAGCAATGCACAAACTATAGATTGTAAATAGCCAGTCCGTTTCTTTCTGCACTTAGATTATGCAAGGCAACAAGGAGAAGCAAAACTGAAATGGCGACATAGGGATGAAGAATAGAATTCAATGATGATAATCAGTCCAGTCAAGTGCCACCCATACATTTGATGGATAAAAGTCAACAGTGTTTTTAAAAATAAAATTCAGCTAAATGTGGATGCCTTTAGATCTTTCAGGTAGTGGAACGTGGCTGTTACATTCAGGACCCTACATTAACGACCTAGAATACAAGGTCAAATCCTTTAATTTGGATAGTTAAATAAATCTGGAATAAAAATCTAGTATCAGTCCATAAAAACTTCTATATTGTCAAAACAAAATATCTGATTTGCTAATGTCCTTTAGTGTGAGAAATCTGCCATTATTACTCCATTTGACCTATATGTGACTCCAGACTCTCAGCAATCTGGTTGACTCTGAACTGAACTCAGAAATAGCTAACAAGTCACTCAGGGCCAACATCCTAGCAGGAACTTTGCTGGTGCTGTTGGGGAATGCTTAAACTGAGTTAGCAGGGGAATAGGGTTCAGAGTAGATGTTCAGATGGGGAGGTACAGTCACTAGAGAAAAAGTTAGTAAATCCAGCAGGCAGAGCAGGCAGGTAAATGTACACAAGAGAAATACAAAGCTAAATTGCATCTAGTTTAATGCAAGGAGTCTAACCAGTATCGTAGATGAACTTAAAGCTGTAATTAGCACGTGGATCTAATTTTGTTGTCATCACTGAGACGTGGTTGAAAGACAGACAGAACTGGTAATTCCATATCTTGGTGCAAAGAATTTTCAGGTGAGGTGGAGGGGGATATGAAGGAGGCAGCATTGCACCATTAGTCAAGGAATGTACACCTTCACTATTGAAAGAAGATATCCTAGAAGGTTCCTCAAAGGCAGACATTTGGATAGAAATCAGGAACAAAAAGGGTCTCATCATTTTGCCTGGGGTGTATTATCGATCTCCTAACAAATCATCAGGTGATAGAGGAACAGGTATGTATGGAAACAGCAGAGAGATGCAACAAAAATAGGGTTTAGTACCAGGGACTTCTGTTTCCCAAATACTAACTGGGATTGCATTAGCAAAAAAAAAGGCGACAGTATTCGAGGTGTGTCCAAGAGAGCTTTGACACAGTATGTAGACAGACCAACATGGGAGGGAGCATTACTGATTTACCTTGGGGAATGTAGCCAGTCAAGTGGAGGGAGTGTCAGTGGGGGGGCATTTTGGACCAAGTGACCATTACACCATATATTTCAAAGTGGTTATGGAAAAAGAGATGGACTAGGAATAAAGGTCTTAAAATGGGAAAAGAGATTTTATAAAAATAAGACAGACTAGGAGCATCTACTTGCAAGCACATCTACAACTGCAGTGGGAAAGCATCTAAAGGAGAAAGTGTTCTGGGCCAACATGTTCCCGTAAGGGTGAAAGCAAAAGGGATTAAAAAGTACAGGGAACTCTGGATGTCAAAGGATATCTGGGGTTGGATAAAGAGACAAAAAAAGGAATCATTTAGGGGGTATAGAAAACTAAAGATAGGGGAGGACCATCAAGAGTATAAATTGCAGGGAGGCACTTAAAAATGAAATTAGGAAGGCAAGAAGGGGTCACAAAATATCAATGGCAGACAGGATTAAGGTTACCTTAAGGGCAAAATAACCAGGGAAAGTAGTGCAGAAGCAATCTGTGGGTGGAGCTAGAAGGTATAGGTCCGAAAGGAATGCTTTTCATCGGTATTCACAAAGGAAATGGATTTTGTAGTTGGAGGATTTAGCAAATGGGAAGGTGAAAGTCTAGTGCAAGCTTCCACAGAGGAGGTACTTGGTGCATTAGTAGTCTTAAAGTTGGACATATCCACAGGGCCAGATTAAATTTATCCCAAGTGGCTATGGGAGGCAAGGGAACAGATTGCTGGGGCACTAGTTAAGACTTTTAAATCTTCACTGGCCACAAGCAAGGTACCAGACAACTGGAAGATGGCAAATGTGGTCCCCCTTTTCAAAAAGAGCAGCAGGGAAAAGCCTGGTAATGACAGATCTGAGCCCAACATCAGTAGGGAAGTAACTGGAAAAAAGATGAGGGGCAGGATTAATGATCATTTGGAAAGGGATTAATGGAGATATCCAACTTGTGTAGGGCCGATCCTGTCTGACCAATCTGACTGAATTTTTTTTGTTGGTAATAAACTGTAGGAAAGAAGCAATAGCGCTGGAGAAAGTGCAGAAAAGTTTACCAAGATGTTGCCAGGAAAGAAGCACTTCAATTAAGAGGAGAAACTGGGTAGGCTACGTCAATTTTCCCCCAGAGTGGAGAAGGTTGAGGGGACGTGAAGCATGGAACAGTACAGCATAGGAACAGGCCCTTCAGCCCACTGTGTCTGTGCTGACCATGACGCCAAATTAAACTAATCCTATTTGCCTGCACTTGGTCCATATCCCTCCATCCCCTGCCTGTTTATAGGTCTAAATGCCTCTACAATGTCACTATTGTATCCGCTTCAACCACCTCTCCAGCAGAGATGATTCAGGTATATAAAAGGGGCATAGATAGGATAGCCTACAGGAAACTTTCTACCAGAGGTGGATAAAACTTGAGGACATAGATGTAGGGCAAGGGGGAAAAGACTTAGAGGAGATCTAAGGGGTATCTTTTTCACCAAGAGTGACCAGTACCTGGAATACACTGCCTGAGAAAGAGTGATGGAAGCAGAGTTGCTGACAGCAGTTAAGAAACATCTACATGAGCACTTGAATCACCAAGGCGTAGAAGGCGATGGGCTAAGTACTGGAAGATGGGATTAATACAGATGTGTGCCCACTGGGCAGTGTGGAAGTGGTGGGACGAATGGCCCATTTCCATGTTGTATGACTCCAAAAGGCCCAAGACTTAACTCCATACCTACCCAGTTAAATGAACATAGTTGTGAACCTACCACATAATTTGGATTCTCATGATTGTTTTTAAGAACTCTTAGCATCTCACAGTTGACTCCTAGATGCAGCTATGCACTTATGGAATATGAGATTGATAGCTGTTTATATGGACTTCCACAAGGCATCTGGTAAAGTTCCAAAAACAACTTAATGAAAATTGAAGCTTACAAATTAATGTCCAAATTTGATTTGGCAGTGGAAGGAAGAAGAGATAATGGGTCTGTACTCCAAAAAGGAAGTAATTAGTGGTATTCTATGAGGTGGCATCTTTAGTATTCATTATATTTATTAATGACAGCTTGTTAACTTAGTATAATTCTATTCCTTCAAGTCTGACAATAAATATTCATGGTAGAGAACATAAATAAGAAAAAACCGAGAGTGGGTAAAAATGTGCTAAGTGAATTTGAGTGTATTTGTAGTTAACCTTCCATGTCAGCTGCTTCTCCTTCATCGTCATCGTCATCATTATCATCCATGCAAGTAGTGCTGCTTCCTATACACTTTGAGTCGTCTTTGCTTTCTAAAGTAATTTCCGTAACAGATTCTGTTAATCCAGCGACACCTGCCAATGGAAAGAAATAAAAGTAAGGAAAGAAAGTCAATTTTGGTTCTTATTTCTTAAAATTTTCTAGCTTCTGGAAAGATTCCAGCAGATTGGAAACCACAAATGTAATGCCATTATTCAAGAAAGGAGGGAGAATAAAAGCAAGAAACTGTAGGCTAGTCATCCTAACATCTATCATTGCAGGATGCCATTAAGTTTGTAATACCAGGAAATTTAAACAATTATAATGCAAGCAAAGTAAATATGGTTTAATGAAAGCAAAATACATTGTTTGACAATTTTATTACAGTTTTTTTTTTGAGGATGTAACTAGCAGGTTAGAGAAAGGGAAACCAGTAGATGAACTGAATTTGGATTTCCAAAAGGCACAAGATGGAAAAGACAAAGATAAGGGCTCAACATATTGAGGGTAACATATTGGCACAGAAAGAGGATTATCTAACAAACGGAGTCTGGATAAATGGGTAATTTTTAGATTGGCAGATATCTAAAGGGGTGCCATATGGAGCAGTGCTGAGGCTTTGACCATTGACAATCTGTATTTATAACTTATTGGAAGGTAAGAGTACATTGTCACAACAGTTGCCGATAATGCAGAGACAGGAAAACAAGTTGTGAGGAGGTCACAAGAAACTGCAAAAGGCATAAAAATAGCTAACATGAATGAACAAAAATTTGACAGATGGAGTATAATGTGGAGAAATGAGAGATTATCCATTCTCATAGAAAATTTTAAAACTTCGTATTTTTATTTTATAGTATTTAAAAAGGTATTTAAAATTATTTTTAATGTTTATTTAAATTATTTTAAACTACTTTGAAACATACTTCTGGGGAAATCCAGCAGTAGGAGGAATAGCTACAAAACCTGTAAGACAGAGGTAAGGAATTTCTCCAAGAGGTTATGAATCTTTGGAATTCGCTATTGCAGGCACTTGTGGACACAGACCCATTGAAGAGATCGAGAAGGAAAATATTTGCAATATAGGAAGTGGAGGGTTATGGAGGACAAGCATAAAGTGGGGTTCAGGCCAAGGTTAGATCAGCCGTTAAATAAATTAATAAATAGAGCAGGCTTGAGGGCCTAGTCGTGTTCCTATTTCTTGTATGTTATTAATATTAGTCACTAAAAAGTGAACAATTCAACAGATAACAAATGTCTGACCTAGCAGGCAGTTAAGAAAAATAGGTGGAGGGGAGTGATTAGAATCTCTTCTGCAATTTAGTTACACGCTCCTCTATTCATCCTTAATCATTTATTTTGTTCACTTCATTCAGTCTGACAAGTTCAGCAAATTGCCACACTCAAATTAAGCAAGCACTGTACTGACACATTCTGCAGTGCTACAACTACCACCTGCAAATGAAATCCAACAGTATGAAGGTGTTGTCATATTTATGTTCTAAATCTAATAATTCAAATAGTGAATTAATCAGACTTCAAGCCCAAGAATAAAAAGTGTCAAGAGAGTAATTCCTCCAAAAACTGCTATTTCCTCTAGCAATACCTGAATTGTGGTACGTGTCTACCCATCCGCCATCACCATCATCTTCTTCAATGACTGCCTCAAATTCATCGGAGTACTCCATCTGTTTGCAGCGCTTATAGCAGGGAACTGAAGGAAGTGAAAGAGAAACTCTTAGCAAAATACTACAACTAGCAGTATTATTTAACAATATACATCACCCATTTTAAAAAGTTTGTAATTCAGCAATATTAGTGCTTTAAGAGTGCTTGGTAAGTGAACAATGTAACTTGAAATATTTGGAACCAAACATGATGTTCGGTGAAGTTATAACTTACAAGAAGAGTTCAAAATGATGTATTATGACCAAGTTAAAAAAGTAACAAATTCTGCAAGAAAAACTCCTACCATTCCTAGTCAGCAGAAATTGCTTTTCCTTGGGCAAGTAGGCTTTGACTTTGGGATCCTCTCCTGTTCCCCTGAAAATACAAGATCAATTTATCTGTGTATTACTATTTGTAATTTGTGACAGTATGCATTAACAGCATCTCAGGTTAATTTAAAACAAATACTACATTTCAGCTGTCATTATGCCAACAACCTCTACTGCAAATTACAAGGGCCCACTTGGTCAGCAGAATTGGTGCCCCCTCAGACAGGAGTGGCTGAATCTTGGTCAGACCTTTGGAAAGCTCAACTCTGGAAGGTGGCCTAAGTGGCTGTTGGCTGTGAAACTACTTGGAATTTTCACAATTATAATTGGACATGCCATTCAATCGATAACAAGGAGGGTGTCAGAGTAAATGAACAAGAGATATAAACAGGTTGTTAGAGATTCTAAATGCATGCAAAGAGTGGGTGGGGGGAGGGGGGGGTGGGTGTGGGGAGAGTAGGAAAGAATAGTAGAGAAGCAGCAAAAAAGCCAAAAGGTAGCCTCAGTAAAGGAAGATGTAATTGATGCAGAGGTGATACCAGAGGACTGGAAAACTGCAAATGTTACATCCTTGTTCAAAGAAAGATCTAGAGATAAACTCACTAACTACATTCAGTTTAACCTCAGTGGTGGTGATGATTCAGGAGGCCATGAACAGGGACAGCAGTCTATTGAATAAATATGGATTGATTAGAGAAAGCCAGTATCTTAAAGGCAAATCCTGCCTTACCAACTTGAAGTTTGTTTTGACAAGGTACATACAAGAGTGAAGGAGGAAATGTGGTTAGTGTTATAAAGGTGCCACAAAAGTTTTCAAAGTTGAAGGCCATGGTATAAAAAGGGGCTGTAGTAGCATCGATAGAATAGATGGAATCAGTACTAGAACCACTGCTTTTCTTAATATTACATGAATGAATTGGATGCAAATATGCAAGCCCTGATTTCCAAGTTTCCAGATGACAGAAAACTTAGGGGTGCAGTGAATCGTAAGGAGGAAACTAATTGACTTCAAGGAAACAAACAGGCAGAATGTGAGATGGTTCTTGTTGGAGCAGAGGAGGTTGGGAAGATAAAGGTGTTTAAAAATCATGAAGTGTATATACAGGGTCACTGTTTTCATTGGCAGACAAGCCAGAAATGGGGGATACAGAATGAAGTTGATTGGCAGAAGACTCAAAAGTGACATGAGGATTTTCATTTTTTAAAAAAAATGGAAGAGGTTAGAGTCTGGAATGCACTACCAATGTACTAGTGGAGGCAGACTCAATTGTAGCCCTCAAGAGGGAGCCATCTAACTGAAAGGGGGGAAGAAAAAAAATGAGGGCTGTGGAGAGAGAGAGCGCGCAATGAAGTAGGACAAACCGTCTTATCCTTCCATATAGCAAGTACAGACACCAATGGCCTCTTTGCATACTGTAATCCTACTGTAATTCACAGCAGCACAAGAAAACAAGCAGCAAAAGTAAATATATGCCTCTTAAAAGCAGAAAGAGGAGAGATTATGTTGAGGAGTAAAGAAGTGGCTGATCATTTAAAGAAACCTTATTGAATCTGTCTGCACTGCATAAGACAAAGAATATATTGTAAATTGTGGGAAACAAGGGTGTAATGAGCAAAAAACAATGATTCTTACAATATTAATAAAGAGAAAGCTCAGGAAAAGACAACCAGAAGCCAACAATCCTTTAGACCAGATGTTCTACATCCCAAGATTCTAAGAGATAGAATTACCGGACGCATTAGAGTAACCTTCCAACATTCCCTAGACTCTGGAATACTTTTGCTTCGTAAAAGAGAGGAGGGAGAAAATACTGTAGACTAATTTGCTTGGCAACAAGTACCATGACAATGCTGAATTCATAAATAGTAAAGAGTTCTTAGAAAGTCATGATAATGCAAAGTCAACATGGTTTTGTGAAAGGAAAATTATGTTTCACTAATTTAAAGATTTCTTTTTAAAAAAATATATCACTAAATGCGTGAATAAAGAGCCATTGTATATCATTCCTTTTTGAAAATCCAGAAAAGGTGCTAGATAAAAGGTCATTAAATATAACAAGAACTCCAAAAGCTGGAGGAAATATAGTAATGGATAAAGGATTGGCTGAAGAGCATAAAACCAAGTATGAATAAATGAGTAATTTGCAGGTTAGCACGCTGTTACTGAGGAGGTGCCACAAGAATTACTGTTGGTCGTCAGCTATACGCAATCTATATTAATGGCTTATATGAAAATCAGGAATGCACAGTATCTAATTTTGCTGACAATACAAAGTTAGGCAGGGAAGTTATCTGTGAGTAGGATGCAAGGAGTCTGCAAAGGATTATGGACAATTTAGTGAATAAGCAATAAAGAAGAGAAAATGAGGAAGCCATTCCATTTGTAGAAGTAAAAGCAAAACCGGATGTATTTTTTCTTACATAACAAGAAACTCAAATACTGGCATAAAGGGATCATAGCATGTTGGTGCATGACATATAAAATATTAAAGCTACAGGAGCACTGGAGAAGGTGCAAAAAAAGATTTCCTTGAATGATAACTCAACTGAATGACAAAACTATCAGAAAAGACTAAACAGGCTTTTTCTCAAGTAAATGACCTCTAACAATAAATTCAGAGGAAATTTTCTTATTCAAATGGTGATTAGAGTCATGAACAACTTTTACAAAGGATAATTGAGGTGGCTAGCACAGATGCATTAAGAGGAGTTGATTAAAATAGAGAGAGAGAAAGGGAAAAGATTGATGGGTTAGTTAGGAGGGTGGTGGGAGAAGGTTTACATGGAGCATAAACACTGGCATGAAACTGTTGGGCCAGTTTCCATGCTGCAATACTATCCATATCTAAAATAATTCTACTAAAAATAAATGTAAATTTCAATTCCCAATTATTAATGCAATTTTTCTCAATCAATTATTCACTTACCATTGCCAAGTGGGACAATGATGGACCAGGTGGTCTCCTGCCACCACAAACTGCAAAAACAGAATGAGGATACTGACTAAATTACAAATAAAGAACAGAAAATGGAGATACTCAGCAAATCTGGCAGCATTTGTGAAAATGACTATCTTGTTTACTTCACTGGAATAAGCTGTGTTTTGATTTGTCAGAGTTCTGTGAATGCTGTAAATGTGTTTAAAGGTATTATAGCCAACTGAAATGTGTAATTTTTAAGGACATAGTTATTGGTTTACAGACACATGAATTTAGTATAGGATACATCTGTTTAATAGAAAATATGCAAGAACATTGACAAATGCTGCCCGCCAATCACATACACAACCATCTTTGAATGGTGTGCAAGAGTATATAAACCTATATGATGTTATCATAACAAAAATGTGGTTGTTAACATACAAATGTATCGACTATAAATATGCAAAATGTTGCCTGCATCAGTGCAAGCTATGTATGTACTAAATTTTATTAAACACTTTTCTGCAGCCATATTTAAGAGTCAAACAAAAAATGTTCAATAAACAAAATTTTCCCCTATATAAAACTAGACTGCAAAGATCTGTTTCTTAAGATCCTAATCAGGCAAAGTTATTTGCTTGTGCCTGCAATCATTTCTGGGTGAAGTCACACTAAGCTTGAACTGAACCAAGCAATTTCCTGCACCGCCTACACTTCCCCGATCTCCTGAACTTTTGCCAACATCAGACACATGTAGCCATCTCCTGCCAGGCTCTTCTGCTGCTGGGTCTCCTGGATTCCCAGCACATTGATCTCTCTCCTGGCATGTTATCATAGTGATCAGATCTTGCAAGTCACTCAAGTAAACTTGTGAGCCATCTCCCTTTTCCCTGTAGCCATAGTGTTTTCCATAGCATCTGTAACATGTGTTGCTGCTACATGGATTATCATTCTAAGGCACTATGCTTTCTCTGAATGTGGCTAATAAACATGTTACACAAGATGCGCTAAATTCAGAGAAATCCTGTTACCCACATATCCTGTTTTGGTGCTTGTTTCTGGTTGTAAGCCTCCTTAATGCTGGTTCATATTTGATATTGGCTCCAGAATTTTTGTACAAGGAACCCAATTTGATGTTACCCAACATACACCAAATATTTTTGCAGACCAACAACAGGTTCAATCCAAATTTCTTTCAAGAATGATTCAAAATATAATCCAGGAGACTTTGAATCAGATTATTGAATTAGAAGAAATTTAATTCAGCTCTAGCAATCAGATGTATTTTGTGTTGATTGACTGAATGCACTGAGATTATTAAAATGAAAGGGGATTGTTAAAGGAAGATTAACTTTGATCAAACCAAACAGCCTCTAGCATCCTATTAACAGCATGAAGCAGCATTCAATACAAAAAATGGATAATGACAATATTTTGGCAAATTACCCAAGCATCCAGTATGAAATATATTATTCTGCATCATTTTAAAAGGGGGTTAGTCTTCTGAAGAAACAGACCACTTTGCTCAAATGATCCATGCTGCTAGTGTTGTTCCAAAGGAGTCTCCTTCCAACTTTCATTAACTAACTTTATCTTTATATCGTCCTATTCCTTTCTTACTCAAGTGGTTATGCAGCTTAACCTTTAGTACCTATGTGACACATCCCAAAAATCTCTATTACACCTTTGAATGAAGTTTCTTTTCTACACTGACATTAAACTAACTGATAGTTCCCTAGAGATCAAGCTCCATTTTAAAATATTGCATTTTTAAGCACTATTCTCTTTTCTAATGTTTTATTATAAGTATTATTTACATAAAAACGTTACATCAAAAGATTATTTTAGATACAAGGCTTGGTCAAAGAATACTTGAAATTGGCTTAGATTAAGGTAGCTTAAGACATAGCTGAATAAAGGACTACTCCATGCCTACCTTCTGCTGATAAATTTAACATCCTTTCCAGTATTACAAGTTTTTGGATACCAAAGAAGAGATTTATGATGTGCACTTACAGCAAAACCAAACAACTTTCTATCAACCTTGACTCAGGATCTCCAATACTCAGTTTGTTCATTATTATGCATTTGCACTACTATCCTGGGCAAATCATCCACCCAAATCAAATCCATGAATTAGCATAAAAAAAGAACTCACCTCCTCCGGGGTTATTACTCCAGTTTCTTTAAATTTTGACTCCTACATTGAGAAAAGGGAATGAGAATACACATTAATGATAGGGAATGAAAGATCTTTTCATTAATTAAGCCATTCTTCCACCAGCACTATGGGTAACAAGAGATAGTTCTAGCTTCATTGCCTTTAATAGAACAAACAAAATTACATCCAGAGGTGTAATTAGCACCTGAGCCTCCACGGCCCTGTTGGGCAAAGATTCATTACCTTCTGGATGCAGGAGGTTATTATTACTATGCTGAATAGCCAACCCTCACTTTAAGACTGCAACCCCTGGTTCTGAACACCCCAGCCAAGGGAAACATCAACTCTGTAAAATCCCATCAAGCCCGCTTCTCTCCCTCCCCCCCCCCCCCCACCACCAAGGATTGTCTATTTCAATATCACTACTCATTCTTCGAAACACTAGATAGTGCAGGCCCATTCGGCTTACATCTTCTCAAACAACAAATCTACCAGGAATTAATCTGATAAACTTTTGCTACACTCTCTCTAATCTTTCTTCATGAGGAGACCAGATCAATACATAATATTCTGGATGCAGTCTTTTCAACTGGAGAACAATGTCTCTGCTCCTTTACACAAATCTTGCAATAAAGGCAAAATACTGTTGTGCCTTCCTGATTGCCTACTGTACCTGAATATTAACCTTCAGGCAATATTAACCTGAAGTCAAGGACACAATGATGCAGCACAGATACCAGTCATTTGGCCCACTGTTTGTGACAGTTCCTTAAAAGAGCCATTTGATTAATCTATTCCCCTACTCTTCCTCTATTGTGTTTCAATCTTTTCCTTGAAGTATTTTCCCCAATTCTCTTCTGAAAATTATTTATTCTTTCTTCCAACCTTTCTGGCAGTATATTCCAAATCACAACAAAAACAAAGCCATGTCACCTCTGGTTAACTTAATGTGAGAGGAAAGGACCAGCCTAGTACAATACAGAAGATAGACCTATATGAAAGGCAAGTATGAAAAGAAAAAGCTCAGACAACTCAAAATAAATATTATACCTTAAAGTAATAGTTGCTGTATTCTACTAAACCACAATCTTGAAATCTTGAAATATTCTAATCTTATACCAGAACCGTATTAAGAAGAAATTGAAAAGGTTGCAGAAAACCCACGATCACAATCACAAATAATTTTCAATTCACAAAACTGTGGTTAGAATGAGATTCTTTTTAAAAGAAATCTGAGTTGATATTAAAACATAATTTTCAGGAAGTTGCTGAAAACACGACTGCTTATCTAAGACCGTCATGTTGCTGAGTAAGCAAGTCATTCTGTGATCCTAAAAATACAGGACAACTGATGAATAAGCGGAGAGTTTCCTCAATTTGACATGCCATTAATTTGTCAGACTAACTGAAAAACTGTCATCATGCGAGCCAGAGTCAGAGAAGTCTAGCCCCGAACTTGAACATTTTACTGTGCTTAGCTTTCCTCAGGCAGAAAGCTAGCAATTTTTGGTCTGACAGAGCAGCTGATATGCCTTCAGGAAATCTGAATGTGACCTTGAGACAAGGATTTTAGTTTTGTAGCAGTTTTACTTTCACAAAATTTGGCGGAGTACATGCAACTTATTATTGTGAGAGTAGGCGACTTGCCCGATATTCCAGTAATAGAACAGTACAGAACAGGCCCTTCAGCCCACAATGTTGTGCCAACATAGCTATTCCCTCCTACCTACAGAATTCCCATATCCCTCTATTTTCCTCTCATCTTGTGCCCATCCAAGCTCCTCTTAAAAGCCCCCAATGAATTTGCCTCCACCACCTTAAATGCATGCCCTCTGGTATTGGATCGCTCAATAATAGGAAAAAGATCTGCTACCTGCTCACCCATCTTCAGCATTTGTCAAGTTTCCAGAATATAGGAATGCTTACATTCATGTTATTTTGGGGTTAAATGCATTTTTGAGTAAAGGTGACATGGAGTAGAGTTTAAGAAAGTAGATTTTTCAGTAGGGAAAATACTGGAGAAAATTCTGAGGGAAGAGGATCAAACATTCAGAAAGGCAGGGAGTAATTGCAGACAGAAAACATGTTTTGATTGAAGTTTTTAAAGAGGTAACAAAGTACTGATAATGGCAGGGCAATAAATGTAATTTACATGGACTTCAGTAAGGCCTTTGATAACCTCCCGCATGGGAGACTGGATCACAAGGTTAGGGCCCATGGGATCCAGGGCAAATTGGCAAACTGGACCCCAAACTGGCTTGGCAAAAGGAGAATATAGGGTGACAGTAGAGGGCTTGTTTTTGTGATTGGATGCTGCTGAGTAGTGGTATCCCACAAGGATCGATGCTGGGACCCTTATTGTTTGTAATATATATGAATGACTTGGATGTGGATGCAAGTTCATGGAGGAGACAAAGTTGATAGTGTGGAAGGTAGGCATGGGCTGCAGTGAGATAGCAATATGTTGGTGAAAAGGCCTGAAAAACAGATGGAGTTTAATCCAGACAAATGCAAGGTGATGCATTTTGGGAGTACTAATGAGATTAGGGCATACACCATGAATGGTAAGGTTCTAAGAAGCACTGATGAACAGAGAGACCTTGGAGTGCAAGTCCATAAAGCCTTGAAGGTTGCAACACAGGTAGATAATGTGGTAAGGAAGGCATATGGGATACTGGCCTCCATTACTCAGGGCATTGAATATAGAGTATGCAGGTTATGCTACAACTTTGTAAAACCTAAGTCAGACCTCAGTTGGAGTACTGCATGCAGTTCTCGTCACCATGTTATAGGAAGGATGTTATATTACTGGAGAGGGTGCAGAGAAGATTCACCAGGATGTTGCCTGGGATGGAGCAGTTTGTGTATGGAGAGATTGGAGAAGCTTGGCCTGTTCTCCCTGGAGCAAAGGAGAAGTATACAAAATAGAGGTATATAAAATTATGAGGGGTAT